>NC_082642.1:106650305-106983877 GCF_028023285.1 Balaenoptera ricei | reverse complement strand
CAAACAGTTCTGTGTGTTTGTTGAGACTCTGCTGTATAGTTGAGTGTTCATGGGACAGAAACTATGTTGTTTTTTTGGAACCTTATACATTGAAATTTAGATGGCTTGCAGCTGTTTTGTAGTCTCTTTTTTTTAAAATGAATTTATTTATTTTATTATTTACTTTTGGCTGCATTGGGTCTTTGTTGATGCGCGTGGGCTTTCTCTAGTTGCGGTGAGCGAGGGCTACTCTTTGTTGCTGTGCGCGGGCTTCTCATTGCGGTGGCTTCTCTTGTTGCGGAGCACAGGCTCTAGGTGCACGGGCTTCGGTAGTTGTGGCACGTGGGCTCAGTAGTTGTGGCTTGCGGGCTCTAGAGCGCAGGCTCAGTAGTTGTGGTGCACGGGCTTAGTTGCTCCGCAGCACGTAGGATCTTCCTGGACCAGGACTCGAACCCATGTCCCCTGCATTGGCAGGCGGCTTCTTAACCACTGCGCCACCAGGGAAGCCCCTGCTTTGTAGTCTCTGAAAGACATTTCATATGGTATGTTGGGTATTGTCAGGTTTACATTAGCCTTAGCAACTCCTTCTCTCTTCCTGCCCCAATTCCCACCATCCTCTTTACCAAGCGTTGGGTGACCCAAGTTTAAGGTGGTGGTGAGGGTGAGGTGGTCAGAGTTGAATCTTCAACTATGTTTTGCTCTGGGGGGGGGGGGGAATCATAGCTCAGGAAATAAATAGAAGAAAAGTATTGTTTGAGTTCTCATATTCGAAATTCAAAAGAGATTTTCCTCTTAACAGCATCTGTCCTCTCCTCTACCTCTGTTTATCTGATGTACCATTCTCAGTTCTGTGTAAAATTAGCACATATTCAGAATACTCAGTAAGCGCATTAAAATTATTGCTTTGGAGGAGTGGCCAAGATGACGGAGTAGGAAGACTATGAGCTTACCTCCTCCCGTGGGCACACTAAAATTACAGTTATCTACAGAGCAACTGTTGATGAGAAAGACTGGAAGACAAGCAGAAAAGATCTTCAACAACGAGAGATACAAAGAAGGAACCACAATGAGACAGGTAGGATGGGCTGAGATTGTGATATAGTCAAGACCCATACCCCCGGGGGAGGGGGGGCCTGCAAATGGGAGGATTACAATTACAATTGCAGAGCTTCTCCCCAAGGAACCAGGGGTCCAAGCCTCACATCAGGATCCCCAACCAGGGGATCCTACCTCTGGAAGACGAGCTCCCAGAACACTGGCTTTGGAGGCCAAGTGGGGCTTACTTTCTGCAGACCGACAGCTGTGGGAAATAGAGACTCGGTTCCTAAAGGGCGAGCACAAAATCTCACACACTCCAAGACCTAGGGCAGACGTGGTAATTTGAAAGGAGTCTGAGTCGGACCCACTTTCTGATCATGGAGGGCACCCCAGAGAGGCAGGAGGCAACTGGGACTTACCCTGGGGACATAGACACTGGCAGCAGCCATTTTGGGGAGCTTGTTTTACTATAAGGAAACTGGAGCTGGGAAGCACCGTTTTGGAATTCTCCCTCTGGCTTATTAGTACTGGGACTAGCCCCTCCCACCAGCCTGTCAGTGGCTCCAGCACTGGGACCCCTCCGGCCAGGGAACTGGCAGGGGGGTGGGGGGAGATGATGGGATGGGACACACATAGCCCCGCCTACCAGCAGCACAGCTGCCGTAAGATCCCCTGAGCCCACAGCTGCCCCAGGACCAAACCCTGTCCACCACTGGGGAGGCACTAACCCCAGGACCCCCTGGGCCTCAGCCCCATCTACCAGTGGGCCAACGCCAGTTCCGGGACCCCCAGGGCCTTGCAGCCCGAGACCCTCAGACCTACCTCTGCCAACCAGTGGGCCAGCACTAGCTCCAGGACCCAGCTTCACCCACCAGTGGATGGGCACCAGCCCCAGAACTACCACAGCCCCCCAGCCTGCCTTGTCAAGACCCAGCCCACCCACCAGCAGGCCAGCACTAGCTCCAGGACCCAGCTTCACCCACCAGTGGATGGGCACCAGCCCCAGAACTACCACAGCCCCCCAGCCTGCCTTGTCAAGACCCAGCCCTCCCACCAGCAGGCCAGCACCAGCCCTGGACCCCCTCCCCAGCCCTGGCCCTGTACACGAGCAAGAGGATACCAGCTCTGAGATACCCTGGACCCCTCAGCCAGCCGTCCTGGGATCTAGCCTGTCACCAGTGGGCTGACACCAGCTTTGGGATACCCTGGACCCTACAGCCAGCAGTGTCAGGAAGCAGCCCTGCCCACCAGCCAGCCAACACTAGATCTGGGGCTCCTGATGCCACAGCCACCCACCCTGCGACCTGGCCCTGCCCACCAGGGGCTGGCATCCTCCAAATAAGGCAGAGCCTGGCAGCCAACCAAACTGGGGGCCAGCCCCACCTACCATACTGCCCACGGTAGTCAGCCAGCCACAAGAGAAGGACCCACGCAGCCCACATAGGGGGCACCCCTAAGACATATAGCTCTGGTGACCAGAGGGGAGTGTGCTTCTGGGACACATAGGATGTCTCCTACAAAAGGCCACTTCTCCCAGGTCAGGAACCATAAAGCAGCTTAACCAAATACATAGAAATAAAAGCAGCGTATTAGGCCAAAATGAGACAACAGAGGAATATGTTCAAAACAAAGGAACAAGCTAAAGCCCCAGAAGGACTAAGTGAAGTAGAGATAGGCAATCTGCTCAAGAAAGAGTTCAGGGTGGTGATCATAAAGATGATGAAAGAACTAGGGAGAAGAATGGATGCACAGAGTGAGAAGTTAGACGTTTTTTTTTTTTTTTCTTCACATTTTTTTTTTTTAAATTTTATAGCTACTTTTATTTATTTATTTATTTATTTATTTATTTATTTATTTTGGCTGTGCTGGGTCTTCGGTTCGTGCGAGGGCTTTCTCTAGTTGCGGCAAGTGGGGGCCACTCTTCATCGCGGTGTGGGGACCGCTCTTCATCGCGGTGCACGGGCCTTTCACTATCGCGGCCCCTCCCGTTGCGGGGCACAGGCTCCAGACGCGCAGGCTCAGTAGTTGTGGCTCATGGGCCCAGCCGCTCCGTGGCATGTGGGGTCTTCCCAGACCAGGGCTCGAACCCATGTGCCCTGCATTAGCAGGCAGATTCTCAACCACTGCGCCACCAGGGAAGCCCAAAGTTAGACGTTTTTAACAAAGAGAATATATAAAGAGCAACCAAACAGAGATGAAGAATACAATAACTGAAATGAAAAATAAACTTGAAGGAATCAACAGTACACTAAATGATACAGAGAAACTGATCAGTGAGCTGGAAAACTCGCTGATCTGAGTGGAAATCACTGAAGCTGAGCAGAAAAAGAGTGAAAAGAAATGAGGACAGTTTGAAAGAGACCACTGGGATAATGGGCCTACTAACATTCACATGATAGGGGTCCCTGAAGGAGAAGAGAAAGAGAAAGGGGCAGAGAGCCATATTTGTAGACATAATAGTTGAAAACCTCCCTAACCTGGAAAAGGAAACAGACATCCAGGTCCAGGAAGCACAGAGCCCCATACGGGATCAACCCAAAGAGGACTATACCAAGACACATAATTAAAATGGCAAAAATTAAAGATAAAGAGTGAATATTAAAAGCTGCAAGGGAAAAGCAACAAGTTGCATAGGAGGGAACTCCCATAAGAGTGTCAGCTGACTTTTCAGCAGAAACTCTGCAGGCCATAAGGGAGTGAAACAATGTATTTAAAGTAATGAAAGGGAAAAACCTACAACCAAGAATATCTGGCAAGGATTTTATTTAGATTTGATGGAGAGATCAAAAGTTTTACAGACAAGCAAAAGCCAACAGTGTTCAGCACCACCAAACCAGCTTTACAAGATTGTTAAAGGGACTTCTCTTATCGAAAAAGAAAAGGCCACAACTAGAAACATGAAAATTACAAAAGGGAAAAAAGCTCATTGGTAAAGGCAAATATATGGTAAAGGTCGTAAATCAACCACATACAAAGCTAGTAAGAGGGTTAAATGACAAAAGGCGTAAAATCATCTATATCTACAATAATTAGTTAAGGCAAACAGAAACAAAAAATGTGAAATATGTAAAAAACAGTTTATTTTTATTGGAGTGTAGTTGCTTTACAATGGTGTGTTAGTTTCTGCTGTACAACAAAGTGAATCAGCTATATGTGTACATATATCCTCTCCCTCTTGGACCTCCCTCCCACCACTCCTCCATCTCACTCATTAAGAAAAAAAACAAACCCAGTAAGCATTGGGGGGGAGAGTAAAAATTCAGTAAAAATGTGTATGAGCTTAAGAAGTCAGCAACTTAAAGTAATCACGTATATATAGATTGCTATATATAAATCTCATGGTAACCACAAACCAAAAATCTATACTAGATACACATACAAAAAAAGGGAAAAGAATCCAAACATAACACTAAAGTTAGCCATATCACAAGGGAAGAGAGCAAAAGAAGAAGAAAGGAACAAAAAAGAACTACGAAAACAACCCTGAAGCAATGAACAAAATGACAAAAAGTACATACTTAGTAATAATTACGTTAAACACAAATGGACTGTATGTTCCCATCTAAAGACATAGAGTGGCTGAATGGAATATTGACCATAAAAAAGAATGAACATAAAAAAAAAGAACATTTGCAATAACATGGATGGACCTAGAGGGTATTATGCTAAGTAAAATATGTCAGACAGAGAAAGACAAATACTGTGTGATTTCACTTATATGTGGAATTTATAAAACAAAATGAATGAACATAACAAAGCAGAAACAGAGTTATAGGTACAGAGGTACAGAGAACAAGGATGTGATTGCCAGAGGAGAGGGGGTTGGGAAAAGGAATGAAATAGGTGAGGGAGATGAAGAGGTACAAACTTGCAGTTGCAAAATAAATGTCAAGGGTATGAAATGTACAGAATGCGGAATATAGTTAGTAACTATATATATAATAGTTAGTAACTATATATATATAATATCCTTGTATGGGGACATATAGTACTTTGACTTAGCATGGTGATCGTTTTGAAATGTATAGAAGTAATGAATCACTGTTGAAATGTATAGAAATATTGAATCACTTAGGGATATAGTGTACAACATGCTAAATATAATTAATGCTGCTCTATGTTATATATGAAAGTTGTTAAGAGAATAAATGCTAAGAGTTCTCATCACAAGGAAAAATTTTTTTTTCCTATTTCTTTAATTTTATATCTGTATGAGATGATGGATGTTCCTTAAACTCATTGTGATAATCATTTCAGGATGTATGTAAGGCAAACCATTATGCTGTACACCTTAAACTTATACAGTGCTATATCTCAATTATATCTCAATAAAACTGGAAGGATGAGAGTCAATAAAATGGAGGGAGGGAGGGGAATGGGAGTGGAGTATGGGATAAAGGGAAGCTAATTAGTTAATTAAGACTGTCTTGTTAGCTACAGTGTTGAACTGTGTTGCAGATTTTATTATAAATAAATAGGCTACTATTCAAGTGTGTATCTTAGACTATATCTGGAGGATTCCCAAAAATTCATTATATGAAACTCTTGATGCTGACTAGATTCATTGAAGACAATGAATCACATTCCAGAATCAGAATCTGAGATATATTACTATTCTTCCTGTTACTGTTCACCCCAAGTAGAGTAATTGAAGTAACTGTGTTGTCAAAGCAGGGATTGACATTTACAGAACACTGTATAAGCCTCCTTAGTATAGCTAATGTTTGGAAATATATTCTAGGTCTGATTTTACATTTAAATGATATTTCTTTCTTTGTATCCATCTTACCTCCAAAGTAAGAGACAAGTGCGTGTGTTGTTGCTTTTAAATTATAGCAAGGACTCTCTGGAATCAGAGTAACGATAGACTTCAACACTTTGGAGTTGAGGTTGTATGTGTTCGTTCATATGTGAACACATCACATATATTATTGTCAACTTTTATGAAAGGCCTGGGTCAAGTAAACTTATATGAGAGATTTATGAAGAAAATAATTTCCAATATATTGTATGATACCCAACTCTTTGGTTCTTTGTGACTATTCCTATCTATAAAAGTGACTTAGGGTGCAAAGAAGATTCCCTTTAAAATTTATATTCAGGCTGTTACCAGAAAGAAATAATAAGTGTTGTAGAGAATATGGAGAAAAGGGAAACTGATATGCTGTTGGTAGGAATATAAATTGGTGCAACCACTATGGAAAACAGTGTATAGAGATTCCTCAAAAAATTAAGAACAGTACTACCATATGATCCAGTTATTCTACTTCTGGATATTTATCTGGATACAAAAACACTAATTCAAAGAGATATATGCACCCCTGCGTTCATTGCAGCATTGTTTACAATAGCCAAGGTGTGGAAACAACTTGCGTCTACCAATGGATGAATGGATAAAGAAGATCTCACACACACACACATACACACACGCAGACACTGAAATACTACGCAGCCATAAAAAAACAACGTGAAACTCATTAATTGAATTTGCCATTCATTGCAACATGGATACCTATAGGGTATTATCCTAAGTGAAATAAGTCAGACAAATACTGTATGATTTCATTTCTATGTGGAATCTAAAAAATAAAATAAACAATAAGCAAAACAAAAACAAAATCATAGACACAGAGAATAGATTGGTAGATACCAGAGGGACAAGTGCTTGGGGGTACAGTGAAATGGGTAGAGGGGATCAACTGTATGGGGATGGATGGTAACTAGACTTACTGTGGTGACCACTTTGTAGTGTGTACAAGTATTGATTTATAATTTTATACACCTGAAGTTTATATAATATTATATACCAGTTTTGCCTCAATTAAAAAATGATATTCAGAATAACTTTCATGTCATTTTATTTTACTTTAGTTCTTTAAAAATTGGTTATTTTTCCAGAAATTTGTATAGTAACTCTCACTAAAGCAAAGCACTGTATTCCCAACTATTCCATGTTTTTTTTTCCTCCTCCGAAATGTAAGAAAAAAAATATAATTTCAGGCATGGAGAATGAATTGTGTGCTACTATCCACTTAAGTATAATAGCATACATAACAAACAAGGCATTGGAAATGCCCTTAGAATTGGTTTTAGAAGTCATATTAACATTATCCAGGTTTTTAGTGTTTTTGTTGAAACTTGAAACTTCTCTTTATAGGAAATATAAATTGAAAGAAAATTGGTGCTACAGGAGTACAGATTGAAAATTTAAACATCTTGACTTACTGAATGTCATGATGTGCCAAAATTTTTGAATAAATTTATTGAAATTAGGATTTGAAATAAAGTAAAATAAATCAGTGCTCTCTTTCATTTCTTTTCAGGGGCTTTATGTGTGGTCCACTACTTTTGGTTTTTTTTCTCTTATTACAACAACACTGCAAAGCATTCTACTTTCTTTTCTCCTCTTACTTCAGACACTAGCAATAATGTAGCTTAACACACCTGTTACATATTTTGTGTGCTGTGCCCCAATCCAGGTTTCACACCCATTTCTCATTCCGGAAGATGGAATAAGCTGATGGGCCAAGCCTGGGTTATAGTTCTATCTCTGAAGCTTGAGTAGAATTAGTTCAATCCCGCTCAGGGCACATGGACCTTGAGAAGGTGGAGTATTTTCTCAAAACTCAAAGTGCTTTTACCAGAAAATGGGAGATACACGTATACCTTGCAGGCAAAAACATACGTGTCTATAATTTCTGCTTAAGAAAAGCCAGTATAGAAAAACATACTTTTGTGGCTGATTATTCTCCCATTTAAATAAGGCATCTGCAGTGATTTTCCATTTTAACTTGAAAGGTGACAAAACCTGATTTTCTTAACTATAAAAAAAAGTTAAGATTTCAAAATACTTATTGGCAGCATCGAGAACCACGGCTGTTACAGATGTTTGCAGGGCGTACACCTTTCACCATTCATCTTGTAATTGGTGGCCTCTGTGGGTGTATAACACTGAGCTCTAAGGGTCAGTATGCTGGAATTAATCACAAAGGATAAACCCTTTGTCTGTCAATGGGAATACTTGGAGAATATGTCCTTTGATTTTTTTTTTTTTGATTGGTTTAATTTGAGCCAGATATTGTATATTACTTCAAATGACTGCCATAGGAGCAGAGGCACTTATTGAAGATTAGTGATCAGTGGAGCATGTATACTGTACAGACACTGTTGTTGTAGGGCATGGGCTTAGTTTTAATGGAAGACATAAATTTAATTGTTACTAGGTGTTTCTGGTGGGAGTGAGCATTTAAGGGAGAATTACTGTTTATAAATTCTCAACTGGCATTGGCCTGTCGTTTGCTAGTGAGTATATAATTTTCATATTGTTAGAATGAAGTAAGTTGATATTAGCTTTTTTAAAAATTAATAAACTTTACTTTTTAGAACAGTTTTAGGTTCACAGCAAAATTGGATAGAAAGTACAGAGTTTCCATATACTCACTACCCCCTCCCCCCATGTAAACGAACATTAACTTTTTATTCAAGGTATTTATAAAAGTATTTAGAAACACAAAGAAGTATTTTGTGTGCTTTTACTTCTGCAACTAGAAGTTGTCTTTCTCTGTCTTCAGACTAGAAAGGGGAAAGTGTTCTAGAGCCAAGAAGCATTCTCTGACAACCCCGAGAGTGAAGTTAGGCCCTTTTTTATGATCCTTTTCCAGCTGAATGTTGCTATTTACAATGGAAGACCAGAGGAAGGGTAGGGATCTAAGGTAACCTGGTCTGGAGCCCCCTGCTGTCAGATCAAACTGATTGATGGTAGTCCAGAAGAGCAGTGTGCAGTAGGGGCAGTGCACTGACCCATAGTGGGAGCCCTGGGTTCTGGCCTAGCTCTGCCTGTAGCTTGCCGTGTGGTCGAAGGGGCTGAATTGAGTGACCCCTGACTGCCTGCAGCATTCTGTGATTCCACGACTGATTGGAAGGTCCAGTAGGGGCTCATAACATCAAATCCTGCAGGGGCAGCAGTGTGGAGCCGCGGGGTGTTGTCCAGCATGGCCACAAACCAGCTGAAGGCCTTTTGTCCAGTCTCTTAAACCTTTTTGGGTCTGTCTTGGTTTCAGCTATGGAAATGTTGGGATTGGACTTCTCTGTTTCCCTCTAAGGAAAGTCTTTTGGATCTTTCTGGTTTAAAGTAGCCAATTACTTTATAGGATTATTTATCCTGGCAATAACTGCTTTGTGAATAAATAACTTCAAAAAGGGAGCGTATTAACACTTTATTGTGGATCATTTTTGAGCAGACTCCTTTATGTCTTCATATCAGGAATGTTCTTGCAATTAACATATCTGGAACCAGTCTTTCTGTTGCAAAGCTATTTGCTGGATATCCATTAGGCGCACCTGAAAGGGAAGGGGGCTCTTTCTGGATAGTATAGTTTTTTTGGTTTTTAATAACACAATGTAAATTTTAATAGAGATGTGCTTTTTAATATCACAAAATTTAAAATTACGCTTATATGTCTTTAAATTGTCTTTGTGCAATTTAGTGATAAAGGAAAAAAAGGGAAAGACTAGTGTCCTTTACTTCTCAGAACAGAATATTTTCCATTTACAATTATGTAAATTGCTAACAGCTGACTTCCTTTTTTTTATCAAATGACTTTGGACTAAATTAAGAGTGTGATTTTCTGTATATTGTGAATTATTGTTGATTAAAGGAATCCTTTCTTACCTCAAAGGACAGGGCGGTCCTGAGATTCCTCCAGTGGGTTTCATTCACAGAACCCCTCCCTAAAGGTATAGGCTAATTCCTCAAGTGTGTAGGCCAAGGTTTACTTGGGCTAAACCAGAGTAATGCATAGGCGCGATGTCCCACAGGGCTGGGATTATCTTAACCTTATATTTTCCAGCTCAGTGGCTTGATAGAGCTAAGGAATCTTCCCAAAGTACCTGGGGGTTCCCTGTCAGTGTTCCTCATGTAGCTGCTGGCAAGCATGTTTTTATACTCTTCCTGGAAGTGAAACTCTTTCTGCCTTAAATGTGCAATTTCCCCTGCCTGAGAAGGTCAAAGGCACATTTATATAGTTCACAAGAGCATAAAAGAGGCTTTCAGGGCCTCCCTGCCAAGCCATCTGACTGGACTAATGCCTACTCATTTTCCGCCTCTACTTCGGAAACGGCAGAAATTCATAGTTCCACCATGGTCCCTGAAACAACAGTCTTATGGCATATGAGCATTATAATAAAATATCATATTATCAAATCAGGTAATGTAGCTCGAAATTGGTAGGAGTAAAAAGTAGTTGTTCAGACTGTCAGAATTAAACGTATGTTAAAACTACCTAAATTAAAACAAAATCTACCTTTTGAAAAGCTAGCAATTTACTTAGTATCCAAATGTTGAGAATATTCAAAGCAAACTTCGGCATGTTCACAATATTACTTTATTCAATGCTTTTCTTCCACATAGTTTAACTCTAGTGAGCTTACTAACATTTACTGAGCACTTCCTGTATGCCAAGACCTTTGTATTTATCATATCTTCCAGTAATTTAAGGCAACCTTTAGAGGTATAGGAATTGTTACCCTGATTTTGCAGATGAGGAATGGAGGCTCAGAGAGTCTCAGGAATTGGCCCACAATTGCAGGGGTGTGAGTAAATGAGGGGTACAAGTTTGGCCCTAAAGTCAGTATGCTCTGCAGAACACCATGCTGCTAGCTGTGCTCTGCTGTTTATGAGGCTATGGAGAGAAAAAAAAGAGCAAGTTGCATTACTTTCTCATTTGCCCGCATTTCACGTTCCACTTTCTGATGTGAGCCCTGCACTTCGACCAGATCTGCCTCCTGTCCCTTCCAGCATGCTTCTTCCCAGTATGCAACTTAGGCCCAGTCTCTGCCGGTGCCTGTGACACCCTTCTCCATCCCCTTTATCCCTATCCCAGTTTGCAGCTGGTGCCTTAGGTTGCAGCTTTTGTTTCCTGCGTAAAGATTCCCTTGTGCAGTCTAACTTTTGGGGAATTCCTTGCTTACCATTTTGACATTATACGTTTCTCTCTCTTCTTGTGTAACTGTGTGTGTGTGTGTGTGTGTGTGTGTGTGTATGCGATTACCCAACTAGATCATCGCTTCTAGAAAACAACTCTTATAATACCTTTTGCAGTGTTAATACATAGTAGGTCATTATTTCTCAAACTGTAAAAGGTTATACCATTTGCATCTCTGTGCTCTTGGCAAGTAGATAGGTGCAAGGTAGTTTTTAAAGCATAGTTTTATAATTGGTCAATATTGAGTACTGAAGGAGAGAGGATTTCCAAATCTTTCATCTTAGCCCTATGTCTAACAGTGAATGCTAGAGTTTCTGTCTCTGCCTGCTGGTGTTTTCCAACACCTTTCTGGAAATTCCAAACAGATGGACAGATCTGTAATGACTTGTAGTTACTTTGCTTTGCTGTTAGTATCTAGTGAACTCTTAGGACTTGTTTTGCCTTTATTACTATGTTTAAAGTTTCTTAACTGAAAGGCTCTGGGTCATGAGGAAATGCAGGGGTGGGGGTGGGAAGGTGATAAAAAGATACTTCAGATTTGCATTTTCTTTTAAGAAATTTCCATTCTCAGTATAGCTGACACTTGTAATTTCTGTTAAAGATTGGTGCCTGGCCAGAAATGCCTGTGAAATAGCTTTGGTTTAAGCTTCAAGTATAAAGACAGGGGAGGGTGGGTGATTTTAACAAGTGCTGTCTTTATTCATACTTTATATTGTCACTGTCATAAAATAAAGACAGTGAAAATATGTAGTAAAGGCAACTCTTGTTAAAAAGCATATATATTATATATTTCCCTGCATTTATCTTTGTCTACATGAAGATAATTTATTTCAGCAAATGATTTAACTGGAGCTTATCATTTCTAGAAAAAAAAAATCCTTTGTCCTCTGGTGTACCACAGTGACCCTGAGGTATGGAATTCATTGGCCAAAATTGCATAACAGCCGGTATGCAATTTCAGTACTATATTATTTTGTAATGTGCCTGGTGCTACTACTGAGGAGATGAAAAGAATATTAATTACAGTGGGGTGAGTGGGAGACCTTATGCATATACATAAGGAGGCTTTAGTTAATGAGTTTTTTTGGACTAAAAATGTGATACATTTACGTAGAAGTAATAGCTCGGTGTTTGTATTTAAGTTTATTTATAAACAACCTTTACATTTCATTTGTAAACATGCAGTGTATAAAAGAGTGAATTGAGGAAAATATAGGAATTGTATTTATTTAAAGAAGTAATTTTAAGACAGGAAAAGTCTTTTAAGAACACCTACTTTGTAAAGTGGAGATCGGAATACATATTGTTGGGAAAATGGGAGAAGCCAGTGGAAGATTTAGTGAAAGAGTGGATGTTAAGACTGTTATTTGGGACCTGGATTTATTTTGGCTTTCAGAGGTCATGCTTACTCTTAGATTAGAAATGCAGCCTCTTTCAAAGCATAAACATAATTGAAAAAAATAATTTTGAAATTTGCTTTCTTGGGTTCTCCATTTTGTTTTCTTCAGGTGTAAAAGCATGAGTATTCTATTTTCAGGAAGATGAGGAAAAAAATCTATTTCCTCTTCTAGCAGTTTGGCTATTTTTGTTGTTGTTTCTGGCTCCATAAACGGAGAGGCATCTGTACCGTGCATTGTATCATGCCCAGTAAGTTTTTTTTCATTTGAATGTAATTGTTCCTTAGCAAATAATTGCAGTCCAGAATGACTTTTATTGAGCTTGATTGAATTAGGGTTATGTATGAAAATGAGTTAGTTAAAGCTTAATCTATTACCCAGAGAAATGATGAAAACATCAGAAAAGCAGTCATTCATGGGGATTAAATATTCTTCCATGTAAATGGGCAACATGGTTGCCTGGAGTCTCTTCTGCACTGACTAGGTTGTAGTGACATTAGGGTGCAAAACATACAGTGTTGGCATAGAAGGGGATCTTGTCATGATGTGCCTTTGAATGTTATACTGGACATTAACACTAATGAGGGAGCCTGCCTCGTTATAAGAAGTGGCGCCTCACCTTTTGTAGTATAATAAGCTTTCAAAACATAGGACCCCAACGGGGGGCAATGTGTAAACTGCCAGAAAGCCAGCTGCTTTGGGATATTTCAGTGGTTGCTGAGGCCAGATCTTTAAGATGGGTTTTTCAGATGCCAAGTCAGATACCCTATTTGTGGTTAAGAGGTAAAGAGGAGATAATTCAGCGTTAGCTCTCCCATCTGCCATCATGATCTCAGAGGGCATCCTGAGCTGTGCCAGGTCCGTCCTGGCTAGGTGTGCATCCTGGGGGAAGCAGTGTTGTGGTGGGAAGCGGGCCTTGCAAAGGGAGAAGGAGCCCGTTATGGAGCAGGCTCTTAATGAGGCAGTGGGAGCTAAGTGTGGGCAGTCAGGAATCCAAGGCCCTGTGTGGATGGGAAGTGAGGGTTAGGAGGAAGCCGTAGTGTGACCCAGAGAACACAGACAGGCCTGGCGTGGCTCAGTTGAAGATCTCTCCTGGCTGTGGTCTAAGGGCATGCTCAAGTCACCATTCTGCAGGGTTGTATTCACCCTTTAGACATTTCCCGTTCCTGCCCGCCTGTCCTTCTGACACCTCACACAGCCACCCATTTCCATCAAATCAAAGCACTTTTGAAGTACTGGTAACTTAAATGCAGAACAGCTTATGCTGAAACTGCTTTTCTGAAGCTACTCATGTGGGCATTTGTAATAGCCAGATAAAATCTGGAGTTTGGCTGTCAGAGAACTCAAAGGGAGCCTGTCTCAGGCAGGATCTTCAGCCTTGAAATTGACCTCTGCTCTGTGGCTGATTCCCTGGCTCCCCCACCTCCTAGTCAGTGAAGTCCAACATGATTTCTTTGTTATCCTGAGTTTTAAAACCCATATTGGCCACAGCACAGTCAGCCTCCTCCCTCTCCCTCCCTACTCTATCCATAGATAGTTGCATCCCAGGTGATAAATTATTGAACAGTAATCAAAATATAGATATGGTCCATTTTGGGGGTATATATTTGATTATAGAAACAAACAAATGTGTAAGGGTACCTTAAGATTAGTGAGAGTTTGTTTTTGAGCTCCTAAAAGAACTTCTGTATATAGGATATACTAGCATATTTTATTTCTCAGATAGCATGCACTCACTTCTTAAACTAAAATGTAGGGGCTTCCCTGGTGGTGCAGTGGTTAAGAATCCGCCTGCCAATGCACGGGACACGGGTTCAATCCCTGGCCTGGGAAGATCCCACATGCCACGGAGCAACTAAGCCTGTGCACCACAGCTGCTGAGCCTGGGCTCTGGAGCCCATGAGCCACAACTACTGAAGCCCGAGCGCCTAGAGCCCGTGCTCCACAACAAGAGAAGCCACCGCAATGAGAAGCCTGCGCACCACAACAAAGAGTAGCCCCCGCTCGCCACAACTAGAGAAAGCCCACGCGCAGCAACAAAGGCCTAACGCAGCCAAAAATAAAATAAATAAAATAAAATAAATAAATTAAAAAAAACCACTAAAATGTAAGCAAATCTCTAAACCAAAATAAGAATTAAACCCACACTATCAGAATTAATGTTGGACCCTCCTCTCCCAGTTTTAGCAGTATTAATTATATACTGTTTGTTTTTTTAGTTTATACCAATTTATTTACTTGACAGTTATTTATAGATATTCATGATTTTTGCCTATTTATTAACTTTTTATTTTAATGGTTCTTCTCTATACTGGCTTTTATGGATTTATATGAAGAAAAAGTATGGAAATAAATATATGAGATAGTGCATGTGATTTTCTTAAAATAGCAGTTTTTAAAAAAAAATTTATTTATTTAATTTATTTATTTTTGGCTGTGTTGGGTCTTCATTGCTGTGCGTGGGCTTTCTGTAGTTGTGGCGAGTGGGGACTACTCTTCATTGTGGTGCACAGGCTTCTCATTGCGGTGGCTTCTCTTGTTGCGGAGCACGGGATCTAGGTGCATGGGCTTCAGTAGTTGTGGCGCATGGGCTCAGTAGTTGTGGCTCGCAGGCTCTAGAGCGCAGGCTCAGTAGTTGTGGTGCACAGGCTTAGTTCCTCTGCGGCATGTGGTATCTTCCCAGACCAGGGCTCGAACCTGTGTCCCCTTCATTGGCAGGCGGATTCTTAACCACTGAGCCACCAGGGAAGCCCAAAACAGCAGTTTTAACGTTAGTTGCCTAGTTTATGATAATTAAGGATAGACTTTTATATCATTTATTTAATCAGTTTTTGGAATTGTACACTTCCTTGATAAAAACATAGGCATTTAACTTGAAAGTATTCATGTGTCCTTTGTAGCTTTCGTCAAAGATCTGGATTTATTCTTTCATCCATACCCTTGTTGTAAAAAATGTGGATGAATGAGTAGTATCTTGTGTGAAGCCACGTCAGGCCGTTTAATATTTTATTTATTCTTTCAAGCTGTTGTTTTCTTCTGTAGCACTGGGTGACAACTGAATCATCTAAGTCTAGTTAGGATTACTCAGATGAATCATTACACATTTTTGATATTTAATGTGTAAGAGCCAGTTCTTCCATATTGTAGTGGCTGATTAGGGAAAAAAACTTTAGCCAAGCCATAAAATGACTAACAGTATTGATCAAGCTGTAAGCCAGTAAGTGATATCTGATTTCTAGAGTGTGTTATAACCTGCTGTTTGTAAGGAAATATATTGTCATAATCTGCAGGAGGGTAGGAAATTGTCTCTCTTAGTTGAGTGTGAATTTAGTATTACCATGAAGCACTTGAGAAGCTAAATAAATGTCTCAGAAACTGAAATAACTTAATTTTTAAAAAGGTACAGTTTAAGTGTATGTCTGTATTTGCAGTATTAATGTAAAATGTTCATTTAATTTGTATACTCTTGTTGATTTTGATCCTCTTATATTTATTTCATCATATGTAGCTAGAAAGTAATTTTTTTAGTTACAGCTTTTCTCTATTTGTATGTGTTCCCCCCACTCCCCACCTTAAAAAAAAACTATCTTGGTTTCACTTGTTATCTTTAAAACATTTAAAAGATAAAATATAAGATATTATATTTTATATTATATTATAAAATATAATATATTAACATCTGAACCACAGCTTAACTGCTAGTCATTTCAAATAACTTGAATTTAGTCAGGATGTCAATATAATTTCATGTTTTTCCAGAGAATTCACCTGTAACTCTACACCTGAATTTAGTCAGAAAGCTAAGAGGTGATTGCCTGTAATTCTTTGTCTCTGTAACTTTAGTCTCAGAATTCCCATTGAGTGATTTTAGTGACTATCTTTTTGTTAAATTAAAGTTGACAATAAACACTTTAGGTCCTTTTTTCCTAAATAGTGTTAGTAGAGGGATGTTTAATAATTTTCCTGATTTTGATTGCTTGGCTGTTAATTCATCTTATTTAGGGATTATTTTGCTAAAGGAGAATAAGTGTCAGCTTTGTTTGAAAGGGCTTCCTGGCTCACCATTTTAATCACTTTGCTATGGGTCCTTCACAGAATTCTGCTGCATCACAGAAGCTGGAAGTTCTGATGTTCCATTGAAATCACAATGGAAAGTCTTGACTTGACCGGTAAGAGCAGCCCTGCAGGTGCATCTTACTTACTTATCTGGAAGCAGTGAAACAGTCAGGAGCTAAGTGGTAACAGAGCTGGTCTCAACTTTTTCCCGTCTGATGGATTCACCTTCCGTATTGATCAGAGAAGTGTGATAATTGTGTATTTTTTTGGTCAATTTTATTAGTATTTTTTAAGTGACACTTTAATCTCTATCATCAAGTAAGTTAAATTTTCCTTTAAAATCATGAATTTTAAAAAATTAACTATTTCAGAATCTCTGGTTTGTTTCTCCACAGTAATGGGCTGTTGGTGAAAGTCCATTTATTGAAGTCCTAATTATCTAGAGAATACATACCTAAATAAATATTACATTGGTCTGTTCCCCCAAAGCCTTTTTTTGTATTGCCTGAAAAAGTTGAGATTTTAAAATATATACATGTGGCAAATTATATCAAACTTTGAAACTCACAGATACTATAATTTTGTCCTCTTGTATATAAGTTATATTCAAAACTGCTTCTTTAGGAATATTTTAAGATTAATTTTGGTCATGGTTACTTAAATGCATAGAGTTTTCTCAGTCTGGGAATGAAAATGTGTGATTGCTTTACTGATGTTTGAATACTTTATGGTGAACTGATTTATAAGACCAAGGAATTTAATATAAATTAAAATTAACAGAAGTAGTAAATATTGTTTAGTTGCAATTTTTAGGACATGAACTTATTTTTCAATTTTTTATTCATCGAAATCTTAAATCTTTTCTGTTCTTAAGTAGTTTTGATAGCTTATTAGGTCCGTCTAGAATATCCGTGTCTACCTTTTTTGTTTTAGTAAGTATATGACTGAATGTTGCTTTTATGATATGAGTATAAATATAAGGCCTCTGAACCATTCTTGTGAATGTTGCAGTCTAGGATTGTACACATTGTAAAAATAAATGCCATTTAGCTTGTGTGTTTACTAGGATATTGAAACAACAACAAAATCTTATTGCCAGTGAGAAGATTGGGATTTAGTTATTTTTCCTCCTTTCTGTGCTATCCTTTAAGGCACAATGAAGTTAGAAATATAAATTCTGGATTTACAAATGCCAGTTAGGATACAGTTGATTATGGTTTTACTGGGTCAGCAGAATAGACTACAGAATATTTGAATATCTATACTGAAATGTCAAATATGTTCTCGATTACTAATCCTAAAGGCAGTTGAGTATAGTGAGATACAAAGAAAATTAAATTTGTGGCAGTATTCTTAGTTTTCTGAATATGAATACATATATAGAAAGTAAAGCAGGACCTTTTAAATTACCTATTCAGAAAACTAAATCATTAATCAGTAGTTGTTGGCAGTCTTGACTTAAGTAGCCATCTCATCTATGATCTCTAAATGTTAATCAGATTATTTTAATACAATATTTTTATTGACTGTAAGCAGAAATTGGCAAAAAATGCTGATAAAATTTAAAAAGACTGAGACTTTATACTTCTAGCATAAGTATATATTCATCTTAAATACAGTATTAACTAACAGAAAATTGCCATACAAAATGAGGAGTAATTTAGGAAACTAATTTTGGAAAATGTTACCGAGCAAAATGATGCCAGGGTTCAGTAAATCTGGGAAACATGCTATTTTAGTTAGCTTAGGCAAAGTTTTGTTTAATTATCCAGAGTCCCCAAGTCTTAGTGGTTTATAGCAGTAAAGTTTCTTTCTCGCTCATGTTCATGTTCTTGATGAATCTGCTGCCACTCTGCTCCATACCCTCTTCATTCCTGGACCAAAGCTGAAGGACAACCTCTCTGGTATGCTTAAGTCTTGTGGCAGAAGGAGAAAGGAATGATGGTGGAATCTGGGCTCTTTAAACTGCTGCTGAGAGGTGGTATATGTCACTACCTCTTATATTTCATTGGCTAAAGCATGTCACATGGCCAACTCACGTCATAGGATAGGAGTCGCCTTTTAAGAGGGGTGGGGTAGAGGAAGGCTGATAGGAAGGCATAATGCATATTTTAAGTATAATATCTGTATAATCCTGTCTAGGGTTCTTCTAGACAGACAGAATGCACCTAGTATGTTAAGCTTCCAGGAAGTCCTGTAGTAAATGAATCTGTTTAACATGGAAAGTTATTTGACTATGAATCCTCTTGTAGTTGCGTGGAACACATTGAGCTTTGAAACCCTGTGACAAGTTTTAAGGAATGAGGAGTTGATACAATTCAAGAGTTTCATTAAGTTTTGAACATTATCACTTTTCCACTATGCAATAAGTGGAAATACAGTCTATATTAAAGTTACTTACCTTCTTGTTTTAGAAGTTGTTTTAAAATGAATGAAAATTACTGCAGACTGGACCCTCTGCGGTTTGCATACAGAGTTAGAAAGGGAAATAATGATTCTTCTAATAACTTCTTACCTATGTTTACTAAGTTACAGGACTTTTGACAGATGTTATCTAATTTGACATAGAGGAAGAGCATGAGAAAATGGGTACTTTGCTTTTTCCAGTAGTAATACAATAATTTTACCATGTAATGGTAACCAAATGCTTCTACTTAAGATCAATTTAAGGAATCATTCTAGAGAGAAAAAATGCAGATACTATAGGGTGGTTAACAATTGCATCCCATGGGTTTTCTGATGTACTTCACTCGAGGTCGTATTCACTATACAGTGATTGCATTATTCTCTCCTAAGTTTTCTAGAAAATTGCTAGGCATTATGAACTCAACCAATGTTGATTTGATTAATCCCACAGGTTTTATAAAACATTGCTACCAGACCTGTGTGGACTAAGATGATTTAAATATCAAGGAGTATATAAACAATGCTTTGTTTGATAGTTCATAGTTCTTTAAGATTGGGGAAAAGGAACATTCTTACACATCTGTGGATTCAGAGAAACTTAGGCATAAACCGTAGTTCTGGAACTTTTAAATTGAAAGAATTTGGGTGTTTATGTAACCTCTCTGAAATTTTGTTTTCTCATCTTAATATCGGATAATGATCTCTACCTTGTGGAATTCTGATAATTAAATAAGGGAATTATGTTGAGTGTTGATACACTGCCTGGCACATGGGATGCAGTCAAGAAATGGTAGTTAAGAAAAATGTGATCATAGTTCAATAATCTTGAATGCACTATAATATACCTTTATTACAGTGTATGTATGTCTAAACTGTGTTTGCATATTTATATTTACACACACATACTTCGAGTTTTAACAAATTGTCCTGAATGCATAAGAGCCTATATATTCTACAGTTACCACTGAAAGGGTGAATCCTGTAGAAATACTAGTCACCCTATGATCTAATAAATCACTTCTTGCCACTGAGAACATAGAAATCCTAAGGACAGAGTGATTACCAAAGGTGGATATATGGCCTTGACTCTGGATATTAATGAGGTCAACATCAAAGAAATCAGATTTTATATAATCTCGATGCACAAGGTACAAGAACAGGAGACAGTGCCACAGAAATTTTCTTCACCATGTAGAGCAAATGCTGTTTGGTTTCAAAAGAATCAGCATTTCTATTTCAAGATTTTTATGCTGCTGTTTTCCAGTGAAGGTGAGATTATTTAGATTCCTTCGAGGACTTCTCTGTTGGCATTGTTCCCTTGCACTTAGAATCAGGACAACAGAGGATATCTCTTAGGGGTTCAAAGCTTTATGCTATTTCCAAATGACAATTTAATGTAGAACAACACACACATATATAAATAATTTTGGAGTGAATTATTCTTCAAATTGCTCCAGGCACTTCTCTTCATAAACGAATCATTGTTGCAACAAATATCAGTTACATATTCAGCTGGATTTTTTGTGTGTTTATTTGGCTGCGCCGGGTCTTAGTTACGGCATGTGGGATCTTTGTTGGCGCATACAGTATCTTTTAGTTGCGGCATGCGGACTCTTGGTTGTGGCACGAGAACTTGTAGTTGGCGGCATGCATGTGGGATCTAGTTCCCTGACCAGGGATCAAACCCGGGCCCTCTACACTGGGAGCGCAGAGTCTTAACCACTGGACCACCAGGGAAGTCCCCTCAGCTGGCTTATTGATAGAGTAAAACTATTTCAAAAATAGAATCTTTTAATTTTTAGAGACTATATAGTCTGCTTGGGCTGCCATAACAAAATACCACAGACTGGGTGGCTTAAACAGCAGATATTTTTTAACAGTTCTGGAGGCTAAAAGTCCATGATAAAGATGCTGACAAATTCTGTCTCTGGTGTGGTTTCTCTTCCTGGCTTATGGGACAGTTGCCTTCTTGCTGTGTCCTCACATGACCTTTCCTGTGTGTGTGTGTGTGTGTGTGTGTGTGTGTGTGTAGAAAGTGTGCTCTGGTTACTTCCCCTTCTTAAAAGGACACCAGTTCTATCAGATAATGGCCCCACCCCACCCTAATGACCTTACTTAACTTTTACCTTCTTCTAGGGTCTATCTCCAAATATAATCACATTGCGCTTTGAGGTTTCGTCATATGAATTTGAGGGCAACCAGTTCAGTTCATCCCAGAGGTAATTGTTTTTTTGTGCCAAAGAGTGAAGTGAAAGTTAAAAAAAAAAACCAAAAAACTTTCTATGTTATTTAATCTATAAACAAGAAAACCTGGTTTATTATAGTCATCTAAGACTAAAAATATCTTTGCATCTTTGAGATGGGAGAGATTTGAAATTACTGAATTCATATTTCTTCCACTTTGAAGTCACTGTGCATGAAAAAGTGTCTTTCAATTGAAGGGATCAAATCTAAGAACTTGAAAATTAGAGTGTTTTGTATGATGGAGGAATTACATCATTGTAAAAATCGATTTCCATGTGTATTCATTGTTATCTAGGAATGGAATGTATTTGAAAATTAGGTTGAGGAATAAGACAATTTCTCTTTTGAGTTATATCTGTTTCTGCTTACTATAATCAAGCCAATTCACATTTTTTCAAGGCTATATTCTTTTACTTTGTGAATCAGTTGTGAATTCAACAGGGAAATGGCATACTCTTAAAGATTCTGGAAAACAGAAGAGATTGTTTATTTGAAATAAAACCAGCAGAAACCATGGAGTCCTAAATCTGCTATTCTACCTGTTTATTTTCCTGCTTCCCTCGCTCTCTTTTTTTATCCACTTTTTTCTTCCTCCTCCTTTCCCTTCTTTCCTCTGATATCAGCTCTTGAGCTGGTAATCCTTGTATTTCTCAAGTATGATAGTCTAAGTGCAATTCTTTGAACATGTGTATAGTACTTTCTATTACACAATAGGAACTTTTTCTATTAGGTAAGTCAGTTGATGGGTGTTTGGGATTAGTGATGGGTAATAGCATTGATGTAGGCTCAGCTTAACTCTTTGTTTTATCTTTAAACTTTTTCTAATATGTGTGTTCTGTGTCACTAGAATAATTTCAGTTTCTGGTGATTTGATGCCTTTATAAAAACAAAACATACTCCAAAGGAAACAAACCTTTGAGACATGTACCTTTGTATAAAAATAACTTTAAATTGATTTGTAATTTTTTTTTTCTCATCTTGTGTGTTTATAGACTAAAGGATAAGCTCTTGAGCACTGATCTAATTTTGTGGATGACAGTTTAATTGGTTGAAAATTATTTTAACTCATTTATCTACCCTTGTTTTTTTTGAATTTTATTTTATTTTCTTATACAGCAGGTTCTTATTAGTTATCTATTTTATACAATCTATTTTATATATATTAGTGTATATATGTCAAACCCAATCTTCCAATTCATACCCCCGCCCCCCGCCGCTTTCCCCCTTTGGTGTCCATCCTTTTGTTCTCTACATCTGTGTCTCTATTTCTGCCTTGCAAGCCGGTTCATCTGTACCATTTTTCTGGATTCCACATATGTGTGTTAATATACGATATTTGTTTTTCTCTTTCTGACTTACTTCACTCTGTATGGCAGTCTCTAGGTCCATCCACGTCTCTACAAATGACCAAATTTCGTTCCTTTTTATGGCTGAGTAATATTCCACTGTATATATGTACTGCATCTTCTTTATCCATTCATTTGTCGATGGGCATTTAGGTTGCTTCCATGACCTGGCTATTGTAAATAGTGCTGCAGTGAACACTGGGGTGCATGTGTCTTTTTGAATTTTGGTTTTCTCTGGGTTTATGCCCAGTAGTGGGATTGTTGGGTCATATGATAATTCTATATTTAGTTTTTTAAGGAACCACCATACTGTTCTCCATAGTGGCTGCATCAATTTACATTCCCATCAACAGTGCAAGAGGGATCCCTTTTCTCCACACCCTCTGCAGCATTTGTTGTTTGTGATTTTCTGATGATGCCCATTCTAACCAGTGTGGTGTGATACCTCATTGTAGTTTTGATTTGCATTTCTCTAATAATTAGTGATGTTGAGCAGCATTTCATGTGCCTCTTGGCCATCTGTATGTCTTCTTTGAAGAAGTGTCTATTTAGGTCTTCTGCCCATTTTTGGATTGGGTTGTTTGCTTTTTTAATATTGAGCTGCATGAGCTGTTTATATATTTTGGAGATTAATCCTTTGTTGATTCGTTTGCAAATATTTTCTCCCATTCTGAGGATTGTCTTTTCATCTTGTTTACAGTTTCCTTTGCTGTGCAAATGCGTTGAAGTTTCATTAGGTCCCATTTGTTTATTTTTGTTTTTATTTCCATTACTCTAGGAGGTGGGCCAAAAAAGATCTTGCTGTGGTTTATGTCAAAGAGTGTTCTTCCTATGTTTTCCTCTAAGAATTTTATGGTGTCCGGTCTTATGTTTAGGTCTTTAATTCATTTTGAATTTATTTTTGTGTATGGTATTAGGGAGTGTTCTAATTTCATTCTTTTACATGTGGCTGCCCAGTTTTCCCCATACCACTTTTGAAGAGACTGTCTCTTCTCCATTGTATATCCTTGCCTCCTTTGTCATAGATTAGTTGACCATAGGTGCATTGGTTTATCTCTGGGCTTTCTATCCTGTTCCATTGATCTATATTTCTATTTTTGTGCCAGTACCATATTGTCTTGATAACTGTAGCTTTGTAGTATAGTCTGAAGTCAGGGTGTCTGATTCCTCCAGCTCCGTTTTTTTTCCCTCAAGACTGCTTTGGCTATCCGGGGTCTTTTGTGTCTCCATGCAAATTTTGAAATTTTTCTGTTCTAATTCTGTAAAAAATGCCATTGGTAATTTGATAGGGATTGCATTGAATCTGTAGGTGGCTTTGGGTATTGTAGTCATTTTCACAATATTGATTCTTCCAATCCAAGAACATGGTATAGCTCTCCATCTGTTTGTGTCATCTTTAATTTTTTTCATCAATGTCTTATAGTTTTCTGAGTACAGGTCTTTTACCTCCTTAGGTAGGTTTATTCCTAGGTATTTTATTCTTTTTGTTGCAGTGGTAAATGGGATTGTTTCCTTAATTTCTCTTTCTGATCTTTCGTTGTTAGTGTATAGGAATGCAAGAGAGTTCTGTGTATTAATTTTGTATCTTGCAACTTTACCAAATTCACTGATTTGCTCTAGTTGTTTTCTGGTGGCATCTTTGGGATTATCTATATATAGTATCATGTCATCTGCAAACAGTGACAGTTTTACTTCTTCTTTTCCAATTTGGATTCCTTTTATTTCTTTTTCTTCTCTGATTGTCATGGCTAGGACTTCCAAAACTATGTTGAATAATAGTGGTGAGAGTGGGCATCCTTGTCTTGTTCCTGATCTTAGAGGAAATGCTTTCAGTTTTTCACCATTGAGAATGATGTTTGCTGTGGGTTTGTCATATATGACCTTTATTTTGCTGAGGTAGTTTCCCTCTGTGCCCACTTTCTGGAGAGTTTTTATCATAAATGGGTGTTGAATTTTGTCAAAAGCTTTTGCTGCATCTATTGAGATGATCATACGTTTTTTCTTCAATTTGTTAATATGGTGTATCACATTGATTGATTTGCATATATTGAAGAATCCTTGCATCCCTGGGATAAATCCCACTTTATCATGGCGTGTGATCCTTTTAATGTGTTGTTGGATATTGTTTGCTAGTATTTTGTTGAGGATTTTTGCCATCTATATTCATCAGTGGTATCGGTGTGTAATTTTCTTTTATTGTAGTATATTTGTTTGGTTTTGGTATCAGGGTGATAGTGGCCTTGTAGAATGAGTTTGGAGGTGTTCCTTCCTCTGCAATTTTTTGGAAGAGTCTGAGAGTTTGGGTGTTAGCTCTTCTCTAAATGTTTGATAGAGTTTGCCTGTGAAGCCTTCTGGTCCTGGACTTTTGTTTGTTGGAAGATTTTTAATCACAGTTTCAATTTCATTACTTGTGATTGGTCTGTTCATATTTTCTATTTCTTCCTGGTTCAGTCTTGGAAGGTTATACGTTTCTAAGAGTTTGTCCATTTCTTCCAGGTTGTCCATTTTATTGGCAAAGAGTTGCTTATAGTAGTCTCTTATGATGCTTTGTATTTCTGCGGTGTCTATTGTAACTTCTCCTTTTTCATTTCTAATTTTATTGATTTGAGTCCTCTCCCTCCTTTCTTGATGAGTCTGGCTAAAGGTTTATCAATTTTGTTTATCTTCTAAGAGAACTGGCTTTTAGTTTTATTGATCTTTGCTATTGTTTTCTTTGTTTCTATTTCATTTATTTCTGCTCTGATCTTTATGATTTCTTTCCTTCTACTAACTTTGGGTTTTATTTGTTCTTCTTTCTCTAGTTCCTTTAAGTGTAAGGTTAGATTGTTTATTTGAGTTTTTCTTGTTTCTTGAGGTAGTATTGTATTGCTATAAACTTCCTTCTTAGAACTGCTTTTGCTGTATCCCATAGGTTTTGGATCATCTTGTTTTCATTGTCATTTGTCTCTAGGTATTTTTTGATTTCCTCTTTGATTTCTTCAGTGATCTCTTGGTTATTTAGTAACGTATTGTTTAGCCTCCATGTGTTTGTGTTTTTTATGTTTTTTTCCCTGCAGTTTATTTCTAATCTTATAGTATTGTGGTCAGAAAAGGTGCTTGATATGATTTCAATTTTCTTAAATTTATTGAGGCTTGAGTTGTGATCCAAGATATGATCTATCCTGGAGAATGTTCCATGTGTACTTGAGAAGAAAGTGTAATCTGCTGTTTTTGGATGGAATGTCCTATACATTTCAATTAAATCTGTCTGCTCTATTGTGTCATTTAAAGCTTGTATTTCCTTATTAATTTTCTGTCTGGATTATCTGTCCATTGGTGTAAGTGAGGTGTTAAAGTCACCCACTATTACTGTGTTACTGTCGATTTCCTCTTTTATAGCTGTTAGCATTTGTCTTATGTTTTTAGGTGCTCCTATGTTGGGCGCATATATATTTATAATTGTTATATCTTCTTCTTGGATTGGTCCCTTAATTATCATGTAGTGTCCTTCCTTGTCTCTTGTAACATTCTTTATTTTAAAGTCTATTTCATCTGATATGAGTACTGCTACTCCAGCATCCTTTTGATTTCCATTTGCATGGAATATCTTTTTTCATCCCCTCACTTTCAGTCTGTGCGTGTCCCTGGGTCTGAAGTTCGTCTCTTGTAGACCACGTATATATGGGTCTTGTTTTTGTATCCATTCAGCCAGTCTGTGTCTTTTGGATGGAGCATTTAATCCATTTACATTTAAAGTAGTTATCCATATGTGTGTTCCTATTACCATTTTCTTAAGTGTTTTGAGTTTGCTTTTGTAGGTCCTTTCCTTCTCTTGTGTTTCCCACTTAGAGAAGTTCCTTTAGCATTCATTGTAGAGCTGGTTTGGTGGTGCTGAATTCGCTTAGCTTTTGCTTGTCTATAAAGCTTTTGATTTCTCTGTCCAATCTGAATGAGATCCTTGCTAGGTAGAGTAGTCTTGGTTGTAGGTTCTTCCCTTTCCTCACTTTAAATATGCCATGCCACTCCCTTCTGGCTTGTAGAGATTCTTCTGAGAAATCAGCTGTTAACCTTATGGGAGTTCCCTTGCATGTTATTTGTCATTTTTCCCTTGTTGCTTTTAATAATTTTTCTCTGTCTTTAATTTTTGTTAGTTTGATTACTATGTTTCTTGGTGTGTTTCTCCTTGGGTTTATCTTGCCTGGGACCCAGGACTTGCTGGATTTGGGTGGCTATTTCCTTTCCCATGTTAGGGAAGTTTTCGACTATAATCTCTTCAAATATTTTCTCGGGTCCTTTCTCTTTTCTCTTTCTGGAACCCCTATAATGCGAATGTAGTTGTGTTTAATATTGTCCCAGAGGTCTCTTAATATTGTTCCATAGCAGCGAATTCCATCATTCTGTCCTCCAGGTCAGTTATCCATTCTTCTGCTTCAGTTATTCTGCTATTGAATCCTTCTAGTGTATTTTTCATTTTAGTTATTGTATTGTTCATCTCTGTTTATTTGTTCTTTAATTCTTCTAGGTGTTTGTTAAACATTTCTTGCATCTTTTGATCTTTGCCTCCATTTTCTTTCCGAAGTCCTGGATCATCTTCACTATATTATTGTGAATTCTTTTTCTGGAAGGTTGCCTATCTCCACTTCATTTAATTGTTTTTCTGGGTTTTATCTTGCTCCTTCATCTGGTACATAGACGTCTGCCTTTTCATTTTATGTGTCTTTCTGTGAATGTGGTTTTCGTTCCACAGGCTGCAGGACTGTAGTTCTTCTTGGTTCTACTGTCTGCCGTCTGGTGGATGAGGCTATTTAAGAGACTTGTGCAAACTTTCTGATGGGAGGGAGTGGTGGTGGGTAGAGTTGGGTGTTGCTCTGGTGGGCTGAGCTCAGTAAAACTTTAATCTGCTTGTCTGCTGATGGGTGGGGCTGAGTTCCCTCCCTGTTGGTTGTTTGGCCTGAGGCAACCCAGCACAGGATGCTACAGGCTCTTTGGTGGGGCTAAGGGCAGACTCTGGGAGGGCTCATGCCAAGGAGTATTTCCCGGAACTTCTTCTGCCAGTGTCCTTGTCCCCGTGGTGTGCCACAGCCATCCCCCACCTCTGCAAGAGACCCTCCAACACTAGCAGGTAGGTCTGGTTCAGTCTCCTATGGGGTCACTGCTCCTTCCCCTGGGTCCCAATGTGCACACTACTTTGTGTGTGCCCTCTAAGAGTGGAGTCTCTGTTTCCCCCAGTCCTGTCAAAGTCCTGCAGTCAAATCCCACTAGCCTTCAAAGTCTGATTCTCTAGGAATTCCTTCTCCCATTCCCGGTCCCCCGTTTGGGAAGCCTGATGTGGGACTCAGAACCGTCACTCCAGTGGGTGGACTTCTGTGGTATAATTGTTCTCCAGTTTTTGAGTCATCCACCCAGCCGTTATGGGATTTGATTTTATTGTGATTGTGCCCCTTCTGCCGTCTCACTGTGGCTTGTCCTTTGTCTTTGCATGTGGGGTATCTTTTTTGGTGAGTTCCAGTGTCTTCCTGTTGATGACTGTTCAGCAGTTAGTTGTGATTCCAGTGCTCTCGCAAGATGGAATGAGTACATGTCCTTCTACTCTGCCATCTTGAACCAATCTCCTTATCTGCTTTTGATTTCGGTTTCCCTCTAAAGCTATTTACAGAATGACTGAAACTCAAGCCTTCTATATGATAAACTTTAGCAATGTATTTCTTCTGTAGACAGTAGGATCAGTCTAGTGATATTGAATTTACTAGTTAAGGACATTACAAATAAAGTCAAACATAACCACTTCATCCATTATTACTACTATGAAAGGTGATGGATAAATTATTTTTATACTGAAGTCCATATTCCCTCTGATCTCTATTACAGGGAATTGTGTTTCTCCAGGAAAAGAAATGGATCAAATGGGGTAAAATTTCTCATAACATTTCAGTCAGAATTTCCATACATTTTAATGTAAAATATGTATACTGCATTTACTGGATATTCTGTACATACACAGATAAGTGTAAATGTATACGAGTATATACATGTAATTTTTTTCAGATAACCTCTTGAAGAAGCCAAGAGACTTAAGTTTACATTAGAGAGGCTAGTTTGTTGATGGCTGTATACTCCAAACGTAGAAACAGTGTCTGGCATGTGGAACTTGTTTAGTGAACATTTGGTGAATTGGTAATACAGGAGTTCACATTTATTAATCATGTATTCCATTGACATTTATGTTAATAAACATCCCCAGGTCTACCTGGAGATAGTTGTTCTTCCCAGTCTGAGTTCAGGGAGGGGAGTGTTCCTTAAAAATACATCTTTCTGTGCCTTTAAGTTGCAGTTAGTCCTATAATCAATAAATGTTAGTAAGCTTAAGAACTTAAAATGAAGGACTTCCCTGGTGGTGCAGTGGTTAAGAATCTGCCTGCCAGTGCAGGGGACACGGGTTCGAGCCCTGGTCTGGGAAGATTCCACATGCCGCAGAGCAGCTAAGCCCGTGTGCCACAACTACTGAGCCTGCACTCTAGAGCCTGTGCGACACAACTACTGAAGCCCTTGTGCCTAGAGCCTGTGCTCCGCAGCAAGAGATGCCAGTGCAATGAGAAGCCCGCGCACCACAACAAAGAGTAGCTCCTGCTCACCGCAACTAGATAAAGCCCGCACGCAGCCAAGAAGATCCAATGCAGCCAAAAATAAATAAATAAATAAATTTATTTTTAAAATTAAAAAAAAAAAGAACTTAAAATGAGCAGCAAAAAATTTCTGGGTAGCTGTTGGTTCATTTATAGTGTCCATTGAGTCAGCAGGGGTTTATTAAGAGTTGTAAGCCTTCTGCCAAGTACTTCCCTAACACTCCATCAGTGGCCCTGTGTGTGGAGTGCCTGTTA
This sequence comes from Balaenoptera ricei, assembly GCF_028023285.1. Taxonomy (NCBI): domain Eukaryota; kingdom Metazoa; phylum Chordata; class Mammalia; order Artiodactyla; family Balaenopteridae; genus Balaenoptera; species Balaenoptera ricei. The sequence goes on along the minus strand of NC_082642.1, from coordinate 106,954,571 downwards.
AGGTTCTGAGATTTAAGGAAGGCAGATTGGTTCAGGCTGGGCCTAAAGAGATGTTATATGGTACCTGGATTCAGTTAATATGTAACCGAAAGGTTGACTAAAGTCCACATTTAGATGTTTTATTCTTAGGGGTACTATTTTTAGGATATTTCTATATTCAAATTGATCTATAAAGATGTTAGAGAAGAGCATTGTGTTTTGGTTTTATAGACTTTTATAATTTGCTTAATTTGCAGTTGTTCTGCCTGGGCCATGGTTATATTACTGTTCTTAAAAAGTAGATGAGTTATCTAATTATTTCAGTGTTTCCTTAACTTTTATTGTAAAGTCATTTATTACCAAGCATCTCTTCGATGCAGAAGTATTCCTCTTCAGGAATGTAATGTTTTAAGTTGTTGAGTCATCATAGGCACATACAGTGTACAGGTTTCTCTTGAAAGAGCCAGCTAGATGGGGAGGAACTGGCTTCTGAATAAGGCTTAAATAATAAGAAGATACCATTTATGTGGTGAACAGTGTCCCAAGCATTGTTAGTTTTGCCACACTAATTAGAAGATTAGAGAGAGTGAAACCTACAGAATGTGAGATGTATCCATGTGCAGAGGAGTATATGTCCATCTATCTATCCAGGCAGCACCCGGATGGACACGAATTGAAACTCTGAACCATGCCCTTAATATTGTTTTTGAATATCTGCTATGTTTTCAGCTTTGTTAGAGTTTCCGTGTCATCAAATGGGTGTGTTATATAAAGAGCAAATAGAGAAAAGTTTGGAATCAGCAGCCACTGTCAATACCCTGTTTAAATACCAAGCCTCTTCCTGTAGCAGTGATGTTGTCCTGCCATTTGATGGCGCACACAGCTCACCTTTCAGTTCATTTGGTGAGATGAATACTTAAAGGAATGATAGTTTTCAAGTTTGAAAGTTTAGTTTTTCCTGTTAACATAATGGGTGTTGCTTTTCCTTATTATTCACTGAGAGTTTCACTTTTTAGCGAACATAAGATAAATCTATCTTGTTGATGGTAAAGGTGTCCCAGTTATGTCTCTTTTTTATGAATTTTTACCTAATCATCAAAGACATAGAATTTTTTACCGATTACTTCTATTATTATAAACTATTCCATACATTAGAGTTTATAATGTGCCTGTGAAAAATATTTTAGAACTTTTACTTCCTAATGCTTATAAACATTCTTATTCTTGCCTCTAGATTGTCAACTGCATAATGATCACTATTGCTTCCTGGAGATTACTATGGATAGGTAGAAACTTAAAGATTTCCTTATAGAAGACAAATTTAAATGGGATCACTTTTTTCAGCTGTAATTTGATCTCAGAAGCATAGGCTGTGGAGTCAGATGGACTCTACACAAGACTACATCTAACTCAGTTGTTTACTGATTGGGCTGTGGGAAAGTTACTTAACTTCATCTGTGAAATGGGGTGAATACTGACCATGTAAGGTTCTTAAGAGGATTAAAAGTGCTGCAGGGTACACTGCCAACTCAGCACCTTGGCAGGGTTGCTAAGAAAATGTTTGTTCTCACAATGGACAGTGGGTCAAAAATGGCATTTGACTTGTTTTTTTTACTGCTTTAACTGTTCCTTGAAATGGAATTTCCAGCATGTTATTGTCTCTATTCACAACAAGGGAAATGTCATTTTACTGTACGTCTTATATTAAAAGTGTATTGAATACAGGATTGGCTTGCTTTAAGCCATTAGGAAAGAATAACATTTATTCTTTATATTGTTAGATATCTTAAAATATTTTCTACACAATCATAATAATAGATGTTTGAGTTTAATTATACTTTGCCCAATTTAACTTTGCAATTTTATTAAAGCATAATCAAAGCTAAAATATATGAAAGTATTAGGACATAAGTCATCTATCATTCAGTGGATTATAGTTATTTCAGGAATATTATCACCTCATACTGTTGGTATTAACAAAATTATCACCTCAAACAACAAGTAAATTATTTAAGCATAATAGTACATTTTTATAATTACACAATTTTCTTCAAAGACTATAATTATTTTAACAAAACAAGGAGCTGTATTATAAATTCTTAATGAATTTTAAAGTATGAGAGCTATTTTTGTAAATTGATTATCTCAACCTGATAGCTATAAAAAATTTAAAAAATTTTAAACAGCTGTGAACTCATGACCTTACTCTGTTCTTCCATAACTAGAAAAACAAAATTTCCCTTCATTTTAGGTCATTGGCTTAGCATTTCACAATTAATTGATCCAAGAGAAGAAAGTATTTTTATTTCTAATAATTTTCATGCACATGAGCATGAAGCAGTATGCCTTTGTCCTTTGTCCCTAGTAACTTTTATTTATTAATTTTGAATATCTCTAGTGTATCTAAACTGGTTTTGAAGATAATTTAGGACTGTCTATGAAAATACCTTGGTTCCTTCAAAAAGCTGCTCTGTAAGTTAGCATGTATGTATTAGGTGTTATCTTTTTATAGCAATCTTGCCTTTTCCTAGTCGAATGTGTGAACTTTCTAACCATAACAACTGTGGATTTCATAGACTTTAGTTATATATTTTTTCAATTATTAGTGTACTATATATTGAAATTCTAAACCTTTCTGACCCACCTATAAGAGTGAGGAGTGTTTGCACTCTTTCTCCAGCTCTTGTGTTCCTTTTTAGAACCTGAACTCCCTATAGTAATCTCATTGGAAAAATGTTTTATTTAAAGATAGAGTAATATACTTTCTGCTCCTCTATTTGTTTATCTGATAAATGTTTACTATGTGCAAAGTGTTAGACACTGTCAAGGTCACGATGTGATAATAGAAGGCAAACTAATTAGGTAGAATAAAGGTACATAAATAAACCTGATTGAGAGTTCTGAGGAAGATCTAAAATCCCAGGTAGGAATATCAGGGAAGACTACACAGAGGAGTAAATACAGAAGTCTGGAGAAGGCAAATACAGGCATACCTCATTTTATTGTGCTTTGCAGATATTGCATATTTTACAAATTGAAGGCAAGACAACCCTATGTAGAGTAAGTTTATCAGCATCATTTTTTTCCAACAGCATTTGCTCACTTTGTGTCTCTTTGTCACATTTTTGTAATTCTTGCAATATTTCAAACTTTTCCATTATTATTGTATTCATCATAGTGATCTGTGGTCAGTGATCTTTGATGTTATTATTACAAAAAGTTTATGACTTGTTGAAGGCTCAGATGATGGTTAGCATTTTTTAGCAATAAAAAAATATTAAGGCATGTACATTTTTTTAGGCATAATGCTGTTGCACACTTAATAGACTACAGTATAGTGTAAACATACTTTTATATTCACTGGGAAACCAAAAAATTTGTGCAACTTGCTTTATTATGTTGATATTTGCTGTATTCAGGTGGAATGGATCCAAATCCACAGTATCTTCAAGGAATGCCTGTAGACCCCTTTTGCCATTTGGATGGGATGTTTGTGAGGGTAAAATGGGAAATTTTGGTCGCGAGCTAATTTTAAGAGGGTCTTGAATGTCACGGTGAGTTTACTTTTTTTTTTCTTAAAGGCAGATAAACCACTGAAAATTTTTGAGCAGACAATATAAATGGGATGGATTGGAAGGTAAAAGAGGTAGGCATTGGAAAGTTTGGTTTGGGGGGCTTTAGCTTACATATCCTAGGTAAGAAGAAATTTGTTTTTCTAATAGGATTTGAGAGTTGTAAATAGGACCATCGTGGGAGACATTATGAAGGTTATACCCTGTCTGGATGTATCTTAAAATATTTTGGATGGAGGTATCCAACTCACAAAATCAAATAAATCTTCTCCCAGTTTGCAAGGCAAAAATTAATGGATACTCACTTTTAAGGATTCCTTCAATGATTTTCTCAAATGTCTGATGCCTACTACTATTTAGCCTGTGTGTGTCTGTTTCTGTGTGTTTTTAGTGATTGTAAATTTAGCTTTCACTCTATTTCTCAAAGAATACAAATCCTTTCTTATTGCTTGAACCAAACTACTAATGTGTAGAATTTAGCAACAGATTGAGCTTGTGTTGGGGATGTAGAAGGAATCATAAGAGGGAAGGAAGCGGTGGGGGGCTGTTGAAAAGGAAGTCAGAGGTAGGTTTTTAATTTAAGTGTAGATGTTTAGATAATCCTACCACCAGATGTAGAGAGATAGTAGTAGAAACTGATTTGTGGGAGGGGAAGGTGAAGTTTGGGATGGATTGGATTTGAAATGCAGAGAGTATTCATGTGATTATGTATAGGATGTGTTTATGAATTTGATGAGTTTGGAAGAGATTCCGGTTGAAGATGGGTATAGCTTAAGAGAGAGGTGGAGCTGAAACCTTGAAAATTGGTGACAGTAGAAAATATGGCTAAGACAGAACCTTTGAAAACACCTACCTACTTGTTAAGAGACGTCTAAAGGAAAGAAGAACAATCAGGTCTTTGGTGGGAAGAGCAATAGAGTATAGTGCTAAGGAAGATGGGAAAGAGTTTTCAAGAAAAATAGAGACATTTAATGCTTTAAAAAGGTGTCTGGGGAGACTCCCCTGGCGGTCCAGTGGTTAAGACTTTGCCTTCCAGTGCAAGGGGTGCAGGTTCGATCCCTGGTCGGGGAGCTAAGATCCCACATGCCATGTGGCCAAAAAACCAAAACATAAAACAGAAGCAGCATTGTAACAAATTCAATAAAGACTTTAAAAAAAATAGTCCACATCCAAAACAAAATCTTTTTTTAAAAAAAAAGTGTGTTTGGGTTAGGTGATCCATGGGTCCTTTGGAGAAAGCAGTTTTAAAAATAATTAATTCATTTTATTGCAGTATAGTTGATTTACAACATTATATTGTACAACATAGTGATTCAGCATTTTATAGATTATACTCCATTCGAATTTATCTTAAAATATTAGCTATATTCCCTGTGCTGTACAATATATTCTTGTAGCTTGTTTATTTTATACATAATATTTGTGCCTCTTAATCCCCTACCCTTATCTTGCCCCTCCTCCTCCTTTCACTCTCACCAGTGGTAACCACTAGTTCGTTCTCTGTATTTATAATTATGTTTCTGTTTTGTCATATTCATTTATACTCATTTGTTTTATTTTTTAGATTCCACTTATAAATGATAATATACAATATTTATTTTTCTCTGTCTGACTTATTTCACTAAGCATAATACCCTCTAGGTCCATCCATGTTGTTACAAATGGCAGAACTTCATTCTTTTTTTATGGCTGAATAGTATTCCATTGTGTGTGTGTGTGTGTGTGTGTGTGTGTGTGTGTGTGTGTGTGTGTACACACATATATATATATATATATATACACACATATATACCACATCTTCTTTATTCATTCATCTGTTGATGGACATTTGGGTTGCTTTCATATCTTGGCTATTATAAATAATGCTGCTATGAACATTGGGGTGCAGATATCTTTTCAAATTAGTGTTTTTATTTTCTTGGGATGTATACTCAGGAGTGGAATTGCTGGGTCATATGGTACTTCTATTTTTAGTCTTTTGAGGAACCTTCATACTGTTTTCTGTAGTGGCTGCACCAATTTACGCTCCCACTAACAGTGTACCAGGGTTCCTTTTTGTCCATATCCTCGCCAACATTTCTTATTTGTAGACTTTTTGGTGATAGCCATTCTGATATTGTGGTTTTGATTTACATTTGGCGAAACAGTTTTTGTAGAGTGGTCAAGGCAGAAGCCAAGTTGTATATATATTTTCAGTATTCCCCCTTTCATTTCCACTTTCTTGATTCTATTTTTAGCTGAAACTATGTTGAGCCACTGTCTTCATGGAGTAATCTATAATGACTCAAAGCCACTCCCTGGGAGCATAGAACTCATCTTCTATAAATATAGTTTTAATATTCTTTTCTTTAAATGTGTTACCTAAGACTGTTTCAAATCAGATCTTATCCAGATGCTAATATTATTTCCTCAGATACACTAAGTGTGACTTTCTTTAAAATATCATCAGCAAACATACTTCCTAAATGCCTCACCCGTAGGACTTACATTTATTATAATTGGCATTACAGAGGGATAAGTGAATTCCCTGTCATTGCCAGTTCTTCTTTTACTCTTAAGTACACTGGTACTTTTAGAAAGGCCTACTGTTTTAATAAAGATCCTGTAGAAAGCTCTTTGGATTAGTAGGGTCACCTGCATATGAAATTTCTAGGTTAGAATCAGATACATAGCCACTTTTGTTTCCATCTGCAGAAAATAGTTGTAAGGGTATAAAAGACTCACCCTAAGTAGTAATAATGATTATAATTTTAAAGAACTGCAGTAGTTATTATTTGCATTTCATGTGCTAATTTCTGTGTGTGTGTGTGTGTGTATTTTTTTTTCTAATCTTCACAATGACTCTTAGATGTAGGTATCATTACTCTCATATCATATATATGAGAGAACTGAGGCTCCGAACATTTAAATAAATTGTCTGAGCTTCTTGAGTAATTGAAGGCAGAGCCAGGATTCAAATCAGCTCTTTCTGACTTTCAAAGACCATGTTCTCTACATGGCCCATGCAGGTTAATGATGTAAATATTTGAAATTTGAGCTTCAACAACCTTGATGGCAACTACTTGGTCCAGTAGAGCCCAATTGGAGCCCAATGCCTTATTACTTTCTTTCTATTTTAAAAAAAAAATTATTTATTTATTTATTTTATTTATGGCTGTGTTGGGTCTTCGTTTCTGTGCGAGGGCTTTCTCTAGTTGCGGCAAGTGGGGGCCACTCTTCATCGCGGTGCACGGGACTCTCATTATCGCGGCCTCTCTTGTTGCGGAGCACAGGCTCCAGACGCGCAGGCTCAGTACTTGTGGCTCACGGGCCCAGTTGCTCCGTGGCATGTGGGATCTTCCCAGACCAGGGCTCGAACCCGTGTCCCCTGCATTGGCAGGCAGACTCTCAGCCACTGCGCCACCAGGGAAGCCCCCTTATTACTTTCTTACCTTTTCCTTCCAACTTGGGATGAATAGTTTTCATTTGCTTAAACATATCGCCATTCTCTACTGTTGATTGTCAGGCTCTCTTCTGTATATTTAATTCCCTTATTTATTTAATCTTCACATCAACTATTTGAAAGGTAGATGTATTTCCCCCTCAACGTTTTATTTTGAAACTTCAAACATATAGCATATGTTTATACTCACCACCTAGATTTAACCATTAACATTTTACTATACTTATTTTATTACATACCTATAATCTGTGCATCCATCATCAGTTCAATTTCTCTTTGATGCATTTAAAAGTAAAGACATCACTGCAAATCCCCTAATTACTTCAGCATGTATATTATTGATTGTAGCTCAGTATTTATGTACAAGTCTTTTCTTTTGATGTAAAATTTACATTCAGTGAAATACACAAATCTTAAATATATATTTTTTGGATTTTAATAATCTCATATATGTACCTGTATAACCCAAATACTTACGAAGATATAAAACATTACTATTGGTAGGTGTCTCTTTTTACTCCCGTTTTGTACCTGAGGAAACTGAAACACAGAGCAATTAAGTAATCTTCCCTAGGTCATACTGCTAATAGGGGCAGAGCTGGAATTCAAGCTCTGGCAGTCTGGCTGCAGCGTTTGTGCTCCTAACCATACCACCATACTGCCTGTGGATTATCCTCACATGTTCAGGTATCCTTTTACATTCATGTGTACAAATTTTGTTTTTAACATAAGTGTGTAGACACAGAAGTAGTATGCTTAGGATTAGTGAGTGTAGAAATGCTGTTCTAGAGATGCATTGGTTTCTTACAAGAGGTTTATGGCAAGAGAAACTAAGAGGGAAAGAAGTACCCTTCGTCAAAATACTATGGTGAATCTCTGTGTAATAATTGTGTCTTAACTGGCATCCTTGATTAATGTTTCCACATATAAAGTGACAATTTTTTAAAGACAACACTGAGGTTCAGAAAAATCCTAAGTGCCACTTGAAACAGTTAAAGGTAAATAATGTTCAGTATAGTTTTGTATTAAGCATATTTTGGCTCTGTTATAATTATTAGAAAATTGTTCATCTATGTGTGGTATATGTAGTACCACTTGCCTTGATACCTCAGACTCCAAAATAATATAATTAAACCAATTTGGGATTTATAGTTGTGAAATTTGTAAAGTTTTTAGCAAAGAAACTGAATGTAATTCTTTGGCCTTTCCAAATAAATTGCATAAAAATATGAATAAAGATTGGAATAAATGATATAAAATTTTTTTTGTTTGTAATACTTAGGTGTACCATCCTTATGAGAAGAAATTGTGTTATCTTTCCTGCATTGTGTTCATACCACAAGCCGTATCTTAAATTTGACCAGTTCCCTTTGTTCCCTATTCAGTTATAAAAAAGCACTGTCATATGTATTTAAAAAGAAAAACCCTAAGTATTGCTCAAAAAGCAATTAAAAAACACATGTAGTTAACAGAACCTAGCCAGTCACTAGAGGGCAGAACAGTACTATACTTTAGGCCTGATTTGACAATTTAAAAAATTGCTGAACATGGGAAAATATTGATACACAATTGAATAGAAATTTCTTTGTGGTCTTATTATCTTGTCTTGCTGTGAAATCCACTCACATGCTTATTACACTTGTATCAAAGGAGCTTTTCTGACAATGACAGAAAATTGATTACAATTGATTGCTTCTAAAAGGGCATGATTATTTAGGAGAGCATCTGAATTCCTCAAGAGAAAATACTAATGGTTACAAAGAGTGGTGCATTAAATCATTGCTACTGTATGTAGTACCCTGAAATACAATTGCAGTATAGACTTTAGGTACGACATTATGAGAGAACACATTTGAGACAGGTTTATTAGTACTTAGATGTAACAACTCATTGAAATGTGGAGCTTTTGATCTTTCAGCTGAAATTTGTTGAATCACCAAAACTTTGAAATTACAGTTGTAAAAGCAATGAACTAACTCTAGCTCCTTTTTTTTAAAATGTTAAAATTTTGTCAAGTGCCTGTTCATGTAATTTCCTTTCTGTTTGAAATTTTCTGTCATTCTGATATAGTTTTATTCTACTTAATTTTTTTCTGATAGATTTTTTAAAATAAATGAAGCTCTGAAGTAAAGTATCCTAGCGAGTAACCTCGGCAGTTCATTGTCTGAACAGATAGAAAGTTTTATCTTGAATGTGTAGTTTGAACTTTATTTTATACAAACAATTTGGATTTATATATGATTCATTTCTTATAGAGAACATAGGATATCAGAAAAAGCACTGGAGTTTGGAATCAGAAGATTTGGGGCCCCAATTATCATATTCTTGCTTGTGACCTTGGGCAAGTCACATTACCTCTCTGAAGTAACCAGTTTCTAAACTGAAGAATTAGAAAAATATTTCCTTATTTACAGCTGGGTTAATATGAGAATCATGTTTGTATCTGTGTGTAGGTCTCCAAAGATGCTTCCACGTAAAGATGAATTTTAATAAAGTTACAAGCTCAGAAAAACCTTAGAAATAACTTTGAAGTGGTCAGTTATATCATAAATTTAGTAACATGAATGCATCTATTACAGGAGTCAATAATACCACAAATGTGGTTTCCAACCTAAAAGCCAAGTTTGGATTGCTGACCTCTTCCCTGTCTCTGAGTGTCTCTCGTAACTCCTGACTCTTTGGCTCCTCTCACTCTGTTCTGTCCTCTGTTTATTTCCATGTTCCCTCTCTCTGTGTTTCTCCTGACTGTCTTTGGTCTCTCTCTGTGTTTTTCTTGTCCCAGGCACCCTCAGGAAGACCCCAAGCCTCTAACGGTACCTGGTATCATCTCCAGCATGTTTGTAGATGTGGAGGAGTCACTGGGACATTGAGAAATACCAGAGGCGAATTGTTCCGCTGTAGTAAGTCAATCAGCATTTATTAAGTGACTACTGTTTACAGAGCACAGTTGATGGTGCTTTGGGCAAAGAAGAATGAGTTAGGGCATAGCTCAGAAGAAATAAACTTGTAAACACTTTTCAGTGGCTCTTTCAGGCTGGACACACATGCAAATGAAAACAACACCGAAGTACAAAGCTGACAAATAATTATATAAATGAGCTGTGCTGTATGTGTGCCAAAGAGGCCCAGAGTTAATGGAGTAGAGAAAAGCAGGTGGTATTAATCAGGTTTCCTGCATGAGTTTAAAATTAGGTTTTGAAGTATTATTGGAAGAAAGATGAGGAAAAAGAGGGTGGAAGTGAGTAATTTCTCACTTGGCAAGCCTGTTTGCTTGCTTGCAAGTGAGTCCCTGATGGGAGGGCAGTGAAATGAGAATGCTGTGTTTCAGCCTACCAGCAGCTAACTTTCCTTGAACTTCCAGTCTTAGAGAAAGTCAGGTTATGAAAAGAAGTACAGCCAAATTGAGAATTTCCATAAACATACTTGGTATCTGTTGCCAGTTTTAGAATTTATAGAGTTTAACGGTAAATTGTGATTATGAAGTAATAATGAGGTACTATGACATAAAGTTGTCAATATTAGAATATGATCTAGGGATGCATTATAAATGCTAAGATGAATTAAAATAGTAAACTTCAGTATAACAAGTCAGTTTTGTGTTTATGTTGGAAATTTATCTGTGCTGTTGTATTTTAGATAGTCCTACCTACGGACACACCATGGTTTTCAGAGTTAGATATGGTTTGAATTCTACCGCTGCTAACTATGTAATGTTGGGCAATCTACGTAACAGACATCTCAGTTTCCTCCTATGTAAACTAAGAATGAAAATGTTTACCTCAGAGAGTTGCTCTGTGAATTAAAAGAGATAATTTTATAAAGTCCTGAGTGTGTGCTAGGTACTTGTTACTTGCAGATACTTAAAAAGTACCTTTAAAATAGTTTGCTAAATATAGTGTTATTTCTGAGAGCTTTTTAAAAATAGAAGTAACCCCATAGTATTTAGAAAATGCTATATATACAAGGAGTATTTATAACATGTGAATAAGATACAAAGAATAACATTAACATGAATAACTGAGTACCTACCACTAACTTAGGAAATAGAGCTATGCCTGGCCCAGATTCCATCACCTCTCTTTAACTACCACCACAATCCTGAATGTTGAGTTTATTAATTCCATGTTTTCCTTTATAGTTTTTTCCCACGTTTTGTGTATCCCCTACATTAAGTTTTGCTTGTTTTTGAATTTTATATAAATAATAATACTATATGTTTTCTTTTGCAACACCTGTTTTGCCACTCAGCATGTTTGAGAGATTCATCCTTGCTTATACCTGTAATTCATTTATGATCACAGTTGTATTTCATTGTATGAAAATACCACAATTTATTTATCCACTTTCTTTTGATGGCTGTTTAGATTGTTTCCAGTTTTTGTTATGGGAGATAAAACTGCAAAGGAAAAAGTCTTGAGAGTCCTATTCATGCCTCTTTATGCACATACTATTTCTCTAGGATGTATGTTCATGGGTAGAAATGCTAGGTCAACCCAACCTCAAACTCTGTAGGATCATGGCAAATGGATTTCCATAGAACTTGTTACATCTTAATCCTCCCTCTAGCTGAGTATAAATGTTCTCATTCTATATCTCTTATATAGTTCTTTAAAATGACTAGATTTTTTTAAAAGTAATTTTGTAAGTTGCCTGTAACACCATTTTAACAATAATCCTGATGACCTTTTTAAAATTAGTTTTATCCTTTGCAGCAGCTGCTTGTATTTCTTAGTTTTCCAGTTGTCACTCACACCTCTTCTCAAGCCCAGTTAAGTCCAGACATCCTGAAATTGCTGGGTATGTTTGCTAGCTAAGTTTTTTCTCCCAGGAAAACTACATCATAATAATGTAATGTTCTCATGTTAAACGAAAGTTGTCAGCTATTCCTGCCTTCTGAAGATAGTTTGGGCAGAGAAATGTACACATCTTTTACTGATTTCTTTTTTCCTTAATTTGAATTGAAATAGAGAAAGAGTGACCCACAGAGGACTGTTTGCAACCTGTGTTTTGTTCTGTGTTGCAAAAGTCCCAAAAGCTCGAGTAAATGACAACTTCTATTTGCCACTCTTTCCCCTTTTCTGTCCTTCACCTACTTCTGTTTTTCTCAGGCATTGGTTCTTTTGGTATCTGATTATACTTGCACAATCCATTCCAATTTTCATATCACAGTTCCTCCTAACTTTGTACTTTGTACTTGGTGGTCTGTGATTTTAGTTGACTGACTTCAGTGTTTTGCCTATTGTCAAACTTGGTACCACTATCTGCCACATTCATTTTCTGAGGTTTTCCGGGGGAGTCTTCCAGGTTCAGGTCTAGTGCCTAGTACTTATTAATCAATTGATGTTTATTGAATGAAGAAAGGAAAGATGTAAATGTAGTAAGGACGGAAATGCCTTTTCCTAGCTCAGCAATAATAATTACCCTAAAAGCAGTGGGCTAAAATCATGCATACTGTAAACAGTTCTGCCTGTGGGTAGCTTTGTAAACCATAAGTAGTCATTTCTTCTTGAGCTTCACTCTGGGTTTCGGCAAAATGAGAGTGGTAGAACAGTGATCTGTAAGAATTCTTTTGACTCCAACCTTTTTGTATTTTATCTTCAATTGAAATGAAATACAGTTTCTCATGGGATGTCTGGGCACCACTACCAAAGCCTGAATCCATCTACCTGACCGGGCTATGTCACAGCAACCTGCCGGTTATCGTCTCTCATAACCGTAGCAAGTGGGGCATACCTTGAACTTCCCTTCATGTTATTTAGCTTTGGTTTGTTCTGGAGAAAGAATAGATTTATCTTTCTTTGAGAAAGCATAATGAGTTCCTTTGGCTTCCCAATTTCTTTCACTGGGCAGCCCAGGCATTGTTCAGCACAAAACCTTGAGTCCTGGCTTCTTTCTCCTCCTCCTCCTCCCCCAGCGCCTCAGCTGTGAGTGGGGGCAGTGCGTTCTCCCTTTGCTACTTGCTGTACCACCTAACTCCATGTCTCCTTTCACATGCCAGCTACCATCTTTGAGTCAGTGTTGGTTTTAACTTTTGGTTTTAACTGTTGTGGATCCTTGAAGTCAATGGGTCTGTCTTTATCTGGTGCTAGAGGCAAGTGGCCCGTCCTTATCTGGTGCTAGAGGCAAGTTGCCTGTTCCTTTCTCCTGTGGTTTCTCTGCTAGGAACTCCTCAACCCAAGGTAAATGGGGAGTGAGACCTGAACTCCTTCGCTCGCTGCCTTCGCTCCGCCTTCCCATAGCTGTTGCAGGGACTCTCACTCTAAGATAGATTTGCGCTATAACCCCTTTCAAGGAGTTATCTGACTCTTTGGATTTGCACATGACTAGTGTTTCCTGAACCTGTTACTTGTCCAGAATTCATGTTGTGAGTACCGCTGAACTCTGGATCAGAGGCAAAAGAAGCCAGAGAGCAGACTACACGGGGCCAGGGACACAAACTGTCTTAACTTTCTGTAAATTGTAAACACTGCCCAATCACTCCGGAGGGTCCTGGCCAGAGAGCTGTCTATTTGACCATTAACCAAGATTAAGGAGGCTCTTTCTTTCATTAAGGGACACAAAATAATCTAATCTTGTCGTGATATTATGGACCTGCTTTGTGAAAAATCCCATGTAAGTCAGGCAAATTTTAGGCTAAGAAGAGAGTAAGGCAAGAGAAAAGTTTTGTAACTAAAAAAAAAATGAAAAAGGGAGAAAACTTTTAAAATGAGGATCTATCTTTAATAACATTAACTTAATTCTAAATGGGATTTAAAAAATCTTATTAGGTTTTTTTTTTTTAATGTTAAAATACTCAGTGAAAGACCAGTCGTTAACCTCCAACCTCACCTCCAGCCTCAGTACACACGAAACACTGGAGATTTACTGTGCAATCCTGCCATGAGGAGCCAGAAGCCAGGCTACCTGTGATAATTCACCCCTCCTAACCGCTTACTTCACAGAACTCTACAAAACCAGATTACGCCAAATGTTCTGTTCTGAAAGAAGCGGTTAATACCATCCTATCTCTAGAAGAACAGATTACTGTTTGTTCCTCAGGAATACAAGGAGAGAAACATCCTCTTATGCTTATAATGGAAACATGGGAGAAATTACCTGACACAAAAACTTTCCTGATAGAAGAATGCTCACTCTAACTGCTTTAATATTGTGACTTTGGTTAATGTCAAAGGCTTGACCTATTAAGTGTTCACATTAATATTTTAACTTATCAGTTATAAGTTTCTTTTGTAATACTAATTCACTTAGTATTTTAATTTAGACAGACTTGAAAGTGCGTCTGAAAACCTAGTCATTTAGTATTTTAGTTTAATGTCTTTTGAAAAAGAACCATATATTCTCTAATGACTAAGTTGCAGCAAATATTAAAAATACACCATTGTGTTAATAAGTTGGATCATGTTTAAATACAGTCGAAAATTTATAAATGTATATAAACAAGTGATACAAGATTTTCCTTTGGTAGAAACTAGGAAATGCATTTATTACAGATTTTCCACTGAATGGTCTTAACTTGGAAGAGGAATTTTTAAATGCTGAATTAATAAATTTGAACTGCACATTTAATTTTTACTCTTGGTTTATATTTTTTATATGGCAAAGTTAGTAATACATATAACAATAAGGTCAAAGTTGAGCTTTATGTAATTACTCATGTAATTATACAAAATACAGATTTATCTGTATTACTAAAAGGCATCTTTTTAAAATAGTCCTGAATAACTTCATTCAAATTTAGGTGTTGCTAGAATAGCAATATTCATTTTGTGTGGGAGTTTGTATCTGGATAAGAAAACAGTGAAATGTTCAAATGGGTCTGTAATTTTGAGGAAAAAGAAGTGAGGAATGAATCTGTTTTCCTGAAGTTAATTTCCATTCATTATCTTAGTTGCAAAATCTACAGTTCTGAAAGGCTGACTAGGTTGTATTAAATCTGAATAATAAATCACTGATTCTTTTTTTTTTTTTTTTTTTTTATAAAAGCAATAGAACAGAAAGCAGAGCAGCTGCACTTTAATATTGATAATTGTTTTGAGGGATTGGGACTCCTAGGAAGCTCGCCCGGGCACCGTAATGTTGTTAAAGATCACTAAATATGGTATTCTTCTGTGTCTGTGCCAAACCGTTTCCCCCACAAAATCTTCCTCAGATTCTGTACATTTCTTTTGTGCTTTGCTGGTGGATACTTCACTCCCTTTCCCTGTGCTAGCCAAGCACGGTGTCTTGTTTGAATGATGGCATCATTGCTCTTTGGTTAAGGTCTGTTTTGAGCTTAGGAGAATCTTGGCTGCTGTTTTCATCCATTTATAGTAATTTCTGTTACTTAGCCCTTACACTGGGTAGATGGCAGTGTTACTTTCTGTGAGTTTCAAGCTGCCCTGTAAACACAGGATTTGTGTTCGTCAATTAGTACCCTGTCAACTGTGAAGAACCTCTCTGGACCTAGGGAAGTCCGTGCCCTGGAACTCTCGAGTCAGAGAACGTCTAGATCTCAGTGCCAGGGCAAGAGTGAGTGAGTCTGATTTTTCACTGAATGGAATCATCCAGTCAGCTGTTCTCTCGAGATTAAAGCTCATCAAGATAGCCTTTCTTCTGCTCTTACTGGAGCTTACTCAAGGATTGTTTCTTTTTCCTTCAAACTTTAAAAAATGTGCCAGAGATTTTTTTTTGGTGGGTCTGTGTAAAATTATTTGCATTTAAATAATTTCAAGGACAGTTTTCGTTGAGAGGTTCTGGCTCTTTTACCCTTTGTACTTAGTAAGGATGGTGAAATCGCAATGGGGTTGTGTTCTCCTGTTTCTCCCTTTACATTTTTCTGCGGACTTCAAAGACCCATAGGGATACCCACCCTTCCTCATCCCCCTCCTCCACTTAGAGTTTACAGTTATGAGGAGGGTGAACCTGGACAAGTTTATCCTACAGGATTTAAGCCTATCATTTTCAATGGGGGACTCTGTGTAAGACTCACTGTCTGTGGTTAAGAGGCTCCTGACGATGATGCTGTGGGTGTGTCTGTAGTGGAGGTAAAACGGTAAGAGGCTGAGAGCAACAGGTTTAAAATAATCATTCAAGCCAATAGCAGAAGAGGGTCACCAGGAAGTTTATGGCTCATGCTGTAGGGAACTAAGAAACTTGGAGGAAGGGGCTGTTATTTCCACCTGCATGGAGAGGGAGAGAGAAAGGGGCATTTTAAATAAGGGATCCCTGGGCAAATAAAAAGAGGCAAGGAAGTACTCAAACGCAGGAAGCTGGGCCTTGAATACATCTTCTGGGGTATTGGATATAGAGAAAGGCAATGGAAGTTTGGGGCCCGATTTTGGGGAGAGTTGGGGTGAGGCAGGGAGGGCACAAAAAAAGATGTGGAATGCCTATCTGAGGAATTAAACTCTGGGACTAGACTGGTGAAGTCCCACAGAGTTTGGATTCAGAGAATGAAAGGCTTAAAGCATGACTCTGAATAAATCTACTGATACAGATTAGTTTGGAAATGGAGATGATCACTTAGAAGTTACGTAAGCATCTCTTGGGGTGAGGGGGTGCCAAAGGGCTTGAAAAAAAAAGAAAATACATCCTGTCATGCTTTTTTTTACAAGTAAATATTTAAGGCAGCATATGTGAGGCATTCTAAAAGGGATTTTCTGTACTATCTGTTTCCATTCTTACCATCCTGTGAAGTAGCTACTAGCCTACTTTTATAGATGAGTGAACAGAGAGGCCCTTAAATTAGACAACTGGTAGTGGTAAAAATTCATAGCCAGGCCTATCTGGCTGCCAAGTCCAAGCCTTTCCTACTCCCTTGCTCTGATTCATGAACCATGAAATGGAGAACAGATGAACTTTTTATTCCTTATTTGATTTGTCATAGACTCCTTTCTTAGGAATTATTAAATGGATCCCAATTAGGATGATACTCATGCATATTCATATACACATAATTGTATGTATGTCAGTACACCTGAATTTGAGTTTGATAAAGGTGTTATATGTTAGACTTAGCTATTTCTCAATCACAGCATTTGAGAAAAATGCTCTTTTCTGTTAATTTAGAGAAAAATGTCAATTGACAAAATTTGGGTCAGCGATATATTTTATATCAATTTAGAATAAATAGGAAGAGATATTTCCTACCAAATAGTAATTTTGGTGTATAGTGAATGAAATCAGTGCCCCAGTTTCCTAGAATAAAATTTATAGGATAAACTGGAACAGTTGTTTAGAAAAGAATGTTTCGGTTAATTTTTCTTACCCATTGAAAGTTAGCTAGAAAAGTTTAAGTATTTGTAAATTAAATCATTGTAGAAATGTTAGTACACAACTGAGTTTCTTATTAATAATAAGTGAAGGTTATTTTTTAATGGGAAGATGAACTTGGTGTCGTCACTCTTAATGATTAACACTTACTTCACAGTTTAAAAAATTTATAGTATGTAGAAGAGGTGAGAAGTTTGAAGAAGTAGGTGGTACAGACATCCAGTGAATTGCCCACTACCAACACCAACAACCTCTCCACCTCCTGCCTGGGACATTCTGGAAGGTTGTTTTTTTTTTTTTTTTTAATTAATTAATTAATTAATTTATGGCTGTGTTGGGTCTTCGTTTCTGTGCAAGGGCTTTCTCTAGTTGCGGCGAGCGGGGGCCACTCCTCATCGCGGTGCGCAGGCCTCTCACTATCGTGGCCTCTCTTGTTGCGGAGCACAGGCTCCAGAGGCGCAGGCTCAGTAATTGTGGCTCACGGGCCTAGTTGCTCCGCGGCATGTGGGATCTTCCCAGACCAGGGCTCGAACCCGTGTCCCCTACATTAGCAGGCAGATTCTCAACCACTGGGCCACCAGGGAAGCCCTGGAAGGTTGTTTTTTTGTTTGTTTGTTTTTGTTTTTTAAGCTGATGTTAGCTTGTTTATATGATTCCTGACTTTTTCTAAAAGCTTTTTTCTAAAAGTTTCCCCCCTCCCCGCCCATGTGGTCAATCAAGGAATATCAGTTAGTTGCTTTCTGGTTAAATGAGATTTACATATATATTTCATTTGCTGTTTCATCCTCCAGCTGTGCTAAGTGGAGGGTTTTTTTGGGGGGGATGGGAAATCCTAATTTTTCTCTTTGTATAACCTGCATTTCATTCAGCAGAAATAGTTTTAGGTTCACAAACAAGAAGCGGCTGTCTGAAATATGTTCATTGACTCAGCTGAGTGTCTGCAGTTGCCCAACAAAAAGTTCTTTGATTTGGGTAGGGTAAAGAAATAAAAATAAGCATTCAGATTAGGTTTTGGCTGCTGTAATAAGAACTTCAGTCTATAACTTGAAGTCTTGAAATTCATATGTAGTGTAATCTCATGTTAAAATTTGGACAAATTTGAGCCTAAACACCAATGAGACTGTTAATAAGAAGTCTTAAGTGATAATATGCTTACTATTTTTCTCTTGAATTATTTCTTTGATCCTCAAAGGAAAACATTGAATCTTCATCTTAAGATTGACATGACAAGGGATATATCTCAATACTGTTCACAAGATGGAAGAAAATTGTAACTTTGTGTGTGTGCTCTTTGGTAAAAAGCGATGATGAATGCTTTAGTTCACCGAAGAAAATCGATCCAAAGAATGAAATGGACAAAACCGGAAACATGTTGAGAATGATATCCCCAAAGACTTTTAGGAACTGTAAAATTGAGTGCAGTGGTATAAAACTATTCACACATCTTATTAGATCCATCTAGGACTGCAAACTGATTGTCTCCTTGAGAGACTGTTGGCTGTAAATACTTAGGGAGAAAGAGTGTTGATAAGTCTCTGGCATAACTAAATATTCACAATGGAAGAGTGTATTAAAAGAATAAATTGTATTTCAGTTAGAAATCCAGGTTACTTTTATGATTCTGTTTTATGAGATCCTTTTCTTGAAAATCATATATCTTCAAAGTTTTCACTTGTGACTGTTCATCCCTGATAGGCACAGAAAAATTAATATGGTTGGGAAAAGCCCTGAACACCAAATTATGACCATTGACAAAACTCATTATTAAAACGTGGCAAATTGGAAATGCTGCCTCCTGCCTGATGACTCTTAGATGAAATGTAATCTTATGTCTGGAATGCTGAATTGAGAAGTAGAGCAGATGTCTTAGAGTTATTTACGTGAAACCTTAAGGATCTCTTCAGCTTAGCCCCTCAAGTGTAAAATAAGTGCATTAATTATTTTATGTATTCTTACATAATTCTTAGTTCAGGTTATTTGAGAAAGATTGTTCTTATTCTGAAATTACAATTTGAAAAGTAAGTATTGGGAGGATTTGACCTATTAGTAGAAAGGTCCTAGCTGCTTTATAGAGACATATGATGCAAAATGGTATTTTAAGTTAAACAAGATCTAGGATAATATGATTGCAGTTTTCAAGCATAGTTGAATGTGGCATTTCATGGAAAAAACCTAGGTTGAAAATGTTGTGTAGTCCAGGTAGAAACTTCATGGAACGTTTACAGTGTTTTTGAATTTGTGATGTGCTGTACTGTCACTAGTTCCTTGAGATAAGATACACCCTCAGTGTAAGGTGTGAATCATTTAGAGGTTGAAGTAGGGGGTGGTGTAAAAAGCAGCTACAACAGTGGAAGAATATAGACTATGGTTTTTTGTTTTTTTTTTTACTGAGTTCTGTCGTCTGTTGGAATATGGTATGGTGAGTTAATGAAACCTTTCCAGGATAATATTATGATCTTATGAATTTTCTCATAGGTCTGAATTCCTTCTTAGTTCTCATATATTGTTTTGCCTTTTTTTCAAGGTGCTTGGCAAGGCAGTGGATGCATTTGTTTTGAATGTTGAATGACTGTTGATCATTTTAATGAAACAAATTTAATGATGTGAATTTTTTAAAAAAAATTTATTTATTTTTATTTTTGGCTGTGTTGGGTCTTTGTTGCTGTGCATGGGCTTTCTCTAGTTACGGCGAGTAGGGGCTACTCTTCGTTGCTGTGTGCGGGCTTCTCACTGCAGTGGCTTCTCTTGTTGCGGAGCACGGGTTCTAGGCGCGGGGGCTTCAGTAGTTGTGGCACGTGGGCTCAGTAGTTGTGGCTCGTGGGCTCTAGAGCGCAGGCTCAGTAGTTGTGACGCACGGGCTTAGTTGCTCCGTGGCATGTGGGATCTTCCCGAACCAGGGCTCAAACCCATGTCCCCTGCATTGGCAGGCAGGTTCTTAACCACTGCGCCACCAGGAAAGCACAATGATGTGAATTTTAATGAAAAGAAATTTTTATACTTTGTGGAAAGTGTCAATGATTTGCTTTCTTGTTTTAAAAAATATAAAATGAATAAACTTTAGTTATTATTAAATGTTGCCTTTTCAACTTCCTCAGTGATGAATGAAAATGAAAAATTAATCCCAGGGATGACTTTGTTACTAGTCCCAGCTCTTTCACTTTGAGCAAGTTCTGGGACCTTGAGCAAATTTCTTCATTTGGACCTGAATTTCCTCCTCTTTCGCAGTTAAACGGATAATCTTTAAAGTTTGTTCTAACTCTAGAAATCTGTGATTTTGAATGGAGAACAAAGTAGGAATTCAAAATAAGTATGAGTATTCCTAAATCAAGTTATTGAGGTTAATAAGAGAAGGAGTTCCACATTCATTATGTTTTTAGCAGAATTTTGATGAGGAAGAAAAGAGAACAAGTTGGTAAAGAAAATATTCCTTACAGAAGTGATGCAAGGAGTTACATAGTAACACAACCTTGTGTGGGATTCAGTAACAGTGAGATTTGTTTGATTCAAGCAAAGGTTTTTCTTGGAGTAAGATAGTGAGTTTTTATATCCTGTCAAAAAGTTCAATTTCTGATAAAATGGCCATTTAAAGTCTGTTTATAATAAACTTTTATTCTACATTTCTTTCAAACCCCCAACATTTTTGCTTCATTACCCACCCACTCCCCACCCCTCCAAACCATAAGAATTGTTTTATTCATTTCCTCTTTAACTGAGTTGTGTAGTTTCTTCCCCAAATTAAGAGCATAGCCAAAAGTTAAAAAAATTGTCAGGCTGTTGGAGAAAGAAGATTAAGATCAAAGTGTGTCTCCTTTATAATAAGATTTTCCTTTTTACAAATTGCTCTTTGATAAGAGAACAGATTATTAGTAAGACCCATTTCAAAATTTTTTCTTAGAAATATCTCTTAGGATGTTTGTCTACTGTATATTTTTTCAAAAATTAGTGTAACATATTACATGCAGAATTACTTTCAAAATTAAGAAGGCTATTTGATAGAAATGCATTTCCTAATATCTAAACATGTAGACCTTTTTTCATTGGATAGTTTATTTTCATCTAGAACAGTGAAAAGTCTCATAGAACAGTGTCTGTAAAAGAGGAGCTATCTTCAGTGACAGTCTTCAAGTATTTCATTTATGTTGTAGGGTAGAAATGAACTACTTTTTACAGAGGGGTGTGACCACAAAGGTAAAGTTAATTCTTCTCCCTTTCGAAAAAATAAAGTGCATTCAAGCTTACATATGATGTATTTTGACCGAAACCATTAATAATACTCATGGAGATACATTTTTCAAGGGAAAAGAGCCTGTAAGTAAATCATCTGTAATTGCCTTAAAAGTTGGAAACAGGTGTTACAGGAGCCTGAAAATGAGGCATTCAGATGTAAATATCTTTGAGAATTCTCAGACTGTGTAAGTAGCATTAAAAATGGCTCCTGTCGATTCTATTTGATTGTTTTAGTAAGTGCCAGTAATACCTTTGATCCAGAAAAGGTGTATGTGAATGTTCTTCCAAACACATACAGCGTGTAATTCCTGAGTCATGGTCTCACGACCCTTTTAATTTTTCACAAATTAGTCTAAGTTTGTAGTAACATAAAAAGATCACCTTTGTAATGATTTAAAAGTTATATCATTTTGAAAGTTTCAGACTGGAACGCTTTGCACCAGTAATGACTTTGGGACTCTTGACATTTAGCTGGATGACTGATCCCAGTGTCTAGTTGCCAAGTAGAGGGAAGACCTTGAGGCCTGCGATGTGTAGAATTGCTTTGACTCACTCTGGTCCTCTGGCAGCCGCTGCAGCCTGGCGGCAGCAACACCAAATCTATGCACTTGCACATTTGAAAGCTGCTTTTCTTAGGCTCCCACAGCAGTTTGTATAGAGGAGGAGCCAAAGTAAGATGTCGACAGAGGCTTTCTCAAAAGCAATTCACTTATAAGCTACAAAGAACCCCTTTTAGATTTGGTCCTATCCCTGCACTCCTCAGACTTCTGTTTAAAGCCTTTGCTGAAGACGTAATGTTAGAGACAGGCCAGACAGGTTTTGTTGTGTTGAAGTCTGCTGTAGAGTGTTTTCAAGAAATAGAGCCTTAAAATAATTTAGAGCTAGATGGGCCTCTCCAGAGCCAGATAGAGCAACCAGAGATTCAGAGGTTAGGTGATTTAGCCAAGGCATGCACCTGCTTAGAGTTGGTATTTGAATCCACGTTTTGTTTTGTTTTTTCCAGACTTTCACTTAGTGTGTATTTACTGTGTCAGGAATATGGCCCTATGAGTACTAAGAAATAAACAATAGAGTAGTAACAGAAAGGACACTTTTAACCATAGATTAAAAGTTAAAGAGAAGTGTCACTTTCTCCAAATCTGACAGGAAGACCACAGATAAAAGTTTCAGACCCTGGAAACTGCAACTGATTCAGAGCTGAAAGAATGTGTGGTGTGTATATACTTACTCTTTGAGGTATGAGAGGTAAAAAATAGCAGTTCTGAGGGAAATCAGAGCTTTTCTTAAGTAATATAAGTTAGCCCGTGCACTTCTGTTTACCCTGTGAACTTCTGTTTCTCAACTATCACTTTTTGCGCACCTGTTGAGGAAATGGTATCTCCCCAGCTGTTGAAAGTCTAAGGACCATGCCAGTGGGGAACAGAAGCAGCTCCTTCTACCCTCTCAGTAAACGATAACGGTTCCCACTTTAATAACTGCTGGGTCTGCGCCCTGCTCTCTTGGTCCCCTCTTCAAAATCACTGATGTAAATTTCTCCACAGAAGCTGCTTTGCACCCATCCCGCTATATTTTCTTTGATGATCATGAAGAAACTCACAGCTCTAACACTCCTATTTGCCCTTCATGCACATCTGGGCAGCATTTACCATGTGGACCTTTTATTTTATTTTTATTATTTTAATAATGTTATTGTTTATTTATTTATTTTAAGATTTAATTTTTATTTATTTTTGGCTGCGTTGGGTCTTCGTTGCTGCGTGCGGGCTTTCTTTAGTTGTGGTGAGCGGGGGCTACTCTTGGTTGCAGAGTGCGGGCTTCTCATTGCGGTGGCTTCTCTTGTTGCGGAGCACGGGCTCTAGGCGCGCGGGCTTCAGTAGTTGTGGCACGTGGGCTCAGTAGTTGTGGCACGTGGGCTCAGTAGTTGTGGCTCGCGGGCTCTAGAGCGCAGGCTCAGTAGCTGTGGCTCACGGGCCTAGTTGCTCCGCGGCATGTGGGATCTTCCCGGGCCAGGGCTCGAACCCGTGTCCCCTGCATTGGCAGGTGGATTCTTAACCACTGCGCTACCAGGGAGATCCCCATGCGGACCTTTTAGATTAAAAGTGAAATTGTAGTACTTTAAGAAGAATTTAATGGAAACATTCCATTTCTGTTTGAGGAAGAATAAAAAGGCAGTGTGAGGTAGTGGAAAGGGTTCTAATTTTGTGATTATGAGACCTGTATTTTCACTCTGCCACTAAGTTATTTGGTGAACTTGATCTAACCTTTGACCCCTGTGGATCTTGTTTTTTCATCTGTAAATTGGAGGACACAGTGACCTCCAAGGACTGGATTTTGTATTTGCAGTCCCTGTCAATTCTATAAAAGAAAGCATCTCATTTTTAGGAGAGTAGCTCCTTAAACAGAAATTATACTATAAATTAAATATGACACCCAGGAACAGTAGTAAAACATTCAAAATTTTCCTAAAGTTGTCAAATACAACCGGTTGTGAACAACTCTTTTCTGAGTCAAAACTTTTCATCAGTTAGTATGATGCTCTCCAAATAAATTAATCATTTCTGTTTTACAATGTGGGAATCTGAAAATATCTAGATAATTAGAAGCTTTTAAAAATATTTATAGAGACTGCTTCCGAAGGCAAAATATTAAGTCTATAACTAGGAAAATTTAGATAGATGTGGAATTCATCTGTTTAAGTCTACCCCTAAACTGTTACCTGAATTATCACATACTAAAACTATGAACACTTAGATACCTCAGCCTTCTACTTTACCTCGATTATGTGTTTATATCACTTTAATTCTTTTCATTAATTTCATTTTAATTGGTCATAACTTGTGTTGCTGCCACCTCTAATGGTAAACGAGGGCCTTTGCAGCTTGTACAAAGGCTTTGCTGGAAACCCTGCTGATTTCTAAATACCAGATATAGTGTATTTAGACCAAGTGAATCTGTTTTCATGTAGTGTAGAGCAGATGTAATAGTAATTACTGTCCTGATATAATGATGCTAATATTTTATTGTTATCAACTGAAGTGAATGATAAAAGGATGTTAAATTGGATCTCCTTTCTAGCTTATGTATGCTGTCGTTACAGGTCCTGAACACTTAGAAGATAACTGGCCTCTTTTTTATTCTCTGTGATGGTGGCAGAGGTTCAACTTGAGATATAAAATCAATATTATCAGTCAGAGGTGTGTTTTTTTAAAAAAATGATATGTTATCCACCGGCTCAGATCACTAATTGGTGAGGAAATACTGTAAGGGATGGCTGTTTCCTCATATAGAGTAGCTGTCTATTTTTATTGAGATATAGTATTACATTAGTTTCAGGTGTACAACATGATTCAATATATAAGTGTGTGTATGTATATAGAGTAAAATGCTTACCACAATAAGTCTAGTTAACATTCATCGCCACACATAGTTAGAAATTTTTTTTCTTGTGATGAGAACTTTTAAGACCTTCTCCCTTAGAAACTTTCAAATATGGAATTTAGTATTACTAACTATAGTTACCATGCTACACAGTATATCCCCAGGACTTATTTATTTTATAACCGGAAGTTTGTACCTTTTAACCACCCAAAGTAGCTTTTCTAAAGATTACTTCATAACACTGAAGTGTAAGCAGAGAAACTTTATAAAAATATCCACTAGGTGGCACTTTATATTTGTGTTTAGAATTAGCCCTGCAGCATTCCTGACTAAAGGGTATAATTGAAACAGAAAATGTCTTTCTTTGAAGGTTGGGTGTTCGTGAGTATCTGGACTTATATGAACTTTAAAATAATCCTAAAGTGAAAAGTTTTTATCAGTGATTTTGTCGTATCGCCCACTCATTGTAAGGAAAGTTTCTACAACATCCCTGACATGTTCTCAAACACATGATGTTGGTAACCTGTATTAGTAACATGGGGAAGCCTGCTTTCCTAACCATTTTTTTCTTAATTTTATAAAAAAAATAGCAAGCATAGAAAAAACTGGTCCTCTATTAGAATAGCCATCAATTAGAAAATAATGTATGTTTTCTGCCACATACAGGACATTGTGCTTATAACAGATATAAATTTTATATTTGGTGTGGTTCCAAAGTTCCTTTTAAGATAAGGTTGTAAGAAGCACTGGCCTGATTCTATGGAAGATTTTTGCTATTCGAGTTAAGCTTTCAAATAGTTAATTATTAATATGCTAATAATCTTATTCTGCATAGTGCATACAAATTTATGAATAATTTGGCTAATCTCTGTTTAGCCAATTAGTATTTTTACAAGCTTATTCTTTATGAAAGCTTACAGTATACCCCAATGTTTTCTTACTTTTGAATTATTTTTATTTATTAAAAACTTAACAAAAATTAGAAAAACTCAATCCTGTTATGTAGAGATAATAGTGTGAACAATTCAGTGTTCATTCTCCCAGGCTTCTTTTTTTTGTCTATGCATATATAAGCATATTTATTATGTTGTATTTTTATAAAAGAGAAATTTTAATCTTCTTATGTCTCATGAACCTGTTCCTTTTTTTTTTCATTTAACAGTTTATCTCAAATATCTCATGTCAAGAAAAGGATTTTCATATTGTTCCTTTTAAACTAATCTCCCACTGTTTATATTTTGGTTTTCCCCCAGTTTTTTCTACCCATAGAATTTTGAAATGCAGAAGTATTCCTCTACTTGTAATATTTACTGATAAGAGCACTAGATTAAAGCAGTGTGGGTCAGCTTAGCATAGCATCTGTTTATAAGTTGTGGCATCTGTTTATAAGTTAAGTTCTCAGTGTTGAATGAATTTGTTACTTTTTTGACTATATGAGGTTAATGATTAGTAGTTGTTAATTATAGTTTATTTCAAGTTGATTTGAATACTTACATTCCGTGCCTAATCATAACGATGATAATAATAGCAAACTCTCATATACACTTACTCTATGCAAGGTTCATACATATACACTTACTATAAGCAAGGCAGTACTCTAAGCAGTTCATGTAAATTGGTTTAATCCTCACAATGTGGTAGGACTGTTGTTCCCCTTTTTATAGATGAGGATGCTAAGGCACAGAGAGGTTAGGTTACTTGCTCCAGGTAACACAGTTAATTATTTGTTGATCGAGGTTTATGAATCCAGGAAAAAACAAGAGTCCACACTGTTAACCTTTCTGCCAAACCACATGAAGCACTACACTAGATATAGCCAAAGTGGAATTAGGCAGGATGGTCTGGGATTTCTTTCAAAGTTGTATTTAAGGGCTTCATTAAAAAAAAAAAAAAAAAAAAAGACTAGAAATCTAAGTGGCTTCTTTAAAATTGATATCAGTATCATCAGATTTTCTTACTGAATGCGATACTGGACATTGTAAAGTTCTCAATATAGATTAGAGTTATGCTACATAGCAAATATTTTGTGAAGATGATACAAAGATACATAATTTTTGACTTGTTTGGAATTTATAGACCATGGTAATAATTTAATGTATATTACCCTAAATTTAGGCTCATGGAATTTTCTGGGCTTTGATTCAGGGCCGGCATTTAAAGCAGAAAGTCTGGTAGCAATGAATAGCACCAGTAGGAAAGTCAGATCTGAGTCCCAGGGATCAAGGAAGGCTGGGAGGAACAAGTGTAAAGCAGAGCGTAATTTAAGATTTCAGATGGTTCCTGCTGAGCCCATAAGTATTACTGTGCCCAGAATGCCGTCACTGACAAGCGAGTCCTATTTTTGGATGATGGAGGGCCGAAGAAGCCAGACTTGCTCATTGGCCACATGGGACTGTTTGGTTCTGAGAAAAGTCTAGAGAAGTTGTTTGCAGAGCAGAGTTGAAGGGTGGCATAAATGAACACATCTGGCTTCCCTGTTTTAACTAGAGCTAACCCTGAGCAGACTCCTTTACCATCTCAAGGAATATCTCTTCCCAAGGCAAAATATCGTGAAATCCAAATAGGATTCCAGAAGCCAAGGAGTACAAGTGGTGGTAGACATGCAAAAAGCAAGGGTGAAGTGGTTTCCAAGTAAAATGAGAATGTTGATTGGCCTGACTCTGGCAACAGAGCCAAATTGCGAAAACATTAGGACTTGCTATACCTGAAGGAGGCTGGATTTTTAGTCAGAAACCACTAAAACCACTATTTATGTAATATTTATAGGAGACCATTTGTGATTCTATTGAAGTACCAGGTCTTGCTATACCAGTTTTTAAAAGGCCTCTAAGCTGTTGACGGGTCCTGTAGGACCTGCTGCACATGTAAATAAGGCGGGCACTCATGTTTCAACTTCTATGTAAGTGATTATTCAGTTCTGACAATGAAAAAATAGTAGAGATTTACAATTCCGAAACAAATTAATTTCATTAATTGAACAAGTTGGGTCTTTGTCGCTCTTCAAATAACTTACTAGAGGAAGCATGATTGTAGTGCGAATAAATAATGCTTTAGAAACCTGTTTTGACAAGGTTAAATCAATTTAGATATCTCATATGTAATCAACACAGATAGACATGGAAATATTAACTGACATAGAAGTTTTATGACATAAGGGTTAATGGTCAGAGGTTCATAGAAAATATTCAAGCTGACCAAGGACGCCTTAAGAATATAGTGTAGGTGAGCCTTGCGTGTTCCTGAAAATGGAAGAGGTAAGGTTGGGGTGATGGAGGTGTTAGTGAATGCGGTCATTCATGGGCTCTTCATGTGGGGAGAGCCCTATGAAGCTTGTTTTTTAGGGAGTTGAAATTATCTTTGTGAATTTTTATATATAGGGTTTATTTAGAGCAGTGATTCTCAACTGGCGGGGGGGAGGGGGTTGCGGATCATAGTACTCCCTCCAGCCCGTCACCTCGGGAGTGTTTGGAAAGTTGTGGGACGTTATTTTTCTCAGCGATTGGGGAATGTTACTACATGAGATTGAGGATGGGGATGAAAGGATGGGAAAGGAGCTAAGATGTATGTTGACTCAGCAGGGAGTGAAAACAGTCTTGCCTAGTAAAGAACTGTCCCACCCAAAATGCCAAAAGCACCCTCACTAAGTAATGCTGATTTAGAGCAAAGGATATTCCTGTAAGTTGAGCAGAACCATATAAGTAATTGGAAGTTTCTCCTCTTCGCACTCTGAGGATGCATGCCACATACATAAAGAGTAAGGTGGATGGTACTATAATCCTGTAGAAATTCTGGAGGTTTCTACACTTACTATTTTATTAAGTTAAATTATCTTGTGGATACTTTTACTCAGTTGCTTAACTGAGGGTAAACTTTTATCTCCCAGTCTCAGAGTAAAACTAACAGCGGGGATGCTGTAGATATAAATTCCCAAACCTAACACCTGTTGGCTATAAAAGTCAATCTAGATCATGGAGGAGGCTGCACCTATAGCTACACCTAAAGCATGTTCTCAGCAGCTACTGATCGTGTAATCAAATGTAAAATAAAATGACACATGTTCAGCATTCTTCATAACAGCACAGTGTAATGAAATCCAAAAGATAATTTGTAGTTAGGAGAAAAATCAAGCTTTATAATCGTACTACAGAAAAAACTAATTTTGTCCCTCTCTTTTTAAAAGCAGATGTTGAATAAATTCTTGAAGATGTTAGGAACGTGGATGGGGGGTGAGCAGGGGGTTGAAGGAAGGAAAGAAGCCTTAAGTTGCTAGAAACCTCTCATAAGGAAGGAACGTTTACTAGCTTTCTTTCAGTGTTTTATGTTACTGAGATTACAGATGATTCACTATGATTTCTTGAGCCATTTCTGACATTTGTCTGCAAGTTTAGTTATTTCTAGGACAGTTCGTTCATTTGTCTATCATTTACTGGATGCATTCTTTGTAGTCAGTATGCTTCAATCAAGTGTGGAAGACATGAAAATTTCTATCCAAGGTGATAAAGTCGCAGTAGCTGTGTGAATAAGATACGGCGGGGCCCAGGGAACACATTCTAGCAAACCAACTCTGGCATTTGATCACAGTATGGAAATCACTTACGTTACCTGGAAATGAGACAGAACAATGTCTGTACTCTCCCACTAGACCCACAGCGGTGGTTAATAAGCTAGGATGCCTCTGGGATAAATAGACAATGGAATTTTTAAATTCACTCTTAATTAGCATATGGTATGTTGAGAGTCTGCTATATTTCTCTGTATGTAGTCAAATGCATGCTTCACTTCTTAATATTCTAACTATAAAACCTTCTACAGTAATTGAATTACAGACAAAAAGGCCCATTTGCTGTAGTTGCAGTCATTATGTAGTGAAGCAGTTAATTTTGAGCAAGTGTGAAAAGATGTCACATGGTCGCAGGCAGGATCAGAAAGAGAAAATGACTTTCCACTGCAGCTTATTGATTTGGTACCTCAGAAGCCTGCTACTTTGTTCTCTATTAAATTACATTTAAAATATCTGATTTTAAAACACCTTATTGACTTTCTTTTTTGTTTATAATACATGTCAAAAACACTGAAAAGCATGAAGACAAAAATGGAAATCACCCTCAACGCATATACTATTCCATATCCATTGTGAACACAACATTTTGATGTTTTTCCTTCCAGTGTCTTTTCTATGTATAGATAACACTTCTACAGCTTGTTTTCTTCTAAATTAGAATCATGGGGTATAAATGTTGCTATAAATGAATTTAAGGAAAGGTGTTTTGTTTTGTTTTGTTTTGTTTTTAATTTCTTGATTACCTAATTCCTATGCCCTTTCTTGTTGAGAGTTTTCTTCCTATTTAGTGTTTTATTTGTATTTCACAAAGAGGGTGGGATTCAGGGTTTGATGCGCTCTGGAGCTGTACATTTTAGAAATGTATGCTTTTTTATGTGTGTTCCCTATATATCTGTAAAATCACTGCCATTTTGTAAGGATGGGAGGCAAAGTTTTCTTTTTCGGGGAAAAGAAAATGGCTATTTTGCTAGGGTATTGTCAGGATTTATTAATGACAACATTTGCCTGATGCTGACAGAGTGACACGATTATCGTTCCTTAATTCTGCTACTTAGGATGTTACTTGCAGTTACTGTGAGTCACTATGTGTTCACATGCTTAGGTGGTTAATGCTACTTTCAGAGAGTCTCAAAAGTTAGATTTGGCTTTTGGGGTCATGTTCAATCAAAATCATATTTTATGAGAGCATGTAATACTTTACTATCCAAGTTCAGATAGCAGTTCTCTGGTATCTATCAATATATCAGCTCTACACTTTGAGAGTGTATGTATATGTGTATGTGTGTACGTGTGTGTGTGTGCGTGCGTGCGTGCGTGAACTTTAAAAGCATAGCTCTTTTCCATGGAAGGTGTTCTTTTTCTCATTGCCTGAAAAAGTCCTATTGTTGTAATGGGGGATTTTAACCTAGGATTACAAATCTTTCTTAGGATTCAGTTAGATACTACTGTTTCTCTCTACTAATTGAGCTTTAAGGGCTATTAATTACCAAAGATAAGAGCTTAACCCCATAATTTTACCATGTTAATGTCTCTTGTTTCCTCCTTATATTAAGAGATCCACAACCAATAGCTGTTGAAGTTAAGAAAATATTTTTGAATAAATGGTACAATGCTATGGTATTTATCTCCCCTAATTGTTTAAAATGGACCATGGAGACACTAGGAATATTTTTATTGTTTTAAAAGAGACTTGCTTCATTATCGAAGCCACATATTACCATTTGACTTTTGCTGAAATAGAAAATGAAGGTTGAGAATGGATTTCATTTTAAAACCTTAAACAGTGTAGGTTTAAGGTCCTCAAACTTTTTTCTCATAGTTGTAATATATGTTTTACTGAGATAATGGTCCTTGTCCAAGGAGATGCTGAATGACTCTCCAGGACAGTCCGACATCACACAGGTGGTCGGGGGGATGCCGTTACTATGACAAGTCCTCATATCGTCAGAGCAGGCAGAACTCTCCCAGGCAGCAGCAGTGGCAGACCATAAGCAGCTACTTCTAGGCTGACGGCTAAAAGTTAATAACTCACATGATTGAATTTCAGGGAACATTTTTCCCATATTTGGGAGCAGGGGTGCCGAACTGAACTATCAGTATCAGCTATGAACAGTGAGAAAAATGCTTTTCCAAGATCAAAGGCAGATATGGTACTTGGAATTTGTTCAAGAAGAGTAACTTTGCAATTACAGATATACTTTTAACTGCAGTATTTTGTTATCTGTCTTCAAAGGAAAACTGCTTGTTGATAGTTAGGCTACTTCCTGCCTTTCATCTTTTTTTTTCTGACTATGGACAAAGGGCGGGGGCCGGGGTGGGGGGAAAGCAGCACCATAGTAGTGGCGATCCTTTTTTATGAGTCGTTTTAAAACACCCGCAACTGATTTAGGTATTTTAGAAATTAAAATTGGCTCTCGTAGAAATGCAGTTCTAATTCTGTGGTAGGGTCACTGCTAATAGTTTCCAGAAAACTTCCTGCCAGATCAGGTCAACGGTGTAATCTTCAGAGAAAAAAGAGAATGGAAAATAAGAATTTACATGCTTTAGGAGCCAGGCCCTTATATAGATTGATAGGAGGCTGCCAAAGTGGAGAAGCAAGTTTTAAGAAATAGGAAACCGTCCTGACAGGAGACAGTATCCGACAGGGTAAAGATACTGATTTGTCAGCTTGACAGGTTCTTGTTCTTGGAACTGGTGTAAAGCTACCTTGATCCACTTAACCAGAGGGTATTTAATCAGGTGCTTGCTGCAAGGAATGTTGAAGGTGGTAATTTGGGACCACATTAGGCTAGTTGCAAAGTCACACTTGAACAACCTAACCAAGATGATTTTTCTAAAAGAAATTGAAGGAAGGAGAGGGAGGAAAACTTATCCAGGATTGAAACTCATCAAAGTTGGCTGAAAATTACGTGTAAAAGAAACACCATTTCCTTTCTTTCTCAGCCTTCATTTTTCTTCATCCGCTCTCGCCAGTGATGCATCTGTAAGAGGATAATGCAGGTTATCCTGCCATGAGTAATGGATCCTGATTTCCACTTTTCTGATTGCTTGCTATCTGCTGTAAGTAATGCCTTACAGAAATACTCCCTGTGTCCTAGAGCATTTTGACTAATATTGTGTTTTGGGCAAAAGTCCCCCAAACCATGGAATCCTTCATTCAACTTTCCTGATTTTTGTCTTTATTGATTGATTTTCAGTTAACTCTCAGTGCAGGTTTTTGCTCTCCTACATTTTGCGGCCACTAGGTTTTTTTGTTGGTATGTACTTTTTCTTTGAGATATTTTATTCTTTCAAATAGCAAGGAACCTGGAGAATTGTAAGTTGCTCTCAAACAGATCATTTCTTGGCTGTTCCATTCTGCAGTGATTTCTTTCATTAGGATAATAGAATAAAATTGCCCTTTAGAAGCTTTGCCTATATTGATCCAGTTCATTTCATAGGCTGAAAGTGGAGGAAGAGAAAGAAAGAGTTCTTCTGTTATTTGATTGTAAATAAATCTGGCAATTCTGAATTTTTTAAATGGCGGTTTACTCATTTGTCTTACTAATAATACAACTTTAATGCAATCTCAGGTTTGTAATTCAGTGAACAACAAACCAAAAAACCCTAATAATAATGATAATAATTTGCTCAAAAGGGACCAGACTTTATACCAACTCAGATAATAAGAAGATTTAATTTTAAACCCAACCTTTTGTGAACTTAGTTTACAGATCTTTAAATTGATGGGGTTGGTCTGTGATTCCTAAGGTCCCTTTCAGTTCTAATGTACAGTTTTATTAGCCAACCCAAATTTATATCTCGTAGAATCCAGTGTCTAGAAACAACCATGAGAAATCTTCTGGTTTGCCTCTCTCCATTTTAGCAGTAGTAGAGTCCAATTTTAACCATTCTTTCCCCCACCCCTGTTCCCTTTTTAATGTGTTTAAAAGAATTTCATCTTTTTTGATGATAGGTACCTGGCCATGAATTTCTGACTGCAGTATGTTTAGGGAGCATTCCAGATAGGACTTGAGAATTATAGTTACAGAATTCCCAAAGTTCGGTAGTGGTTGTGGTTCAGATACTGTCACATTTATGAATGAAGTAGTTATAGCTCTTGCACCTGTTGCACCTCCCACATACTTTGCTTTATCCTACCCAGGGTGTGAGATTTGTAGTAACAGAGGAGAAATTAGGATTTAGGGTTCCATATAACCGTTTGGTAGCAGAGATACCTCTTAGAGGAATCTCAGAGTTTTTGAAAGTTGTTATAACATATGGACTCCAGGATATTTGGGGAATACTAAGTAAAGCAAGTTTTAGTTATGAAATACTTAACCAATCAGCCAAAGAGTGGGGGGAAAAAAATCACCCAACAAAATATTTATCTGGATTCTGTCTGTTAATATTTACTTCTTATATAAAAATCATTCAGTGAACTCAAGGATATGTAATAATACAACTATTATAAACTACCGAGGTAAGGCAATGATTTAATTGTGGTGCAGGCTCATAATGCTAATTACAGGGAAGTTAAACTATACTAAGTCACTTTAGCAGTACATGGTGCATGTCACTTGAAAAAGAAAATCACAGGTTAAAGCCGACAAAGGTAATCATCATGTGTTTTACTTCTGAGGCCCTCTTGATCTTCAGAGGACTCAATAGGAACCTTTTTAGTTTAATCCCATTTTAAAAAATGCATTGCGACAACCGCAGAGTTTATTATTTTCCCAAATGCTTCTAGAGCCATCTATGTATGGACAAGAAGTATTGAACAGCAGTGTAGTATGGCATTGGACCACCTGAGTCTGAATCCTGGTGTCCGTTGTACCAGTTTCCTGGCTGTTACCCTGGGCAAGTTTCCGTCTGGGCCTCAACTGCTTTATCTGTAAAATGTGGATAATTAGGCTTCCTACTTCCTAGAGTTGTTTTGAGGATTAAATGAACTAATGATTGTAGTTAGAATAGTGTCCTGATGTATGATTAAGTTCAGAAAGAAAATGATAAAAGGCATACTCTGTGCACATGAAAATTCTATTTTCAGTTCTAAATTACAAGTCTTCCCTTATTTACAATAAAAATGTAGTTAACTAAATTGAAAGTAAATGTCTGAAATGGAAGTGTTTATTGTTTCTATTACACAGCATTCTTTTTGACTTTGTAAATCCTAAATATTAGGTATAGCATATTTAAATGGATATATGATGACTAGATTTCTATTACTATAAACCTGTGGTAATTTTTAGGTAGAAAAGTAAACGTTTTAAACTGTCTGGAAGTTAGGTGTTGAAAGAATAGTGACAGTAGTTGCCTGGGCTTGGCACAGTTAATAATTTAGCACTTTCAGTGGTGAAGGACAGCCCCCTTTGTCTACTGTTCATGTATTAGGTACCTATAATTCCCCATTAATCTTTCCATCACCAGGGAGCCCTTCATTGTTCCAGCTCGTTCCCCTCTTGGCACAGGAATGGTTTGGATTGATGTGAAGAGACCCAGGATTTAAAGTCTCAGATTTAGCCACATTTATTACCTGTCTGAGCTGCATATTGTGGTGTTCAAATTTTCCAGTGTCATAGACAGAGTTTTGCTCCAGATTCTCCAGGCTTATGTGATTCTTAATAAATACAAAAGTAGGGCAAAGGTGATTTAATCCTAACCAACCTGTTAGCAGTCTGAATCTCCTGGTCTTTGAGAGTCTGACATCTCCATAAAAAAGCATACACTCAATTATTTATAAAGTAAAAAAAATTACTAGGGGCCTCCATGGCCTTGATTTGAAGCTATAAGAAATTGACTTTTTCTTTTAAGGGAAAAAATGCTTCCTATACACTCTCTAAAAAGATGTTGGGAAGTCTTATTTAAAAGTTGGAAGAGTTATTTTTCCTTAATATGGAATTCTAAGAAGCACATGGAAAATGTTTAAAATGTCAGTAATTAAAAACAACTTAATGAAGATATACAAAATTCAAAATTGTATTCAATTTTCAAATTATAGAATCCAGTGTTAATTAATGGTAGAAGGGGTTGGCATAGACTGTGAGAAAAGCAATGTGGGAAGAAATATACAAAACAGCTGTTTTATTTTTTAAAGACCTACCTATACAGGTGAATTGTCACCAGTGTAAATGCTGTGTGAGGGGCTGTGAAAGCTGATTTATTGTGTCTTTATCTTCCTGGTAGGAGATGAGAGAGGGGAAGGAAGGCCTGTATACAGGAGAGGGGGGACTCTGCAGTACAGCCTGGTCTCAGCTGGAGACATCGAGGCAAAAATCATAGCAGAGAATGGTAATAATGGGTCTTCAAGGTCATCTAGACCAAGGTTCTGATGCTTGAAGGCCTTCCACAGTTTTCCTACTTAATCAGTTACTAATTTTGTCCTTGATTCGGGTCTGGTATTGAATCTTTCTCTTTTTGTGAGGTGAAAACCAGGACTAGATGCTGGGCCTCCTTACTCTGAATCTGCTACTATTACTGGTTCCATAGTTCCCATCCTCTCTCGATGCAAAAGCTCTACAAGCAAGAGAAAAATGAATATGAGAAGCATGAAAATATTACTACACTTTACACCTGTCTCAGATCATCATTGACCAGTTTCTGTGTAAATGCCAACAAAATTCCAGTTCTGTGTTCCCTTAAGCATCACTTTTTCCCATAGAGTGCCAGCCAGATCTTCTTAAGTCAAGCCTGAGGTTTCAGGAATAGCCAGCCACCTGACTTCCTTCCAGCTACCTCATCCTGTGGAAAGTTGCAGACCCTACCCCAGTCTGAAATAACAAGACAACGAGGATCTGAATAGTTGTTTTCAGGATCTTTTCAAAGGGCTATTTTTGCTGGTGCCCAGAGTAAGAGAAGCCAGGTGAGAGCTGGCAAAGTTTGCAGTGACAGGGAAATCCCAGAACCTGGAGTTCACCCCTGGCAGTGTCCTCAGTGATGTGGGTAAGTTTAGCCATTAGTTAAAGGGTTAACACTGGGACGAATTGGAATCATCAAAGTGAATAAAGAGAATTGTCTGAATTCTCCAATGTCTATTATAATTGCCAAGTATCTGGGTGCCGGGAATGTCTTATTATTGCATACTAAATATTCCCTAATCGTTTGGACCATGTTTATTGCACTCTATTGTGTGCTGTCTAGTTCCCAAATTGTTTCATTATTATATAGATCTTATCTCAACAACAAGTCCTTTACTGGTCCAACTCATCTTTTATAATCAGTATCATCTCTCTTAATCCTAGTGCATTAGTAGGTCCTTAGAAGGTTGATTTGGGATCAGGAGGTCTCCCTAGAGGAGCAACATAAGAGCTGAGGAGGAATTTGCCTACCTCTCAGGAACAGATTTGGTAGTCACTGAATCCAGACAGCTGGGATAGCACTGCAAGCAGAATTCTTTGACTCCTCAATGAGGCTTACCTTCCAGTTTGAGAAATGCTTTAATAGGATATAAATAATGTGCCTGATATTTTCTGTTAGCTTGTGACTTTGGGTACACATCAGACAATGACAGGTTTCATTTATTTTTTTCCCTAAAATCGGGGTGAGCAAGCATATTTTATTTACTCCAGTTGGTTCTTTTTCAAATTCTTGCCCAAACTTACTTTTATTCTAAAACTGTATATATTATTACATATTTTAAAAATCCAGTAAATACTTGGACATATGTAAAAAACCCTTTTTGTAATAAATATGTTCTGAATTTTTGTTTATACTTAAAAATATTTGCAATAACCACAGGAAGTCTTATGCTGCTCTAGGATCATACGGCAGATTTGTAGTGCCCTTCCCTTACAGGTTGTGTTGTTCATGGAAATGACAAGCTTTCATGGTATGTG
The DNA here is from genome assembly GCF_028023285.1 of Balaenoptera ricei. Lineage (NCBI taxonomy): Eukaryota > Metazoa > Chordata > Mammalia > Artiodactyla > Balaenopteridae > Balaenoptera > Balaenoptera ricei. Next base: position 106,917,347 of record NC_082642.1, on the reverse strand, counting down.
TTAAACTGTAACCTGCCTATTGTGTTCAACGTAGAATGCCGAGTTGAGTTGAGAAATCATGTTGTTTGTTCCACCCTGCCTCTCAGAATAATTAGATGGAGATGCACATGCTCTCCATCAGTAAAGCGTATTTGTTTTGAAAGACACAGCACTCATGGGCTATCAGTCATAACTACTTCTGAGAGCACTTTAGGAGCTGCAACATCAATGTTTACAAAATGCAAAGTGAAGCAAAGTGCACCGAGTCACAGATACGTGTGCTTTCTTGTTCCCTGATTCCCTCCCTTCCCCAATGTATGTAGTGTGTCTAAATCCATACAAAGGACTATTTTGAAATATGACTGGAAATCTGGGAATTCTCTAGCTAAGTAAATGCTAAGGCACTAAAATAATGCTTAAAAAGGCTTATGAAATGGAATTCCTTTTCCTCTCAAAATAAATGTATTGACTGAAAGCTAAAATCAGTGATGCAGTTAAGTGGAAGAAAGTAGTCGTGCTTTGGGATTAAAGTCAGAGCCTTTAGGCTGTGTCCCTGTTTTGCCCCTTGATGACATTGGAAAAATTATGTAAATCTGAGGCTCCTCTTACTCAGCTGTAAAGTGGGCTTAATTACACCCACTTAACAGGATTGTATAATATTAAATAAATTAATATATGCAATACATGCTTTGCAAGTTACAACGTGGTTCATGATTGGGAAATAGCAATTAAAGTAGCCAGGAGGTTTTTAGAGCAGCACTGATTTTTCTTATTAGAAAATATATTTAGAACTTATTAGTGAAATGTACCCAAATTTCATATTATAAAGAGCTTTATTATAATAATCAAAACAGAATTTCTTACATATGTCAGCAAAGTAACTTCCATCTTTGAAAAAGGAAGGTGAAAGAAAAAGTAGTGTGGGCATATGGGTAGCACTGTGTAGCCCCTGTTGTTGACTGTATATTCTGCCATTAACTCTTGCTGCTGTGACAAATCACTATGTGTATGAGTGAGGCAAGCTCCCTTCTGCTTGCCCACTCTACATAATGCCGTTCATGTAAATATGGAAGGCTTAGTTAGATACTCGTTGCAAAGTACTGTGGAGATTCCAGGTAAAAAGGAACTGAATTAATGAGAAATGGTCTTAGTAGAGTTAAGAATCTTGCTTAAGGGCAAAATGACACTAAATTTGAAAATTCAATACTTGGAAGACTGCTTCTCCCTAAAATCAGCTAATGCCATGCCTTAATGATGTAGAAGAGCTTCTTAAGTGATTTTCCAGGTTTATTTGGTTTATAATTTTTTATAGAGGAGCTTTTGTTTTCTTTATAGTACAAAGCATTGCCTTTTTATTTAAATAGGATGCTAGAGGATAAAAATCCGGCCAGCAGAGGGAGCAGACTTATGTAAATTAGGTTGTAAGAAAAATATTACAGGATGCCTCAGTAAACATGTATTTTGTGGGTAATGTCCATTCTCATACTGTGCACTGAGAGAAAAATGGAAGGAAACAAGACTGAATTTAGGGTCATCCTAAAACATCTAGCCATTTATATTCTCACTTTGGTAGTTTTCAAAAGGGAAAAAACGCAAGCAAACGGTATGCAAATAGGAACTTGTTTTGTTAATTCTATGAAGTGAAGAACTTTTAAAAACAAATATGAAAAAAAAAAATATGAATTTAATACATTTGGTAAATTAAAAAAAGTTTTCAGTACTCGGCACTGAAGTTAGAGCACATTCAGACCAAACATTTTAAGAGACTATAACACCTGAAAGGAACATAAATGGAATGTATAATGCTCTGAACAGGGCACTGTTATGACTCTGAATCAGCAAATAAGCACTTTTGTATCATGTGTATTAAGTCAGAAAATTGGAATATATTTAAGGAAGAAATTTCACCAAGTGTGAAGCAAGTATAAAACAAATGGTTTTCTGTTTAACTCTAAACGGAAACTATAAATGTATCATAGCTCCCTATGTATTCTAATTAATTTCCTTGGCAAATGTACAGTCTGATATAACATCATTAAGTTAATGCATTTTCAAGCACTTTTCATTAAATACATAATACATTCAAGACAGTAGTCTAAGCATTTGGGAATATATAGATAAGGAACATCCTACCTTCTTAAAATGTGTGATCTGGTAAATGACAAGTTAACTCAGTTCCAGTGTGCCACAGTGTAAAGCAGGTGGGCATTGCAGAAGCTAGGATAAGCTGCTTCAGTAAACACTGTAACTACTAAAATAAGAAATACCAATTCTTTTTTACATTGTGGAAAAATAGTTTTGCTTTGTAACCATTAAGACTGAGAAGTTTTGCTTTATTAAGTAAACTAAATTTAACTGTAACTTAAGATTATTTGCCATCTTTTTAGAGTAAAGAACGGTAGCTTAGGAAAAAGAGATTTCCATCTAGAGGTATCATAGATTGTTGATTCTTAACTAGACCCATTGTTTCTGGGGTTTTTTTTTTTTAAGTTATAATTAGAGATCAGGATGGTGAAAGACATCCAGACCTTTTTATTAGTTTAGAAAACGTTTTAAGTTAATATAAATGAAAAAATAATTTTTTAAACTTTGATTATTTTAGATGGAGTTTAATATATTTGCTTTTAAAAATATGCATGCTCATTCTTACAATTTAAAGGGCTGTATGTAAACTGGTGCACAGAAGATTAAATCATGTTCAGTGATGGGTACAGGAGAAAAGGAAATAGATAATTATTTCTCTTTATGAGGTCAAAATTATTCATTGAGTCATTTTGACATTTGTTGCCTAGAAACTAGTATTTCCAAACAAGTAAAATTGCCAGGTGTTCTGGTTTGGTAGTTTGAGAATGCTATTTGAAGTTGGTGCAAGGAACTTCTGAGATGGAGGGTCACAGGGCAGGAAGAAAGAGCAAGGCATGGTGAGGAAGGAGCAGAAAAGAAGCAGTGGCAAATGAGAAGCAATAAAGGTGACAGGAAGAGACTGCAGGGAGCAGACCTGAACGAGTGTTTGCCCACAGTGGGCCCGGCTCTGTGTCAGGCCCTGCAGATACTGTGGTGAACATTATACAGCCCTCGTTCTCTGTCAAAGACAAGTGGGATATACAGAGGGAAACACACCGTTTCATTGGGGGATGGATATTGAGTACAGGGTACTGTGGAGACACCTAAGAAGCACCTCTTTCTCAAACTAGTAAGGGCCAGTGGGGGCTTATGTGAGATCCGAGCTCCACTGTGAGGAGACAGTAGTACAGATGCGAAGAGGTGAGAGTCCCTGGTGAGTTCCAGGTGATGGCATGTAACACAGTGTAGGTAGAGCTTTAAGAGTGAAAATTGAGCAAAGAAACGTGAGCCGTAAAACTAAGTAGGGACGAAGTCAGGAAGAATCTTGTGTGCTCTATGAAGGAAGAGGTTTGGACGTCTTCCTGAGTACATTGAGGGACTGACTATTAAAGAGATTCATGCAGGAGAAGGGCATGAGCAGATATTTGTAGTGTGGAGAATTGAAGTCAGCATGGCTATAGATAAGAAGACCAGACCGCTGAGCCAGTATGGGGGATGGACGGGAGCAGACCATGCATGTAACAGGTGGAGGGGACAGAACGTGGTGAGAGAGCAGGTGTCGGGGCTAGGAGCCATTTGCAGTGATTTGAACTTATGGTGAGAAAGTAGAAAAGATAGTATATGTTTTCCAGATGTTTCTGTGAAAGGAAGGAATGTCTAGTTCCTATGCACCATGCGGGCTCTGGCATATTTCCCACGGATATGGTGGAGACAGAGGGCTGGCCCAGGCAAGGTGTTTTCTCTGAGAGGCTAGAAATCAAAGATGTAAGCGTGAATCATTGAGGTAGAGAAGCCAGAGCCTGTGACACAGTTGGAATGAGCTGTGAATGCTTTCTAGGAAATTAATCCTGGGCTTTAGAACCAAGAAGATTAGGAAGGAAGTCAGTAAGGGAAGTGCAAGGTGGAGCCTGTGAACAGTCTTAGTACCAGGCAGGCCAGTTCTTCTTGGCTGCTAGTTTCATGGCTTGGGGTTAGGCAGTCTCCTGGCCTGATGGCTGGAGGCCAGTTTGTACCAAAAAAGAGGACTAGCTAAAGGAGGAGGAGGATTCAGAGAGGGCTTTAGACTTGAGATTGTGTACAGACTGAAAGAGGAGGTATTAACTAGAAGGAACTGTTGATAGTTCATCAATAGTTCATCAAAGAAACTGAAAGACTAATGGCCCAGGGTAGCAGGAAAGATGAGAAGCACAGACTGGGATCGAGAGGAGGAGCTGACCTTGAAACTCTGCCTTTGAGATAAGGTAGAAGAAACAAGTTTTGAAATTGGTATGCAAGGTGGGACTTCGGGAGGGTCCACATATGAAGACCTTTCTGTTAACCAGGAGGCAAAGACATTTTCTTAGAATGGCTAGGATTATGGCGGGAAGGACAGTATGGAGAAGCTTGGGCTCTGGGGACAGAAGACCTAGGTTTGAATCCTGGCTCTGCCACATGCTGGCAGAATGGCCTTGGGCATGTTGTTTAAGCTTTGTCATTCCCAGCTGCTTCCTGTATAATATATGACCATTATAGTTCCTTTCTCCAAGAGGTATATGGAGGATTAAAGAAATTAATTCATACACAGTGTTTAGCAGGTAGCAAAGGTTTAATCAGGTTAGTTATTATTAGGAGGCAATATTGTATAATGGTCCAGAACCAGACTCCGAAGCCAGACTGGAGCCAGATACTGGTTCCACCAATTATGTGCTAGCAGTGTGACCTTGGACATTCTGTAATGTACAAACATAATGCATAGTTAATCAGGTGATCAGTAAATATGTATTCAACTTCATTGACAGTAAATGACTCCGTGAGCTTGTCTTCTTGTGCTTCAGCTTCTTTCCAATATGATAATTGTGTCCCACCATTTTGATACATATAATATTATAAAAACCTTTGTTAACTTAACAAACTAAACAAGGCAAACTGTATGTTATCTGTGCCTCAGTTTTTTTCATCCGTAAAAAGGAGATTATAATAGTACCTACCTCTTAGGCTTGTGGTGTGTTAAGAGAATTAATAAGTAGAATGCTCTTAGCTTCTGGCACATAGGAAGCAATATATACATAAGCATTATATATATAGAAGCATTTTATACATATATATAACTGTTATTACTGTCCTTACTCATCATCATCAATAGGGGTTGAGGAGAAACCAATAAGTTATAATGGGCACTGTGGGATTGGGTGAGACTAAGACACGTCAAGACTATGAATGAGCACTGAAGACCAACCTGAGGTTGGAAAAGTTTGTAATAGTGTGAGACCACGGGAGCAGCTGGCAGCTTGGGGATAGACTGGGAAAGAAAAAAGGTTAGGTGAGTTCAGAGTTGAGGTTAATTAGCAGACCAGTTATGATAGGAAAAGAGAGCTAGTGAGCTGAAGGTGCTATGCTATTCTATTTTGAGAGAATAATGAGAGTCAGTAACAAATAACCAGAGAGCGGAATAAAGCTACTAAAACATGTTCTTAGACTAGTACTGACAGCTGTTTGGAAGTGACTTAGATTTCATTATATTTATTACATCGCCTTGTCAATTTGCCTGTTTCTCCCCTCCCCTCCCGAGCAACCCTTCTGGGTTCTTATTTTTCCTTCTCTGCATATTTTCTTTTCAAGCCTTATAGCTCTTCTGCCTTCTAGCAAAACAATGTAAGGAAACAGCATACTAAGAAAGCAGAGAGGTGTTGTTTCTGTGTTCACATCCTCACGTACTCCCTGTCTGGCACAGGTTGTTTGCTCTGACAGATCCAGAAAATATAGCATCTGGCATGTTCTTTACCCTCAAGGGTCTCTGTGGGAGGAGTTCATATGGAATCATTATACACATATTGTACGGGAAAATGATGATTGTTATACAATCAAGTGTCAAAAAATATGGCACAGCCATTAAATGTGGGTGGCCAAAACAGGTGCTCAGGGAGGAAAGAGACAGGAGCTGGGGCAAATGAAGATAGCTCCTCAGAAATGGGAGTTCAGAGGGACTTGCACAGAAAGTGAGGATGGGTGTGTGGGGTATGGTGTGCAGGCCTGGGAGAGCTGAGGAAGCACAGGGCAGGTGCTGCCAGACAGGACGACACCAGCCTGGCAGGGGAGCAGAGGCGGCAGGGGCGATGGTTAAATGAGAGGTAAGGCTGTACACGTAACTCCCACAGTGCATAGCTCAACATGTGATCAATACATGCGCGTTCAGCTGCATTGAGAGTAAATGAGGAAGAGACTCCCGTGAGTTTGTCTTGTTGTGCATCAGATTCTTGTCGATGGGATAAGTATGTCCTAACCATCTAATAAATGGATTAAAAAAAAGAAAAGCACCTTTGTTAATTTAGAAACTAAAAGAGGCAAATGTATTATGCTAAGCCTGTTGAAGAGTAGGAATTTGGTGACTTTGCGATGAAGAATGTAAACGCCACCATAAAATTATAAGAAAACAGAGAGTTGGGCTTTTGGGGGAGGGTGGTGTGATGGGGAACATGTTCCAGCCTGTTACAGAGTTCCTTGTGTAAGTAGTTTTTCTTCCCTGAGTCACTTCTTTTGGTGCCTTATCTCTTTCAAGGTAGCTGTTGTTTCTATCTGTAGCCTAGAGTAGCATGCATTTTGACAACCATGTTAAGCTCTCCTAAGGCTAAATGTCAAGGAGTTGTAAGTATTAGAGATCTTAGAATACATATTCCTTCATGAGAGAAGGACACAGGAACCAGAACTGCCAGTATAGCTAAGCCGTTCTTTAAATAGTGTGTGTCTTATTAGTATTCATGAAGAGCATGTAGATAACATCTTGACAGAGTTAAAGTTTCAACTTGAAGAGCTACTGCTTTTCAATAAGGAGTGCATTTAAAGACACTCTTTGCATGAATAGAGTGACTGAATTGCTTCTAAAATGAGAGTATTACTTTATAGAAAGATATTTTTCATTTAATCTGTCTACAGTTTAGAATTGTCATTAGAATTACAATAAATAATAATGATTAGCACTTGTAGGGCTTTAATCTTCAAAGAATTTTAAAGTTAATCTAATTTAATTGTCGCTTGGAGTCATCAGAGAGGTACACTTACTTTTCTGCTGTGAACCATTGAAAGTGTTCACTTTCCAACCCTTCGGTGCTCCCTTTAGGTAGTTCCATGGCTTCTAAGCTATTTGTTCTATGGGAAATGCCCAGAGCATCAACAGATGGAAGGCTTTATATTAGAGCTTCTTGTCCTAGGTGTGCATTTGGGCTCTTGAGTTGGGCTTCCTGCTTCTAGTGCCAGCTTCTCTGCTGCTAACTGTGTGACCTTAGGCAAGTGGCTTAACCCTCAGCTTCTTCAACTGGGATGCATAGTATAGTACCTGCCTCAAGGGTTCTTGTAAGGATTAAATGAGATAATGAATATTAAGTATGAAGCGATTAGTATTTAATAAATATTAGCTGTGTGTTAGTATTGTTTTTAAAATTATCCTTAGGAACAATTCATTCTGGGAAGTTGTGATATGTGGTTAAGTGTTAGGTGAGGAAATTATAAGCCATAAATACCCTTTACAGTGACCGCTGTGTACCAGGCTCAGTTTGAGGTCCTGGGACAGAAGAGTAAGAAACCATGACGCCTTCCCTCTAGAAGTTCACAACCTATTTTGTGGAGGATAGTGAGGGCATAGATAAAACTAACTGAAACACCATGGTAAGTGCTTGACCAGCAAGCTCAAGTGTGATCAAAGAGCGATGGCATTTGACTTAAGGTTTTCACAGAAGGCTTTAGAAGGGAAGTGATATATTACCTGGACTTTGGAGGAGGATGTCCGTTTTGGCAGAAAGTGGGAGAATTTTAGGGAGTGTGCGAGGCAGTGGAAGTGAGAGGTGTCGAGCGCAGCAGCACTCTCAGAAGGTTTTAAGCAGGTTGGTCCAACTTGTGGGAAGCCCTAGAGCTACCGATTTACCACCATTTCTTGGCTCTGATTTTTCATCTTCTCTGTAGATCCGAGACAGCTCTAAAGCTTTACAGTCTTAGTTGGACCCAGGAGAGGCCTTACTTGAGGTTAGAAGGCATGGCTGTCTGACAGTGAAATTTCGTGGGCCTCCCTTACCTTCCCCTGTCTCATTTGGTCTGAATTTCCATTAATATGATTTGAATGGGATTTTATTGGACATTTAGGAAACAGTTTAAACTCTAAAATACCCCTGTGACACAGTTAAATTTACACAGTGTTTTAAAAGCTAAAGTGTGCTGATTGCCTAAGTTGTGAGACAAGAGGATCTTACAGAATTTATGACTATGCCAAGGCCCTGTTTCTGACTGTATATCACTCAGACAAAAGAAAAGAAACTTTCCCTCTTTCTTTTTCAGTTGCTGAGGCTGGAGGTTATATCATCTGGGAAGCATGTGGACCACTGTTAAATGGGAGTCCTCTGTGCTGTCTCTTGAACTGCATCTTAGGCTGAGTTAAGCGAGAACTTGCTGCCTGTTAAACCCATACTCCCTCTAAAAAGCTTGTGGGTAAAGGGAGGATTTACTAACATGGAGTGAGAACCTTCTAGATGCCAGGCTCTGTGCTGGGTGTTATATATATAAAAAGTGTTCTCACAGTAGAGCTATTACTTAGTTTTGTTTTTTTTTGTTTTTTTTTTTTAATTTTTATTTATTATTTATTTATTATGTTTATTTTTGGCTGTGTTGGGTCTTCGTTTCTGTGTGAGGGCTTTCTCCAGTTGCGGCGAGTGGGAGCCACTCTTCATCGCGGTGCGCGGGCCTCTCACTATCGCGGCCTCTCTTGTTGCGGAGCACAGGCTCCAGACGCTCAGGCTCAGTAGTTGTGGCTCACGGGCCCAGTTGCTCCGTGGCATGTGGGATCTTCCCAGACCAGGGCTCGAACCCGTGTCCCCTGCATTGGCAGGCAGATTCTCAACCACTGCGCCACCAGGGAAGCCCCTATTACTTAGTTTTAATGTGTGGAAAGATCAGCAAGATGAATAACTTTACAACAAGCAGTTAGTGGTAGAGGCCGGATTCTAAAGGAGGCCTGTCAGGCTTCAGTGTCCATTTTTTTCTTTTGTTAAATGTGGTATTTACTTTGTCCTGTTTCTTCTATGATATTTCTTCTTTAAATTTCTCATGAAGTTTGACCTCAGCAAAGGTCTTCATGAATGGGCTTGCTGCATTTGAAGAATATAGGTAAATGAAGTTTTTCCTAATTTATCACCAAGTTGATTTACATTTACTTCAGTATTATGAGTATCTAATTAGGGTAACTCATCTGGCAAAGAAAAGGGAACACATGGGTTGGTTTGTTTTTATAAGATAAGTAAATATTCAATACAGCTGACCCTTGAATGCAGGGGTTATATAGCTTTACAGTCACCTGCCTGTACCCATGGCTCCCCCATCTGTAGATTCAACTAACCGTGGATCATGTAGTAATATAGTCTGTTTTTATTGAAAAAAATTTGATGTATAAGTGGGTGCTCACAGTTCAAACCCGTGTTGTTCAAGGGTCAACTGTATTTTGGATAGGGACCTTCAGCCTCCATCGTTTGATAATCTCAGCAACATAATTTTATGATATTGAGTCTTTCAAGTACAGAGTCCACTGGTAGTTGAATAACCTGATTTGTTATTCTACAGTTGCCATGCAGAAAGGAAGAAGGACCCCTTTTGAATAAAGTCCCCCAATTGCTTCATTCATTACATATAGATTGCTAGCTTAATTTGCTCATGTTCCAGAACAAGAAGCCAAACTTTGTAATGTGTGAGGGGGTTTTAGTGGCAAAATAATTACAAAGGTAGTCCTCTGTTACTGTCAAAAATTAACAAAAATTAACAATTTTTCCTCCTCATTGTTGAAATAAGAAAAGCAATATGCTTGAGTCTCAAAATTCTGCCTTCTTTTCCCTTTTCTTTCTCAGAAGATGTTTTTCTTCATCTTTTCTTTCATTCTTCTCTCTTGCTTTCTCATTACTTCTGAATGATAATCAGGAGCATCATCCCCTCCCCCCTCCCCCCCACACACATTCTTTTGCCTTCTTTCAACAGTTTGAAAACAGATCCATGGTGAATTAAAAAGTAATCAAATAACGATAAGTTATTAAAATCTCTAGTTTATAGTTTGGGGTATTTCATGGTCATTAGGTCAGTTATACTTTTCTTGACTGTTTTGTCCCAGGTTTACTATCTTCAATTCAGCTTTCATTCATGCTAAAAATACTTACTTCCCCCCTACTTTGTTCTAGACTGTGCTAGAGGTTATCAATCTTATTTTTCGTACAGCACAGGTTTCGGTGGTTCTCACACAGAACATGCCACCCTGGCCTGCATTCAGTGTTATATACATAGTCTTCAGACCTCCTTTTTTCCCACTCAGGAAGAAATATCTGAATTCACAGGAATGAGAGAGATGGGGGTTAATTTTGAAGCCATTCTACTGTATAAAAATAGTGAATTATCACCATAATTTAGCATGGAGTTTCATATGGTTGTTTATAACAATTCTCACAACTAACTGATCTTGATGTTCTGATAAGCCAGATGCTTCTATATAAAGATAACTAGTCTTGGATCATCAAGAAAAAGGCCTAGTGATGGAGGTAGGATGCACCCAAATAATTGTAATTCAAGGAAAAATGTGGTAAGTGTTGTTAGCAATATAAAATCTTTCTATTGTATTTAGGGGGATGGAGAGATTAATTTGGGGAGTATCAGAGAAAATATACATTATCGTAGTGCCGTAGCAGCTATGTGGAAAGAATCAGAACATTGAGGTGGAGGGAGGTGAATGTGGTTATTTTGAACCCCAAAGCCACATATACCATCCATTCATTCGATTCTTGATATTCTGTTTTCTGTTTGAATATTAAAATTACACATAAATATATGCAAAGGCACATACACTTAAACACAGTTCACACATAATCAAATAGCATAACCAGAATCCTTGAGGCTAAATGATGTATTTTTCTCTGGGCACTGGCAGTCACTTTGACCTCTCCCGTTGATAACAGCTTGCCTGATGTATAGTTTCCCATTAATTTCTTTTACTGTTTAAAAACTGTGTTATAAAATATCTGGTATTAAGACCCAGTATGGGTTTAATTACCACTCAGGCATCTCATCCTGAAGTGATTAATAAGCCACAAAAATAGCTGTTTCCTCTTCTCTCTATATAGCGTCGATATTTTTAGAAATTGGGTTTTCCATGCCAAGTTTTATTCGTAGATAGACTGGGAATCGCTAAATGGTCTATCAATTCAAAGAAATCGTTGTTCCTTTATTATTTATTAAGAGCATACCAGATAACTAATTCCATTTAGAGTTTTCAATAACTTCTACTCTTGAGGCAGCCACATGAATCATGTAATTGCTTCAGATACTCAGCAGAAGTTTCTTGCTAAAAAAACCACGGGAACATGTTTTTCTCACCTCTCCACCCTTTTTTTTCTTTTTTGACTAGACACAGCTTTTAATAATGAGGATTTTATCAAAATGAAGATTAAAAGATTATTAAAATGAAGATTTTATTGTAGTACAAGAAATAATCTGAACGTCTATCAATCATGGAATAATTGAGAAAATTGTGATATGTTCCTATTTTGGAATATTATATGGTTATTACAAAATGAGGATGATCAAGGTGTATTGACTTAGAAGAGCATGATATTTTCAACTTAAAAGTTTTGAATGGCTGTGCTTACTGATATATTTGTGTATAGAAAAAGGTACAGAATGATATTGTCCTAAGGATATTAAAGTTGGTCAAAGGATAGGAAAACAGAGGAGATGATTATTAACAGAAGAGAATCCAGAAGTAGACTTATACACATGTGGTAATGTAGTATAGGATAAAAGTAGCATTTCAAAGGAATGGGGAAAAGCTGGACGATTTAATAAATGGTTTGGAACAGTTGGTTAGCTATTTGGGGAAAAAAAAAAAGCTAGATCCCTCCCTCACTCCTTTGTCAGAATGAATTTCAGATTGATCAGTTATTTACATGGTTTTTTTTAGAATAATGAAGTCACGTAAGTTCTCAAAGGAAACATTAGTGAGTATTTTTCGATTTTGAAGTGAAGAAGACTTAAATATGACCCCAAACTCAGAAACAAGGAAGGAAGATTAAAAAATTGCTTATGTCGTATTGTTTTGAAGGCTTGAGAACTAGATGAATACTGAAACTATATGTTCATGGATCCTAGTGTCAGCAACATGGCATTAAAAGTTTATTGATAGTACTTTGCAAGTGTTTGGACCAATACAGATTTAAACTGACCAAAAGGACCACCACCCTGTGATTTTGACAACGGCATTTACGTTTGTAATTGTCAGCATGAACCATTTAAGTTGATGGCATTTAACTGTATTGTTTCAGTTTTCACATGAGTATGTATAAAGAGTAATTTGTATATTAATGTTACTTCAAATGAATGAATGCAAAATATTAAATAATTATGAGAAAGCATGTAAGAAACTGTGTATAATTTACCTTTGGGCTGTGGGGCTGGGCATGATGGAGAAGGTAAACCTCATTTTTTGTTATTTTCACCTTTATAATATAAATATGTAGTTTCTTTCATTGAGAAAAACTTTTAAAAATATTCACTGAAAAATAATTTAGAATTTTCGGCTTCTGAAAGATATTGTCAGATTCATAGCCTGACTATAGCCTAGCTATTTCAGCCAGTCGTCTTTTAGGGGAAAGAAGCCTAGAGAGCAAAACTTTGTTGCTGGATTGTAGTGCATATGTAATAGGGAGATGCAGAGATCTTTGTGATTTGTTGTATCACAGGCCGGTACAGAAGGGGACTCATCCCACGAAGTGATTCATGCATAGACGGGATCCTTGCAGGGTGCACAGTTAGATAGATAGATAGATAGATAGATAGATAGATAGATAGATAGATAGATAGATAGATTTATTTATTTATTTATTTATTTATTTATTTATTTATTTATTTATTCTTGCTGTGTTGGGTCTTCGTTTCTGTTTGAGGACTTTCTCTAGTTGTGGCAAGCGGGGGCCACTCTTCATCGCGGTGCGCGGGCCTCTCTTGTTGCGGAGCACAGGCTCAGTAGTTGTGGCTCACGGGCTTAGCTGCTCCGTGGCATGTGGGATCCTCCCAGACCAGGGCTCGAACCCGTGTCCCCTGCATTGGCAGGCGCATTCTCAACCACTGCGCCACCAGGGAAGCCCCCATGCACAGTTAGTTTTTGAAAAATGTGTGTCGTCTTATGAAATAGTTTTATTTTAAATCTAAAACATTTGATTCTTATAAAGCATTCCTTTTACTTAATAATACTTCAGACTCAGATTTATCATAGTCTAGAATGTGAAATTCACGTAAATTATGATGATAAAATAGGAGCCATTGGAGAATGTAGGGAGGCCCACCTCTGTGAGCACCTTTGCTCCCCTGGGAGGCATCTTTCACATTCCTCTGGTGGAAAACTTCGAGAAACACTATTTTGAGTAAATACGAACAGGTGACAGTAACTTGTAATCATCCTAACACTTTATTTGGGTTTTGAGTTCTGAAGTTATGAAGTGGAAGGAAGCAGATTTCATAAAAGGCAAATTTTATTAGCAATTTAACCCACTAAAATGAATGTTTGATTATGTACTTAGTTCTTACTGAATCCAGTAAATGTCTAAGCTGGTAGATATTTTAATCATTAAAACTGTAATCCAGTTAAAGTTAAGGAAGCTAAATAAACTAATTTTAATCAAATTTACTTTGATTTCTCTGTTTCTCCTTATTTTCATTACTACAGGTCACAGTAATGAAAGGCAGTAATAGAAATAAAGATCATTCAGCAGAAGGAGAAGGGGCTGGAAAACGACCAAAACGGAAGTGTCTTCAGTGGCATCCATTGCTAGCAAAGAAACTTCTTGACTTTTCAGAAGAGGAAGAAGAGGACGACGAAGAGGAGGATATTGATAAGGTAATTTCCTCCTTTTATTATAGAAGTTTTAAGTTTATTTGACCATTCATTCTAGAAACTGCAGTGAACATGTGTGGTGCAAAGGAGGCGTTTCTAGGAGTCTGTATAACTTGAATCCTAGTTAACTACTTAATCTGCATTTTTATTCCAAATGTTGATGACTCTTAAAGTATCTGTAGTAGTAGTTTAAACTGAAACAGATCCTTCTTAAATAGTATTTCTGTCAATTAACTAATAATTGGCAGACAATATTCAAACGCAGTGAGTTCATAAAATTTGAGGTGCTTACCTGCACCCACCTGTTGCTCCTGGCCTCTCTTTCTTCCCTCCCAGCCTAGCCTCGCCACCGTAGGCAGGTTCAGAGCTGTTCAGGTCCTCATCTCTGAGGCCTCCAGAGCATCTGGCTGCTGTCACCCCTCCGTGCCTCTGTGCTCAGTCAGTCCTCCTGGTCCCCTCCTCTGGTCTCACACCTGAGCAGCCGGATCTTGCGAGAAAGTCACACAGCCGTGCGGCTGGCTTTAGAAAGCCACACGTCCCTTCAGATCTTGGCATGACTGGTTCCTCCTCTTCGTCATTCAGGTCTCAGCACAAGGACTACCTCCCCATCATCTCAGGTGTCCCTCCCACCCAATGCATTCCACGTCTGAGGATTTCCTCCCTCACACTTCTTATTTGCCTTGTGTTTAGCTGTGCACTTGTTTATGTCTGCCTTCCTAGACTAAGCTATAGCTCGGTAAGAGCAGGGGTCTTGCCCTTCCTGTCCTCTTCTCCTTCCTCAAAGCCTAGAATGGTGGCTGGCACAGAGTAGATTTTGAATAGTTATATGCTTAGTAGAAGAATAGATGAGTACTGGACTTCCCTGGTGGTGCAGTGGTTAAGAATCCACCTGCCAATGCAGGGGACACGGGTTCAAGCCCTGGTCCGGGAAGATCCCACATGCCACGGAGCAACTAAGCCCGTGTGCCACAACTACTGAGCCTGCACTCTAGAGCCTGCGAGCCACAACTACTGAAACCCGCACACCTAGAGCCCGTGCTCCTCAACAAGAGAAGCCACCGCAATGAGAAGCCCGCGCACCGCAACGAAGAGTAGCCCCCGCTCGCCACAGCTAGAGAAAGCCCGCACGCAGCAATGAAGACCCAACGCAGCCATCAATCAATCAATCAATCAATAAAAAATAGATGAGTACTTATTTTGTGTCACTACAAATTTCATAAACATGCTTTTACTATTCTTCAGGCCTTCGATATCCATTCAGTCTTTTGTCCTAGGCTTGGGTCAGCTCCCTCTTCCACTCATCTCAGCAGGAATTATAAACATTTTTCCTGTTTCACAGACATCTTCTCTGGGTACTGTTTATGGTCTCCTCACTGCTGAACTTTTCTTCTCTTTCACAGAGAAAATAGAGGCCACCAGAAATGACTCCTTTAGCTTTCTCTACTTACTCATCTTACTCTTATCTCACTCCTTATCCATCTTTTCCTTTCCGTTTTCAGAGAAATGGTGTTATTCTTCCTGTTTGAGGAAATTGCCAAGTTTATGCTTATGCTTAATTTGATCTCTGTGACACATTTGCACCTGTTGATCACTTGGTCCTTGAAGCTGTCTGCTGTTTCCATGACAGCAATCACTCACTTCTATTCCTCCCTTCCCAACTATACCATTCTAGTTCCTTCCAGTTGATGTCCCTCCATTATTCTACCTTCAAATGCTGATGTTCTCTGGGCTTCTTATCTTAATTCCTGTCTCCACCCTGGACCTTTCTCCTAAACTCTGGACTTGTATTTCTGACTGTTTACTTGACGTATCCACTTAGATATCAAATCAGAATCTCAGTTTGAATGTGTTCAAAATGAAGCTTTCACTTTTCTCCTGCAAACCCCATCCTCCTACATCTTTCCTTTCTCAGTGAATGGCAACTCCAACTGTCAAGTTGGTCAGACCTGAAACCTTGTCTGTTTTCTTTTGCTCAAGTCTCGCATCTGTCCATCCATCAGTAAATTCTCAGCCATACCTTCAAAATATGTTCTCAAGTTGACCCCTTGTTAGCAATGTCACTACTGCTACCTTGATCCAAGCCACCACCAATGCTAGTGCAGATTATTGTATTCTGCCTCTCTCTCTGCCTCTGCTCTTGCCGTTCTACAGTCTGTTCTCAACAAAGCAGCCAGAGAGAGCCTTCCAGAGTGGCAGGCCAGTTGTGCTACTCTTCATCTTCATGAGGATGGGGGGTCTGTACGCTCACTGTTCTGTCTGCATCACCTAGAACAGTGCCTGCTCCGTATCGGGTGCCCAGTAAATAGTTATTAAGTGAAAGAATGAAGTCATCGAGTCCTGTTCTCTTTTTGGTCCACATTCAGAGATCTCACCCACACCCTTGGTCTTACTTCTTTATATTGGTACATCAGTTCATTATCCCAACTGGGACTTCTCTGCTAAGAGCCACTTCACATTCTGCCACCAGATCTAATTTCTCTCATTTGAGAAAAAGTGTTCTCTGTTGTGTATGAAGGAATCTTGCTGCCAAAGTTGGAAACACTCTTCCTTTTTCAACCTTTACATCCAGTTAGACACCAGTCACTCTTGGTTCTACCTCATTAGTGAATATTGTTTCTGTTCTCAGTTCTCCATTCTCATGATTACTGCCTTGATTCAGCCCTGTCTCCATTCTCGCATGGACAGCTAGAATAAACTTTTAACTTGTTCCTCTAGTTTTGTTTGACTCTAGTTTTGCTACTGTAATTTATGCTCAACACTGATGACAGGAGTTCCCTCAAAATAGAGATCTAACAATGTCTTTCCCCTGCTTAAAACCACTCATGGCTCTTCATTGCATCCAGCTGTGGTTTCCATATCCTGGTCCAGTGCTAGTGTTGATTTGTTGCAGAGCGTTACTTGGCCTCTGGTGAAAGAAAAATAGGTCCAGATACCTTTTCGTTTTAATTTAATTTATATATCATACATTTATTTATTTGTTTACTTACTTTTTGATTAGTTAATTTAATGAAACAATTATAATATTAGATAGTAGTTAAAAATTTTTTTAATGTTCATACTTGGCAAAACAAAAAGTTGGTAATCTGTGTTGGTCCCCTCCCAAGGGTTTTTATTGATCCATGCAGTCTGAAACCACTCATTTACAGGGTTAAATGCACTTTTTTTTCTTTTTTTTTTTTTTAACACGACTGAGCACATTCTTCATGAAGTGGCCCATACCTTCTTCTGTAACCTTAGATTCCTGTTCTAATCTTTTATATACTGGTACTATTGAGCTGCATATAAGTGTCTGAACTATTGAGCTTTAATCTCTGTTAGTTCCCCATGACTCCCCATTGACTACCCTACACGCTCTGATTCATCTTTCAAAATTTAGCCCAGACCACACCTTTTCTAGGGAGACTCCCCTGTTCTCCTGCCCATCTGCTAGTGCTTCATTACTGCACCGGTTCATTGTTGCAGTCATCATCCTGCTTTTTAATTTATTTGCTTATATATCGTTCTCCTCTCCCCAAACAGTGAGCTCCTTGGGCCAGGATTTGTCTTATTTATCTCAGCTCTTGGCTTGAGTTTTATGATTTAGTAACTGAATCAAAAGTTATTCTTTTCTGAAGGGAAACTATAATTACTTCCTCAACCTACATAATACATTTTTTTATGCCTGAATTTTTTCTGTAGCTTCTCAGTTTCAGAATGCTAAATAAATATTCCTTGAAAACTCAAATCATTTTTAATGATTGTACACATAATGAGGAAGATAAATCTGTATCCTTCACCCCCAGTAATAATCCCTAATGTATTTCCAAATCAAGTAGCTATGACTTCACGATTGTTCTGTACTATTTGTGTTTGAAGATAATTGATGGTTAATTAAATGCATGTGCAATACTTAATTTAAACTTAAAAGACTTTTTAAAAACATCTAATTGGATTAAGCTAGTGATTTGTCCTAGAGCGGCTGTAACTGTTGCCCAATAAACATGATATAAGAGAACCTGGTTGCTTTATAGTAGTGGTTCTCAAAGTGTGATCCCCAGGCCAGCAGCCTCAGCATAACCTGGCAACTTGTTAGAAATACACATTCTCAAGGCCCACTCTAGACCTACAGAATCAGAAGCTCTGGGAATGGGACTTAATCTGTGTTTTAACAAGACCTCCAGGGATTCCAGTGCCCACTCATATTTAAGAACTACTGCCCTACTGTGTAATGCAGTCTGACAACTACCTCGATCCTTCTTGATTTTAACTATGAAGCAGCAAGTAAAGAAATGGTTTTAGTAAGCATTCTGGACTTCTGTTCTTGGTTGCACTGTCATATTTTAGCCTTAGAAGATACTTAACAATCCTGTTATATTCTGAGATTCTGTGATCAGAAATGTGCTTTAAGAAATTTAACCTGCAGCCATGCGCAGGAAGTATTGTAAGAGATTGAAAGCAGGAAGACAAGGCCATAGGCAAGAGTGGTACTAGGGCAGTGGCAATGAGAATGACACAGATGGAGAGGATCAGAGCTTTGCAGAAGTCCTTGAAGACCTTGAACGAAATGCTTAGGAAAAGGGAGGATTCAAAACAGACTTTGAAAGTTGAAGTCCTATCACCATTGAATTTCAGTGGACAAGAAAGTGTGATGTCTGCAAGCTTGAAAATTTACTATGTAGTTCTTCCTTCAAATAATGTTAGAGGTCTGTTTTGATTTTTACACTAGGAGGCTCCACTTGTGGTATGCACAAAAACATTAAGTAGTCTGTATTAGATTTTTATCTACTTTCATGTTAAACATTTTCATATTATTAGTTGTACAACAGCACATTCCAAAGAGCAGAAAGACAGAACTAATGCTCATGTATCTTATGTGGATATTGTTGTTAATCTTGAGACCCATATATCACAGAATGGGTTGAATCCTTCATTCAATAGTTAGTTAAATACTAATGTTAGACCAGACATTAAGCTCTGCACTGTGTATGAGGAAAATAAGAGAGCTTTTGTTCTCAAAGAGCTCACTGTTAGTGAGAAAAAAATGTAAGCGATTATAACAACAATGTAATATATGCTGTAATACAGACATGCACAGGTTGCTATAGAAACTAAGCAAAAGAAAACATCTTAAGTTGGTTACCAACCACAAACAGTGGTTGATGACTTTTAAAAAATCGTTTTTTCCCCCCAATTTGTAAGTTGTTTAAGTGGAGCTAAGGAAAAATACAATTTGAAAACCAAGACTAATTGTTAAAGCAAAGTTATCCAGGATGTGTTAAACATTTGGCTTTTGTTTTATTGCTTTTGTTTAAGGTTCAACTTCTTGGGGCCGATGGTCTAGAGCAAGATGTTGGTGAAACTGAAGATGATGAATCACCAGAACAGCGAGCCCGGAGACCAATGAATGCATTTCTCTTATTTTGCAAACGTCATCGCTCCCTTGTACGTCAGGAACACCCCAGGCTTGATAACCGAGGTGCTACCAAGATACTAGCTGATTGGTGGGCTGTTCTTGATCCAAAGGAAAAGCAGAAATACACAGACATGGCCAAGGAGGTAGGTTACAGTGACGAGGTTTTATGGTGACTGTGAGCAACCAATCCTGTAACCCCCAGTCAGTAAATTTGGAGTCCGTGCTAAAGGTCTAGCAGCATGAAGGTGAATCCTTGAATCAAGTGTTAAGTGAAGACATACAAGCTTTGTTCCTATCCCTGAGTTCCAAGTCCACCTTGCAAATACTGGTGAGGTGCCAAAAGCAACCTATTACCAAGAAGTTTTTTCTCATTGTGTATATTCCACTGATTGATGTGTGGGATTGATTTTTATGAAGGTGATTTTATTTATTATGAATGGTTTTTGTTTTTAGTTTTTCTAGGAACCCGCTTCTGCTGTCAGAGAATGCCCATAGTAAAGATTGACAATATTAATCTAGTTCTGATACTGAATAGCTTTGTAACCATATCTAAGTCAATCTCTGGGTCTCAGCTTTTCTTTTCTTTTCTTTTTTTAAAATATGTTTTTAGAATGAGAAAGTTAGAGCAAAATTTGTATCCCTTCCAGCGCTAATACGTTTTGATTTTGCAATAAACGCAATTATCAAGAGATTTGCGTTGACTTGTTTCTGTAGGTTGTGCAACATGAATATTTAAAACCAGTAAATGAATGAAGGGCAGTGGAACAGGATGTACTGTGATGTGTGCATGCATGTAAACACTGTGTAGGCAATAGTTGGTGAGAAGTATTTCTATGCAGGAAGGCTATTCAGAGAGGTGGGGCATTAATTCCAAAATGTGAGTAAATTTCTTGAAAAATTGTATTCTGGTCTGTTCCTAAAATAATCTTAAATTAATGTGAGTTCATTATGCATTTAAAATGTATTGTCTAATGGATTTAGCAAGTAAGGGGAAAGCAAAGCAATATCATTGTGGTTAAACTTGAAAGCAGTAATTCTGTTTCTTGAGTGTTGCAACTTGCAAATAATCTTGATTCATGCAAGCCCTAGCCACACAAACATTTGGTTAAGTTCTATGGAAAGATGAACCAGCAGGGGACAAATACAGAGTTTCAAGTGAGACATTTTATTAGACATCTCAGTATGTAGAAAAATAGTTCTTTCAATTGCTGTGGTTTTACTGAGTTTTTTAACAAGCTAAGATGGAACATAAAAATTTCTTATGCAATGTTCAGGGAAATTTGAATCCAGAGTAAATGATTAGCATAGTTGCTGTGTGATTAACGATTACATAAGGCTTCAGGAATTAACTGTATTGTTAAAGACAGGATTTTAACTATGTAGAGCATCTAGAAAATTTAAAATCAATTCCAGTAACCTACATGATTTTAAATGTTGCAGGACATTTTCACGAGCATAACAGTAATTAACAGTAAAATTTTCCTATTAAATAGCTTTAGATCCTTTCATAGTCACGCTTATATGATAAAACGAACAATTATCTGAAACCTCATAGGGAACTGCACAAACTTCCTATAATTAAACTCATGAGTTTGTTTTTGGATTACTGTTTTTGGATAACCTGCAGCCTGTCTCACGTATACTGTTTGCTTTTTCTTAAATACTGCTACTTTACAAACCAAATAGGTGGCCATTTTTAAGAGGAGGAAGCATTATTTTCATACAGGAATTCCTTTACTAATTACTTAATTAGCTTCACAGTATTTGCCACTGTGGTGAGTAATGAAATCTAAATCTGATAAGGTGCCCCCCACTGCAAACCACTTCAAGTAGAGACCATAACTGGATCTTCCATCTCACAACTTGCCTTGTTGCTCTTATGAAATATTGTCTCACTTCTAGTACCAAGTGTGGAAGGTTCAGTTGCTTTGAAAATCCTTTATACAATTGGTTTCTAGGCATAAGTGATACTTGTTTCAACTTATTTACCAAATGGTTTTGAAATTACGTTAAAGTACAGGTAATTGTGCTGGTGCTTTTTGTGTTAATATTGCAGCCTTAATTGAAATGTCACTTTAATCAACAAAAACTTATTGGGTGGCTTCAATGTACCGGGTCTTAATGATTGTTAGTGATAAATACGGTCTCCGTTCCTCAAGGTCCCCTCTCTCCAGGCAGTCATTTTTAAAACTATTTTTATATGTGTAAACTTGTAATTTTAAACCCCCAATTTAAAATGTGTTCTCTATTAGGAACAAGACATAGTCTTGCAGCATAGTTTGCATGTGAGTGTAAATAGTTATGTGATGTTCACCAATATCTATTCTGTCATTACCAATTGAATGAGAAATACTTAATTTTTTCCATTCTCTTCTTGTTTTTAAAATATATTCTTAAAGTAATAATTAATACAACTTTGAAGAGATCATTTTTTTTAACCTGTTAAAACTTTCTCTGACTCTTCCCTTGCTTTTTGGTTATTTTCTATTTGTGCATCCGGTAAGATGGCATACCTGTTTTGGGATTTGTTTTTGGTTTCTTGAATAATTTCCCAGTACTGATTGGCATTGTTGAAAAAATGGTTGAAAGAGGGTTTCATATTCTCTGATGAATCTCATTAGAGCAATAATTAGTTATAAGTAATTTAAAAAATACTGTCCTAAGGATATAACCTGGGTTCTTTTCTTAAATTCAGCAGTGTGCATGATGGTGCAGTGTTGTGGACATTCACAGGCTCTAGCTTCTTCAACTGCCTGTTAGGAGACCCAGAAACAGTATTATTTTCCCTTTTAACATTTTCCCTTACAAATATATGAATATAAGCCTGCATTTTTGACTAGGATATTGCTGGAAACTTCCACATGCCACTTAAACTAATAGTCATAGTTAATTAATGGACAGTCAATGTAGAGGATCACATATGTTGTCCTTCAGGTAGAGCAGAGTCAGTGCAAAGAAGAGGGGAGGACCTGGAAAGTTAAGGCAATTTTGAGTGACCTTTATAATACCCCCTCCTTTGGTTTTTTTTTTTTTTTTTTTTTTATGTATTTATTTATTTATTTATGGCTGTGCTGGGTCTTCGTTTCTGTGCGAGGGCTTTCTCCAGTTGCGGCAAGCGGGGACCACTCTTCATGGCTGTGCGCGGGCCTCTCACTATCGTGGCCTCTCTTGTTGCAGAGCACAGGCTCCAGACGCGCAGGCTCAGTAATTGTGGCTCACGGGCCTAGTTGCTCCGCGGCATGTGGGATCTTCCCAGACCAGGGCTCGAACCCGTGTCCCCTGCATTAGCAGGCAGACTCTCAACCACTGCGCCACCAGGGAAGCCCCCTCCTTTGGTTTTTGTAGGATCTGAGGCATGAGGCAGAATGCATGCATTTATTGATTGGTTCATTCCAGACTGGATGTTTTACCTACGCACAAACATGTAAAGTCAGTTATCCCATTCTTCAGAGCAGGGATCTAAGGCTCTTTGGAGTTAGTATCTTGACCACCTCTACATTGGTGGAGCCTGGGATACTCTTGCCTATTTGCCTCTAGCATCCTTTTAGTATATACTGCTCACTTTAGACAGCTGAGAGACTAGAGATTTGAGGAAGTCAGTCAAAAATGGTAACAATAACGTGTCGTGGGTCTTACGGGAAGAGTCTGCCTGTGCAGAGGTTGGGGTCAGGTTGGGGGTATTTCAGGAAAGGCTTTATGAAGTTGATAGAATTTGGCGTGGGCTTTGGTACAGGATTCAGAAGAAAGGCGAGGATAAGAGCAGATACGGAAAAGAAAGAACAATTTCAAGAACAAGAAAGTTTTACCCCAAGCCTGGGGTATTTCTATCAGAGTAACAGGAAACGATGATATAAAGGCAAAAAATCTTGAGAGACTGGCCTGAAAAGTTGGAAGTTCAGTTGTGTGTCAATAAAAGAGCTGTGGAATTAAATGCAATAAAATACAGCTTGAAGGGAAACTGTAATAGCCTTTCGTAAATGTTGGTATCTGTTGTCGTCAGTAGTCTAGGAGAGATTATCACCACAAATCTCCATGGGGTCTTTAGTGATCAGTTCTTCCTCCATGTTTCTTCAAGATAAAATTAACATATTCATTCCCTTGCTTTGATTTCATCAGAAATGTATTCTTCTCCAAAGAAGATTTACCGTCATTTTCTCATGTATTACTCTGAACAGTTTTTGTTAATTATCACATCATGCTTAACAGGATTTGTATTTTTACAAGAATGCTGTGGCATCTTTCATACTACTAAGCTAGAGCAGCACCTCATTTATCCCCACATTCTGGAGAAACAAGTGTTAAACAAAAGTGATTTCTAGGTAGATGAAACTTTGCTGTTTCTTTAAACACTCTTATTTTATATATTTATCCTGGAAATTTTATGTAATATTTTGTTTAAATACTTCCTTACTTAAAAATTTTAGAATGCTTGTTGAATTTTTTCAAAATTTCAACCCATTGTTTCTCTACAAGAATAATTTTATAATCTGTAATTTGGTGAGACCTTTGTGAACAATTGAGTTACAGTCATATTTTTATCTGTATATTAAATGATTCTTAACCCTTTTGTTCTTTTGAATTTCCTCTTTGCTTTTCCATGAGTCTTTCTTTTCGGTCCACCCTCAGCTGTCAGTTGACATTTTTTTCTTCTGTCAGCCACTTTGGACTGCCTCTAATGAAATGACTTTACTCTGTGTGGGGTTTTCTGAGTATCACTTAATTAGGGGCCCGCCACTTTGCGGGGAGGTGGGTAGTAAAACCAAAGATTTGGGCTTCATGTTTCCCAGTACTTTTTGTTTCTGAGACCTTTCCCATTCCTGTGTTCCAGATGTCAGGACTTCCTTACTATAAAAAATATTCAAGTGTTTATTTTTGAAATAATAATATCAAGTTTTGAATATTGCTTTATTCTGCCCAGGATTCCATTATAAACATTTGACTCATTTAAGCCTAAGAATAATCCCATGAGTTAGATATTATTTTCCGAAAGCGAAGGATGAGGACACTGTGGCCCAGAGGACTTAAGTGACTTATCCAGGGCAGCAAATTAGTAGTAGTAGAGCTTGGGTTCTCATACTTGACCTTCTCCATTCTCAGACCTTTCTGAGTTTCCACATCTATAAATTGGCAATAAAGATGCCTGCCCTCACAGGGTTGAGGTAAGATGCAAATAAGGCATTGTGTGCACAGGCATGGTATGAAGTTTAAAATGCTATACAAACGTTAGTTGTTCCTGATAAGCAAACTTATGTTTGTTTGTATTTGTTACTTCTTTACCTAGTAATCTTTTACTGTTTTTATTAGGACCTGTTAACATGCTGAAGTGCTACTAAAATACAAAATTAGTCTTTGAAACACAAGAATCAACAAAACTAAAATGCATCATTTGCCCAACTTGGCAGATACTGTCCAATGTGATTAATAATCCCTAACAAAATAGATGTTCCATTAAGTGAGCTAACTACTTGATTTCAGAAACATCAATCCATTTGCTAATTGTTAGTAAACACTACCATTTAAATATTCAAATCAAATAAAATTATAGGGACTTTATAAAGACCCCATAGCTAATGATAAAAAAAATAGACCTCATAGTGAGTGACATATTGAGAATTTAAACTGAGTCTCTTAAAACTAATTTTTGGTATTGGTTTCAGATGTTAATATTTGGATTGATTGAGGGACCTAATACTCCAGTATCCTACAGTAAATCTTGATTACTTTGGAATTTGTGGTCATTCAAAGGGATGTAGGTAAAAATTAACTTTTGTACTATTTGAAACATTGCAAATTCATGCCATAAACTATTTTTTAAAGAAAAGGTTTAAAGTGTTTAAGGAAATTACTAAACCTAAGCAAACACATTTTTTAAAGAAAACATTTTACAATTCAAATTAGTTAACATGAATTATCTATTCATACATTTTCAGAAATGTAGATAGTTTTCTTACCCAGATCCCTATCTACCTTTTAAAATGTACCAAAATTACATTTTAAAAGAAATTCTGAAATTTGGGGTACTTTTTAAATAGTGCTAACTGATTAAACTGACTTTCTCCTCCTTACCCAAATTAGGGAGTAAAATTGTCCTTTAAAAAACTTTATACGTGAACAGAAGCAAGAAAAACTATAATCCTGCAGCCTGTGGACCAAAAACCACAGTTACAGAAAGATAGAGAAGATGAAAAGGCAGAGGGCTATGTACCAGATGAAGGAACAAGAAAAAACCCCAGAAAAACAACTAAATGAAGTGGAGATAGGCAACCTTCCAGAAAAAGAAGTCAGAATAATGATAGTGAAGATGATCCAGGACCTTGGAATAAGAATGGAGGCAAAGATTGAGAAGATGCAAGAAATGATTAACAAAGACCTAGAAGAATTAAAGAACAAACAAACAGAAATGACCAATACAATAACTGAAATGAAAACTACACTAGAAGGAATCAATAGCAGAATAACTGAGGCAGAAGAACGGGTAAGTGACCTGGAAGACAGAATGATGGAATTCACTGCTGCGGAACAGACTAAAGAAAAAAGAATGAAAAGAAATGAAGACAGCCTAAGAGACCTCTGGGACAACATTAAACGCAACAACATTCGCATTATAGGGGTCCCAGAAGGAGAAGAGAGAGAGAAAGGACCAGAGAAAATACTTGAAGAGATTATAGTCGAAAACTTCCCTAACATGGGAAAGGAAATAGCCACCCAAGTCCAGGAAGCGCAGAGAGTCCCATACAGGATAAACCCAAGGAGAAACACGCCGAGACACATAGTAATCAAAGTGGCAAAAATTAAAGACAAAGAAAAATTATTGAAAGCAGCAAGGGGAAAACGACAAATAACATACAAGGGAACTCCCATAAGGTTAACAGCTGATTTCTCAGCAGAATCTCTGCAAGCCAGAAGGGAGTGGCATGATATACTTAAAGTGATGAAAGGGAAGAACCTACAACCAAGATTACTCTACCCGGCAAAGATCTCATTTAGATTTGATGGAGAAATCAAAAGCTTTACAGACAAGCAAAAGCTAAGAGAATTCAGCACCACCAAACCAGCTCTACAACAAATGCTAAAGGAACTTCTCTAAGTGGGAAACACAAGAGAAGAAAAGGACCTACAAAAACAAACCCAAAACAATTAAGAAAATGGTCATAGGAACATACATATCGATTATTACCTTAAACGTGAATGGATTAAATGCCCCAACCAAAAGACATAGACTGGCTGAATGGATACAAAAACAAGACCCATATATATGCTGTCTACAAGAGACCCACTTTAGACCTAGGGACACATACAGACTGAAAGTGAGGGGATGGAAAAAGATATTCCATGCAAATGGAAATCAAAAGAAAGCTGGAGTAGCTATACTCATATCAGATAAAATAGACTTTAAAATAAAGAATGTTACAAGAGACAAGGAAGGACACTACATAATGATCAAGGGATCAATCCAAGAAGAAGATATAACAATTATAAATATATATGCACCCAACATAGGAGCACCTCAATACATAAGGCAACTGCTAACAGCTATAAAAGAGGAACTCGACAGTAACACAATAATAGTGGGGGACTTTAACACCTCACTTACACCAATGGACAGATCATCCAAAATGAAAATAAATAAGGAAACAGAAGCTTTAAATGACACAATAGACCAGATAGATTTAATTGATATATATCGGACATTCCATCCAAAAACAGCAGATTACACGTTCTTCTCAAGTGCGCACGGAACATTCTCCAAGATAGATCACATCTTGGGTCACAAATCAAGCCTCAGTAAATTTAAGAAAATTGAAATCATATCAAGCATCTTTTCTGACCACAACGCTATGAGATTAGAAATGAATTACAGGGAAAAAAAACGTAAAAAGGACAAACACATGGAGGCTAAACAATAACGTTACTAAATAACCAAGAGATCACTGAAGAAATCAAAGAGGAAATCAAAAAATACCTAGAGACAAATGACAATGAAAACACGACGACCCAAAACCTATGGGATGCAGCAAAAGCAGTTCTAAGAGGGAAGTTTATAGCTATACAAGCCTACCTAAAGAAACAAGAAAAAGCTCAAGTAAACAATCTAACCTTACACCTAAAGAAACTAGAGAAAGAAGAACAAACAAAACCCAAAGTTAGCAGAAGGAAAGAAATCATAAAGATCAGAGCAGAAATAAATGAAATAGAAACAAAGAAAACAATAGCAAAGATCAATAAAACTAAAAGTTGGTTCTTTGAGAAGATAAAATTGATAAGCCATTAGCCAGACTCATCAAGAAAAAGAGGGAGAGGACTCAAATCAATAAAATCAGAAATGAAAAAGGAGAAGTTACAACAGACACTGCAGAAATACAAAGCATCCTAAGAGACTACTACAAGCAACTTTATGCCAATAAAATGGACAACCTGGAAGAAATGGACAAATTCTTAGAAAGGTATAACCTTCCAAGACTGAACCAGGAAGAAATAGAAAATATGAACAGACCAATCACAAGTAATGAAATTGAAACTGTGATTAAAAATCTTCCAACAAACAAAAGTCCAGGACCAGATGGCTTCACAGGTGAATTCTATCAAACATTTAGAGAAGAGCTAACACCCATCCTTCTCAAACTCTTCCAAAAAATTGCAGAGGAAGGAACACTCGCAAACTCATTCTATGAGGCCACCATCACCCTGATACCAAAACCAGACAAAGACACTACAAAAAAAGAAAATTACAGGCCAATATCACTGATGAATATAGATGCAAAAATCCTCAACAAAATACTAGCAAACAGAATCCAACAACACATTAAAAGGATCATACACCACGATCAAGTGGGATTTATCCCAGGGATGCAAGGATTCTTCAATATACGCAAATCAATCAATGTGATACACCATATTAACAAATTGAAGAATAAAAACCATATGATCATCTCAATAGATGCAGAAAAAGCTTTTGACAAAATTCAACACCCATTTCTGATAAAAACTCCAGAAAGTGGGCATAGAGGGAACCTACCTCAACATAATAAAGGCCATATATGACAAACCCACAGCAAACATCATTCTCAATGGTGAAAAACTGAAAGCATTTCCTCTAAGATCAGGAACGAGACAAGGATGTCCACTCTCACCACTATTATTCAACATAGTTTTGGAAGTCCTAGCCACGGCAATCAGAGAAGAAAAAGAAATAAAAGGAATACAAATTGGAAAAGAAGAAGTAAAACTGTCACTGTTTGCGGATGACATGATACTATACATAGAGAATACTAAAACTGCCACCAGAAAACTGCTAGAGCTAATTAATGAATATGGTAAAGTTGCAGGATACAAAATTAATGCACAGAAATCTCTTGCATTCCTATACACTAATGATGAAAAATCTGAAAGAGAAATTATGGAAACACTCCCATTTACCATTGCAACAAAAAGAATAAAATACCTAGGAATAAACCTACCTAGGGAGACAAAAGACCTGTATGCAGAAAACTATAAGACACTGATGAAAGAAATTAAAGATGATACCAACAGATGGAGAGATATACCATGTTCTTGGATTGGAAGAATCAACATTGTGAAAATGAGTATACTACCCAAAGCAATCTACAGATTCAATGCAATCCCTATCAAATTACCAATGGCATTTTTTACAGAGCTAGAACAAATCATCTTAAAATTTGTATGGAGACACAAAAGACCCCGAATAGGCAAAGCAGTCTTGAGGCAAAAAAATGGAGCTGGAGGAATCAGACTCCCTGACTTCAGACTATACTACAAAGCTACAGTAATCAAGCCAATATGGTACTGGCACAAAAACAGAAACATAGATCAATGGAACAAGATAGAAAGCCCAGAGATTAACCCACGCACCTATGGTCAACTAATCTATGACAAAGGAGGCAAAGATATACAATGGAGAAAAGACAGTCTCTTCAATAAGTGGTGCTGGGAAAACTGGACAGCTACATGTAAAAGAATGAAATTAGAATACTCCCTAACACCATACACAAAAATAAACTCAAAATGGATTAGAGACCTAAATATAAGACTGGACACTATAAAACTCTTAGAGGAAAACATAGGAAGAACACTCTTTGACATAAATCACAGCAAGATCTTTTTTGATCCACCTCCTAGAGTAATGGAAATAAAAACAAAAATAAACAAGTGGGACCTAATGAAACTTCAAAGCTTTTGCACAGCAAAGGAAACCATAAACAAGACGAAAAGACAACCCTCAGAATGGGAGAAAATATTTGCAAATGAATCAACGGACAAAGGATTAATCTCCAAAATATATAAACAGCTCATTCAGCTCAATATCAAAGAAACAAACACCCCAATCCAAAAATGGGCAGAAGACCTAAATAGACATTTCTCCAAAGAAGACATACAGACGGCCACGAAGCACATGAAAAGATGCTCAACATCACTAATTATTAGAGAAATGCAAATCAAAACTACAATGAGGTATCACCTCACTCCTGTTAGAATGGGCATCATCAGAAAATCTACAAACAACAAATGCTGGAGAGGGTGTGGTGAAAAGGGAACCCTCTTGCACTGTTGGTGGGAATGTAAATTGATACAGCCACTATGGAGAACAATATGGAGGTTCCTTAAAAAACTAAAAATAGAATTACCATATGACCCTGCAATCCCACTACTGGGCATATACCCAGAGAAAACCGTAATTCAAAAAGACACATGCACCCGAATGTTCATTGCAGCACTATTTACAATAGCCAGGTCATGGAAGCAACCTAAATGCCCATCAACAGACGAACGGATAAAGAAGTTGTGGTACATATATACAATGGAATATTACTCAGCCATAAAAAGGAACGAAATTGAGTCATTTGTTGAGACGTGGATGGATCTAGAGACTGTCATACAGAGTGAAGTAAGTCAGAAAGAGAAAAACAAATATCGTATATTAATGCATGTATGCGGAACCTAGAAAAATGGTACAGATGAGCCAGTTTGCAGGGCAGAAGTTGAGACACAGATGTAGAGAATGGACATATGGACACCAAGGGGGGAAAACTGCGGTGGAGTGGGGATGGTGGTGTGCTGAATTGGGCGATTGGGATTGACATGTATACACTGATGTGTATAAAACTGATGCCTAATAAGAACCTGCAGTATAAAAAAACAAACAAAACAACTAATACTAAACTTTCATTGGGTTATTTATATGGAAATATGTTAATATAAATGTTTCAGACATTACATGAAATTTCTAAAAATCTTATATGTTCTGGTATAATGTTATAAGTAATAATCCTAGTTATTACTTTAAAATGTATATCTCAGAAATAACTAATTTTCTTGTCAACTGCATTATTATGAACTGTCATCAAATCTTTAACCGTGGTCATTTTTAAGTCTTTTGTCATTTACAGACAGTTCTGGGTGTACTCTGATGATTTTGCAAATATGTTCCTATAAAAGGGTTTCATCTTCAAGAAATACATGGAAAAGACTCTGACAAGTACAGGTTTCTGGTAACGGACTGTACTGCTGAACTGAATGAATAAGCATTTTCAGAACTCTAATGAAAAACTGATGAACTCATAAAAGTGCTAACAAAAGATCAAGATGAAAAAAAAAATTAATTACATGGGACTGAGTGAACTGATGAGGATGAGTATAATTTTTGTGACTTTCTGTCTGAATTAAAAAAAAAAAAAATTCCACAAGGACTCAGAGGCAAAGAATATACAAATCAATTTTCACTGCAAAGTAAAGGAGCTGTTACAGTGGAGGATTACTGGACTGAATGTCAATATTATGACATAGTATGAGTGTGTTTCATGTTTCGTAATTGCAATCATTGTTGCTTTTGTTGTGGTCATCCATGTACAATGCTTGGTGTCAGTCGATTTATCTCTTGTAAAAATAAAATACAGTGTGTGTGTGTGAAAAAAAAAAAAAAAAACTTTATACGTGAAAATGAACTACCGTTGCCACAGTGATCCTTACAGGCAATTTAGGCAACCGTATCTGTAGCCAACTCAGTTTTTCCTTTATGACTTTTCTACAAGAGAACCAAACAATTCCCTGGTCACTTATTCAAGTCACTTTTTGAAGTGTATAGTTTTTACTGGAGTGGCTTTAACATGAAAGTTTTATAGGTTAATGTATAATTTGAAATATTTTTGTTCTGTTGGAACCGTAAACTTAATTCAATGTTCTGTCATATAAAAGTCTAATTAAATTTCCTTCCTATTAAAATATCTAGTAAGAAGAATTCAGATCTAAATGAGAAGTTTTAAAGTTTTGTGAGGGAAAGTTCCTAAAACTAAGGAAGTACAGATTAATGCCACTTCTCAAATATCTTCCTCTCCTCTTCCACCCTGTATAATGTGATTTCTGCCTGCCAATGTGAAAAAGTACAGCTGTCTCAAAATTCATTAGCTGTCTCAAAATTTATTATGCTAGGGATTCACTTAGCCCCCTGCAGAGTTCTAAGATTTAAAAGTGTGTTATAGCTCTTTAAAAATCAGATAATTCCTGTGTAATCTCTCCTTCATAATTCTGGTAGATTTTTTTTTTTATCATGGTGATATTTCACATATTTGTACCAGAATCAGCTCTCTTTTATTTGTATAGATATTCCCAGGGTCCCTTATTACTGGACCTCATCAGGGTTATCATTCTCTTTCACTCTGTTGAGAAGATCTAGACTGTAATAATAGCTAGAAATACTCCTGGACTTTTTGATACATCCCCTCCCCTCCAATTAGAAACAGACAATTGGAAGACAGTTAATAAGTACGTCTCTCCTTAAGGTGCTTTTTAAGAATCAGATTTCCCATTCTTATAAATGATCTGCAAAAGTATGTAATGTTGAGACCCAATTTTTAAAAGATTAACATAATAGAGTGTTGTCTTTTGGTGTATAGTAATGCCATTGTCATATATGAAGTAGACAGAATACTGTGACAAAGGGTATGTATTTAATACCATTATTGAATAACAGTGATGTATTATGATTGCGAATGAAATGTGGTAGTAGTTGAGGGTGGACAGAAGGGAGCCAGCATTTACTAAGCATCTTGTGTAAGTCAGGATCTGTGCCTATAAGGTAAGTTTACTTAGGTTATCTAATCAGTTGGAAATTTGCAAAAATAAAATAAAATAGGAATTTTTATATTAATGGGAGATTTAAAAAAATCAGTGTTTTAGCAGGAGGCTAGTTACCTAGGAGATAGGGCCAGTAGCCTGTGATTGATGTTCTTGGAGGATAACTGAGCTTCCCCTCCCACCCCCAGCATGAAAGCCCTGCCTTGGGGATCTGGATGGGTGGGCCTGTCTCTTTGGTCCTTTCAGTCCTGTGCTGATGGATTTTTGCCCACATGGTTGACCAGCTTGCTAATACTTTCACTCAGCTATTTGCTTCAGACTATATATAGTCTTTTTTCATTTCTCCCTTACTCAGCTTTCTCTGTAATCCCTTTCCTAATAACCTCATCACAACAAATGATTAAGCCTTTCTGTTGTCTCTTATAGCTGAATCAGAGCAAGTGATTGATGATGAGCCCAGTTCCAAGGACAGACATCCTCACACGCTGAGGGTTCTTCCTGCCTCCGCCCTCACTTGGTGTTCATACACTGCTTGTGTTGACCTGTATGTCTTTTCATGAATTTATGGCGTCTCCATCTAAGCTTTAAACTCCTTAAGGACAAGGGCTGTGTGTTATTCTTTTCTCTGTCTCCTACATTCTTAACCCTTTTGCTCAAATATATACTTGATTGAGCTAATGAATGTTGTTTTACATCGAGTTTAAGAATCTGCAAGGTTAAAATTGTAATACATTTATAGAGCATTGACCCTCATAGTGAATTCTCAGTCACCATTTTCCATAAAACCTCACATACTCCAGGCGTTTCTCTTGCCTTTTGTTCTTCAACACATAGGTAGCTTCCCCTTTTACGGACCCTCTGCAAAACCATTTTTCATGCCTGAGCCAGGGGAAAGTCCGTGGACCATGTATAAGAAGAAGTACTATTTTGATTACTGGTTGTGGATTGTAAACAGTTTGAAGGCAGAGACTCTAATTTATGCTCTTTTAGTCCCCAGTGTCTAACCAGTGTCTGTCACCTAGTTGATCCTCACAGAGTATTGAGATGGATATGGGTGGGTGGGTAGAATAAGTGCAAGAGAAAGAGATGTTTATGGTCAGTGATTGTCACTGCTTTATGTTATCTTCAGCACAGCTCCACATCATAAGTTAGTTTAAGCTAGCCTTTATTAATACCATCAGTGCTTTTAAAAATAGTTGATGCTGGTAATAATTCATTCATAAGAATGACAGTATTATCATTTTCACTACACATGTTGATTTTCATCAAAGCAAATTGGCAAGTGATTCTTAAGAAAAGGATGTAATATTTACTGGGAAAGATCTTACCTAGCAGATCGACAACATTGGAGGGGAGGAAGGGGACACCTAAGAAACAGAAGAAACCTGAAGCTAGTGACATCCATCTGTCTAGTCCCATCCGTGAATTGGGACTCTTTTCTTAAAAAACCACCAAAAGTACCCAAAACTTTTAAAATTTCTTATGACAAATGTGTTAATTTGTTTGATAGTCTTTTGTTACATTATAGAGTGGTGACCTTTGTCCAAATGACTGTTCATCTGACAGACCAGCTCATGTGCATTTTGCTGGGACAAAATAATGATGCATGTGCCTGCTGCTTTCATCTCACCCTATCATTTGTCACTTTCTACCTCCAGACAGCAGGCGAGGCTATTTGTCTGCCTCAGCTTAACATGTATATCCCCCCATGCATGTGAATGTGCTGGGATAGAGTACCTCTTACATTACATTGATACCTCCAAATTTATTCTGTTATGTGATGGTAAATTCTAGTTTGCATCTGGCCTTGTATCCCATTTTAATTATTTTTGTAGGAAAAGTAGAACTGTATCTTACTGTTTTTTACGCTTACCTTCCTTCCTCATGTACCTATGTATCAATATGCAGATGTACAGCTTTTAGTTAAAAAAAAATTGATTATTTAGAAAATTTGAATTAAGGGTGATTCTTTGGGATGATTCTAAACCATTGACTACTAACATTGCATTATATTATTTACAGTACAATTTTCATTTATATGATTTAAAGTGAAGTGGTGGAAAAAGTTTGTTAGTTGGATTACATATACTTTTCTTACACTAAGGGTAAAGGAACCCTTTTTTTCTTTAATGAGTTAGATAAAAAAGCTATTTTGAGCTTACACTAAATTAATTTTACACACAGAGTGACCATTTTAAAAAGCAAGTTTAGGAGACTGAAAGAATTGTATTAATTAAATAAGGTATCTAGCAGTAATATAACATAAAATCATTGAAGAATACATGAAAAATACATTTTATCAGATAACATAACCATTGGCAATATAACATGAATAGCAAGAAATATATTCTTGTTTAATTATTGTCAGGAAAGGGAAAGAAATGGCCGAGTTGGGGAAAAGGGAGAAAACCACAGAAAAATGAAGGAGAAAGGAAGATGTTAACAGTGAAGTCTGAAACCTCCAAGTAAAGACATACAGTTTGTGATGGATTAATCTGCAACATCACACATCACAGCTCTCAGCATGTTCACTTTTGAGATCACATGTGCTCATTACAAAACCCTGGGATGTTACCAGGTGCAGCTACACTTTTTAGATGGAAAAATTGAGGCTGAGAAAGGTTGTACAATTTGCTTAATGTCCACAGCTGGCTAATAGCAGAGGTGGGTTTTGAACCCAGGTCATCAGACTCTGCATCCAGTAATCTTTCTTCTACATGGCCCTGCATCTTCAAAGAACTAAAAAGTTCTGCATCAGTTTGCCCTACCTTGTTCCCCTTTTCCCATTCGTGATCTTGGTGCTTTTATCCCACAACTGATTACTTTGCTCTGTTAGGTTTCCCTGCATTTGCCTGTACAGTAAAGCACAGATTTAATTTTTAACATACTTAGCAAATTAAGCAGTGAGCAGAATCAAGTTACTGGCCCTGGTACTGACTCACATTTTGTAAGGTACTTGATACCTACTTTGAAATAGGTGCTGCTTTACGCACCACATTACGAATAACTCCCTTTCTCTACCAAGGTCAGGTAACTTTTTGGATCCTAAAAAAAAAAAAGAAGAGGATTAAAAGATACAAAATGTGTTGCCTCTGAACCCTCATCCCACAAATGAACTTTCTAGTAGATAAATTCATGTCCTAGCTCTAAAGCCCTGTACTGAGATTGTCATTCTTCTACAAGGAAAGAACTTACTGAAAGTGTTTTTTTCATTCATTATCTAAATAGAGGAGGAAGGTGAAGGTACTAGAACATTTTCAATCTATGTGTTAATTAAAATATGTTATCTATTCTTTATTTATAGTATAAAGATGCATTTATGAAAGCAAATCCTGGCTACAAATGGTGTCCTACCACAAACAAGCCTGTGAAATCCCCAACATCCGCTGTCAATCCACGAAAGAAACTATGGGCCTTCCCATCTGACTCTTCAAGAGACTTGCCAAGCCCCAAGAAAGCAAAGACTGAAGAAATGCCTCAGCTTAACTTTGGGATGGCTGGTGAGTTTAGACACTAATTTCACCTGTTCTTTAAGAACAGGTCAATTCATTTAGGCAATATTTTTAACAGATAATAGAAAGAGAGAGAAAAGCAAAATTTAACCAATAGGAAGCAATGGCAAATACGCAGCATAGCTTAAAGCTTTGGAGTATAACATACATAGAATGTGTATATGTAATATAGTTAAAGAAAGGAGGTATAGACCAAGTGGTTGAGTCATTACAAATATGTGTGGATTCCTGACATTGACATTATGGAAAAGCAGACAGTAATGTGGAGATTGTCAGGAGCTCAGGGAATTTTATAATGTAACAAAATAGCTTACACACTCATGCACAGTATTAAGGTGTCCCAGTAAGCACCTTAGTTATCTTGGATACCTAAAAAACCACAGTTATGTAGATTATCTGAGGATATTAAACATCGAAGCCAAGAGTATGAACACATCCATCACAAATCTGTGATGGATCTGACAGCTGTTTCTTAGAGGGAATTTCCATCCTGCCCTCTCTCTGGCCCCCATTCCTGTTACGGGCCAGGCAAATTTAACATTCCAGATGGTCCCATTTGTTATGAGACCTTAATACTCTTTGGGTGTTAAGGAATGCTACAGCATTTATTACCATGAAATAAAACATTTATATTCACCCTGCAAATGATTCTATCTTCCATGGCTATTCTAATACCGTAATCAAGAGAGGAGTTTTCCGGGATGAAATAGGGAGATTGGGCAGGATGCAAGCATTGAAGTTGGTGTTGAGCTATAGGGTTCCTGTTTCATTATTACAAGCAAATTTTCTTTAAGATGAGAGCTCTGAACATTTTGCAAAATGGAAAGCTTGGGAATGGAAGTTAAGCAGTATTGTGATGACACTTCAGTTTTTTAATAGCCAGTAGGCCTAATGAGATTTAACAGTGCAGTGTGTGATTCATGGTATAACAAAGTGTGTGGTGATGTCATATATAAATCTAAGAAATGCAGTCTGATGCAGTGGCAGCATTCTGGGGGAACAAAGTCTTCAGGTGATTGTTATGTAAGTGTCTGTAGTATAATTCTAGGTGAGCTTCCAAAATGATGCTTTTGCATATCCCAGAGGAATCAGAATAGAAATCTGTCCTTGTTTTAGCTGTTACT
The DNA here is from genome assembly GCF_028023285.1 of Balaenoptera ricei. Classification (NCBI taxonomy): domain Eukaryota; kingdom Metazoa; phylum Chordata; class Mammalia; order Artiodactyla; family Balaenopteridae; genus Balaenoptera; species Balaenoptera ricei. Next base: position 106,880,309 of record NC_082642.1, on the reverse strand, counting down.
TTGTATAATTTTAGCTTCAACCCACTTGCTAGTAGTCTTGGTGAGCTCTCTAGACTCCCCAGATTGTGTCAGTAAGAGTCTCTTATAAAACATTTTATCATCAGGACCAAATAAGAGGATATTATGACTGGCTTCTAAATAAATTCCTTTGATTAGCATTTATCTTCCATTGCCTTTTCTCCCAGTTCTAAATCTAGATTGGTCTATGTAGGGTTTTTTTTTTTTTTTTTTTTTTTGCACACAGTGGCTCTTCAAAAACCAAAAGTAATTGTAGATAAACTACAGAAAGCAGTGAAAGATGTCTGCCTGTAGCACCGTTTCTGACAGTTTATTAATCTACCTGTTATACCTACAAATTCAAAGTGGGACCTAGACTTCAACCAGGATATTTACAAGTCAGCTTTTATTTTTTATTTTTTAAAATTTATTTATTTAATTAATTTATTTATTTTTGGTTGGGTTGGGTCTTCATTGCTGCGCGCGGGCTTTCTCTGGTTGCGGCGAGTAGGGGCTACTCTTCGTTGCAGCGCGCGGGCTTCTCATTGCGGTGGCTTCTTGTGTTGCAGAACACCGGCTCTAGGCGCGCGGGCTTCAGTAGTTGCGGCGTATGGGCTCAGTAGTTGTGGCTCGCGGGCTCTAGAGCACAGGCTCTGTAGTTGTGGTACACGGGCTTAGTTGCTCTGCGGCATGTGGCATCTTCCCGGACCAGGGATCGAACCCGTGTCCCCTGCACTGGCAGGCAGATTCTTAACCACTGTGCCACCAGGGAAGCCCCTACAAGTCAGCTTTTAAAAACAGCATTCTTTAAGCAAAATACAGGAAAGAAGGAAAACAACTTTCTCGCATTTATCTCATTATATATAAGGGCCTGTGACGGATGTTGGAAATCCATGATCAGAGCCCTTGTTAAGCTAGTGTATAGTGGATAACGTTGGTGTGATGTTCCTTTTTAACACAATGAAAGCAAATTAATTTGCCTTTAATTGAAACTTGGTGCTTAGCTGTTTAAATCTAGGGGATACTATAGGGCTTTTAGAGGCCAGTTTATGCTTTTCCTCAACATGGAATCTCATTTTGTTTTGTTTTCCCAATAGTCCTTGTCACATGACATTTTGCATTTTGAATAACCCCAAAGCAGTCAAGTGTATGATTTCCAAGGAGGGAAGGCTATGTAGAATTTAATTTAGTAGAAGCCCTCTCGATGAAGGGAAAGCATGCTATTTATATAAATATATTTTTGATATATCCAAATAACATTATATAAGTATAAATTAATATAAAAGATGATGATTTCTTGTCTGTGTTTTAGTATCTATACAGCAAAGTCATATTGGTATATAACTTAAATAAATTATCATGGAAGTATGTTCCTATTTTACTTTATAATTTGAACTAACACATTTTTATCTTTATTAGAATGCAGTTATGCATTCTGATCTCTAGAATGGCAGCTGCAAAAGTATTTAGCTGCCCAAAGAACCAAAGTACACCTTTACTTTCTGCTAAATTCATTTCTCTCTCCGATTTTTATTTGCCAGTAGATTTACGTGTCTCTTTTAGCAGCCAAAATAGTTCATAAACTTAACATTTAATTAAGGATGGACTCTTAAAACAACAAAAAAGAGTCTTATTTCAGCAAACCAGCTCATGTTCCTCTGTGTATTCCTACGTGGCTACCTTCCAACATGGACCTGTTTTGTGACCACCTGATTGTTTGGTGACATATTTTCCCCTCTACTAAGCCGTTCCTTCCTTCCTTCCTTCCTTCCTTCCTTCCGCCCTCCCTCCCTCCCTCCCTTCCTTCCCCTCAGATTCTTTTTTCAAAAAAAAATTTTTTTTTTTAATTTGACTGTATGTAAGATGTAGTCAGAGTTGCTTCATGAGTTCCTGAGACAGACAGTATTCAAAGATGTACTTAAGGGCATATCTTTAAACAAAAAAATCAAAAAAGAAAGAGAAGAGAGACACCTTAATGTCTTCAGGCAACACTATGCCCGATCCTCATTTTGAATTGTAGAGAGATTACTAAAATAAAAAGTGCATTTATTGAGGACCAATATGCACTGGGATAAGCACTGACTTAGGCAGTTTCAGATATGTTAGTTCATTGAAGTTCTGAAATTTAATTCATTTAAGACAGCCTTAAAGTCTATAGGTTTCTTATTGTCTGTACTTTCCTTGTTTAGATATAATCCTGGGTCATAGATCTACCAGTTTGCTTTCATTTTCTCTTTCTTTTTCTGTTGATTATTGAAGGAATGAAAACAAGGACCTTTGGTAGTATAAAAAGGGTTCATTTTCAATGTTAAAGGTATTTCGAGGCCTTTCAAGGAAGGGCCTAACTGTACCCCTAAGATTTAAGATGTTATAAATACATCATTGTTTAATTTAAATTTGTTTTTGAAAGTTTTAAAGAAAGAATATTTGAACAAAGCCCACTAGATTTTTGGAGTCCCATTTGTAAAATATCTCCCTGTTCTCTAGTTCCTCTGATGGCCTTGTTCTTTTTATCAGCCCTGATATCATGTGGCAGAAATAACAATTTGAGAATAACAAAATCTCAAGTTTCTTAGAAGACAAGTATAAGCACTCTTTCGTTTAAAAAAAAATCCATCCAAACTCGCCATGCAGTAAGGAAAGAAGCATCACATTAGGAGATAATTCATGTTATAAACAGCTGTGGTATTGAAGAAAGTATTTTGTTGGAATGGTGGACAACAGTAGTATTTAAAAAGCCCACAAAAGTATGAGTACTAAGCACATGTACCCCAAGTTTTTCCTTCATAAAGAGTTTCAGAAGTTTTCTGTAATAAGTTACATGTCGTTCTGTTGGATTTCTGATTGCTAGTCTTTGTGAGTATTCTTTTTCGACTCTGGATTATAGGTACTTCATGGTTATGAATTGATGATTTACTTGTTTTTGACTTATTTAGATCCTACTCAAATGGGAGGCCTGAGCATGCTGCTTTTAGCTGGAGAACATGCTCTTGGTACACCAGAGGTAAGTGGTCCCTCATCCCTCTCCACTCTGCTCCTGCTGGGGGTTGAGAACACAGACATTTGTGTTCTGTTCACACTGTTAGTTCTACAGTTTCACTTTTTACAGCTCATGAATAAACTCTGCTTTAAATTGTTTTCATTAAGATCTCTATGTGCACTATATTGTGCCTTGAGGGTAACAGAGTAGGGTACATAAACCCAAAAGGACACAAACACAAGTCAGGTGCAGATTTTGAGGTTCCCTGAGCATAGGAGTAAGACTTGCAATGTACAGATAATTAGCATTTGCCATGACTGTGTCATGGGGTCCATAGGGTGGATCCTATGATTCATTCATTCTATTCATAACATTCTCTGCTTTTGTGATGTTCTCATTAGACTTGCTAGTGAAAAGATGAGAGTTAAAAAAAGCATGAAACTGTCAGTCTCTCTGGTACCTGAATAAATTCAAACTCCTGTTTTTGAAAATCAGGAAACATGGCATTCCAAGATTGCTTATTTTTTAAAATGGAAAATGAAAAGAGACCCAGGCCCTTATGACCTTGGTTTCATTTTTTATTCCCTTGTATTGTTATTGGGCTGTTTTTGCTAAATATTTTTAAGTATGGTTTTGATAGGCAGGTAGTATCTGGTAGCCATGCATAGTTCGCATTTGTGGAATTCCTCTATCTTCCAGACCCATTTAACAGAGGCCAGATGCAGTGACCTGCAGATCATATTATTTTACCAAACTCAGGTCCTTGAGCTGGAAGTTTTTCAGTCCCCAACCAGAGTTGCTATTTAGGACAAAATAGCAATTTTATTGCATATATATATATTTTTTCTTTCTTTCTTTCTTTTGTTTTTTAAGTCGTGTGCGTGCTATATGGATTACAGTTGAAGTCTATTCAGATAATCGTTTTAGAGGATACCACATAAGATATTTACATCACAAAAGGTTTTTATTATTTACAGTTTATATTGGGGATCCATAGTAGTTGACCATATGTTCAATTTGATTTAACTTTTTATTTCTATTCAATTCAGTGTAGCAATAAATGTGTAAATTTGGTGGACTGATAGTTATTTACATTGTACTAATCTTTAGCTAGAAAAAGTAAACATGTCACTTTGTACCTTTGCATGCTCATTATTCAGCATGTTTGTACTTCCTCACACAATAGCCTTCTCTGGCATCATTTTACTTTCTAACACATGGCTGCTCCCTAATAGCAATCAGACTAACTCTCACTTGGGTGTAGAGTATCCCAAGCATGTTCCCACAGGTGAACGTTGGAGTAATAATGGGCATTTGACCTCTCAACACAGTCTGACTCATGATTTCCAAGAATACACTGTATTGTGAAAGTCAGTATCATCTTTTCTAACAGGTTAGATAATAATGGAGTTTTCTTCCCAATATCTATTAGCATTCCTTTTAACTTTCAGGAAAAAATGTAAACAAATAAACATCTAAGAACTTACAGATAGATGCTATCTATCTGTAAATGCTAGTCAAAGAAAGGAATACTTTTTTTTCTTTGATTAAAGTTTGTCTCTTGGGCTCTTTTTAGTAAATAGCTCTTCTCACAGCTTTTAAGAACAGCAGAGTTTGACACAAGCAGTTTAAACCATGCATTGGTCAGCCTTCCATTTCTGATGAAGGGGAACTGTTTTGAAAATTCTCAAGCTAAAGAAATAAAGTTAAATGGCTTAAAGAGGTAAACTGTACAGGAGAAGGGAATTTATGCTAAGGAAGAAGTTGCCAGCACTTAGGTCTTTAAGAACCACTTCTAAGAATACAACTCTTTCTTCATAATCCCTACTTTTCATCTCAGATATATTTAGGTCATTATTGAAAATAATCTTGAGATACTGAAATAATAAAGCAGCAAAATTTGTATAAAATAATGCTGTCTCTAAATATAATTAGTTTGAGAGTTTATGTCATAGGTATCAGTAGATTTCATTTAGCACCTAATTTCTATGCAATGTCTTATTCCAAATATGTAGACATGGTCATAGAACTTTGGGGGCTTATGTACATTGGCAGATGACAAATACAGTGAATACATACTTATATTTTTAAAAGAAAATTATAAATATAATGAGATACGGAGAGAAGTACAGAAATTTCATGCTTCTGACATTTGGAACAATTACTGTGAAGTCTGTGTATACTATTAGGTAGGACCAGTCAAATAAAGTGACATTTTACAAAAATTCTGCCACAGAGGAGGTCTAATCGTAATGGCTTTTTAAAATGCCACGAGAAAATTCTTATTCTGAAATATTTTATTTAAAGGGAGATTTTCCTTTGTTCAGTAGTCTAAAACCTAATCACATAGAAAAAGTCCTCAAAAGTCTATTTTTTTAATATAGAAAATTTAATATAGGTAATAGCTGTATTTTTAAAAACAATTCTAGAAGGTAGAGAGGCTTGCTGTTACGGGAACAGTAAAATTCCAGGTTAAAAGCTTCTTTGGCCTGTACAGTTTTCCAGATCTACATGTGATGTGCTCTTAGGGTTTTCAGAGAGAAATTATATGTTCTTGAGATAGCAGTGAGCAAATAATAACAAGAAAAATGTTTGAGTTTTCTCCTTTTTTTCTCAGTCTTCTGATTAACTCTGAATCTGCCACAGTAGATTTTTGGCGTTATCAGGTCAACATTTTTATATGCTACTGTTATTAAGCCAAGCTTGGTTCTGTAATTTGTGTCTCTGATGAATAAAAGGGATAAAAATTGCATTTATAGCTTGATTCTTTTTCACATAAATGATCAGTCCTATATTTTCTTTATACCCAGAGTACATTGAAATGCATTACATATTTGGGATAAATTTTAAAAAGCAGTGTTTGTTATTAAAGAGTTTATGGATTAAAGAACCAAAATAAATGTATAGGCATACCTCATTTTATTGCAGATACTGCATTTGCAGATATTGCATTTTTTACAAATTGAAGGTTTATGGCAACCCTGCGTCCATCCAGCAGGTCTATTGGCAACATTTTTTCAACTGTATTTACTCGCTTCGTATCTCTGTGTCACATTTTGTTAATTCTTGCAGTATTTCAGACTTTTCCTTATTATTATATTTGTTATGGTGGTCTGTGATCAGCGATCTTTAATGTTACTATTGTAATTTGGGGAGGGGGTGCTACAAATCACACCCATAGGAGACAGCGAACTTAACTGATAAATGTTCTGTGTGTTCTGACTGCTCCACCAGCCAGCAGCTCCCCCTCTCCCTCATCTCTCTCCCTCTCCTCAGGCCTCTCTATTCCCTGAGACACAACAATGTTGAAATTAAATCAGTTAATCACTCTACACTGGTCTCTTAAGTGTTCAAGTGAAAGGAAGAGTCACATGTCTCTCACTTTAAATTGAAAGCTAGAAATGATCAAGCTTAGTGAGGAAGGCATGTCGAAAGCTGGGAAAGGCTGAAAGTGAGCCCTCTTGCACCAAACAGCCAAGGTGTGAATGCAAAGGAAAAGTTCTTGAAGGAAATTAAAAGTACTATTCCATTTAACACATGAATGATAAAAATGTGAAACAGTCTTATTGCTGATATGGAGAAGTTTTAGTGGTCTGGTTAGAAGATCAAACCAGACACAACATTCCCTTAAGCCAAAGCCTAATCCAGAGCAAGGTCATAACTCTGTTCAATTCTATGAAGTCTGAGAGAGGTGAGGAAACTGCAGAAGAGAAGTTTGAAGCCAGCAGAGGCTGTGAGCCTCTTAAAGCTCTGTTCATGAGCTTTAAGAAAAGGTGCCATCTCCATAACATCAAAGGGCAAGGTGAAGCAGCAAGTGCTGATGTAGAAGCTAGAGCAAGTTATCACAAAGATGTAGCTAAGATACTTCATGAAGGTGGCTACACTGAAAAACAGATTTTCAGTGTAGATGAAACAGCCTTCTATTGGAAGAAGATGCCTTCTATTGGAAGAAGATGCCATCTAGGGCTTTCATATCTAGGGAGGAGAAGTCAATGTCTGACTTCCAGGCTTCAAAAGACAAACCCACTCTCTTGTTAGGGACTAATGCAGCTGGTGACTTAAATTGAAACCAGTGCTCATTTACCATTCAGAAAATCCTAGGGCCCTCAAGAGTTAGGTTAAACCAACTCTGCCTGTGCTGTGTAAATGGAGCAGCAAAACCTGGATGGCAGCATATCTGTTTATAACATAGTTTACTGAATATTTTAAACCCGCTGTTGTGACCTACTGCTTAGAAAAGAAGATTCCTTTTAAAATATTACTGCTCATTGACAATGCATTTGGTCGTCCAAGAGCTCTGATGTAGATGCACAGCGAGACTAATGTTGTTTTCATGCCTATTAACACATCCATTCTGCCACCCATGGATCAAGGAGTCTCTTCGACTTTCAAGTCTTAATTATTTAAGAAATACATTTTGTAAGGCTGTAGCTGCCATACATAGTGATTCCTCTGATGGATCTGGGCAAAGTCAGTTAGTTGAAAACATCCTGAAAAGGATTCACCATCCTAGATGCCATTAAGAATGTTTGCATTTCATGGGAAGAGAGCTAAGTATCAACATTAAGGGAATTCCCTGGCGGTCCAGTGGTTAGGACTTGGCGCTTTCACTGCCAAGGCCTGGGTTCGATCCCTCGTCGGGGAACTAAGATCCCAAAAGCTGTGCAGTGCAGCCAAAAAAATAAAAAACAAACAAAAAAAATAAACATTAACAGGAGTTGGGAAAAAGTTGATTCCAACCCTCATGGATGACATTGTGGGGTTCAAGACTTGCATGGAGGAAGTAACTACAGATGTGGTGGAAATAGCAAGAGAACTAGAATTAGGAGCTGAAGATGTGACTGAATTTCTTCAATCTCATGATAAAACTTGAATGGATGAGGAGTTGCTTCTTATGGATGAAAAAAGAAAGTGGTTTCTTGAGCTGGAATCTACTCCTGGTGAAGATACTATGAAGATTGTTGAAATGACGAGAAAGGATTTACAGTGTGGCATAAATTTAGTTGATAAGCAGTGGTAGGGTTTGAGGGGATTGACTCCAATTTTGAAAGAAGTTCTGCTGCGGGTAAAATGGTATCAAATAATGGTATTGCATGCTGTAGAGAAATCGTTCGTGAAAGGAAGAGTCAATTAATGTGACAAACTTCATGGTTGTCTTATTTTAAGAAATTGTCACAGCCTCCCTAACTTTCATCTGCCGCCAACCACCCTGACCACTCAGCAGCCATCAATGTCGAGGCAAGACCCTCCATCAGAAAAAGGTTGACTCACTGAAGGCTCAGATGATAGCATTTTTTAGCAATAAGGCATTGTAAAATTAAAGCATGTCCTTTCTTTTTTTTAGGTATAATGTTATTGTACACTTAATAGACTACATTATAGTGTAAACATAACTTATATGCTCTGGAAAACCAAAAACTTTGTGAGACTAGCTTTATTGCAGTATTCACTTTTGATTGTGGTGGTCTGGAACCGGACCCGCCGTATCTCCGAGGTTTGCCTGTATTGAGCAACACAGCCATCAGGGAGTGACACCCTACACCCCCCCGCCACACACACACTCAAAATAGCAGCCTAAGCTTGTCTCTACTGACACCCAGTGAAATGTAAGCATAGAAGTCTTATTAGGAACAAATGAAGCTTTTTAATCAAGAATATATGGTATAAGCTTAAAATATGCTAACCAGGGGGCTGTAGAGAGCCAGTCCGTTCTACAGTGTCTAGCAGCTTAAGTGAACACTTTTCCTTTTTACTTTAAAGGAACAAGAAAGAAAAAATAGAAGAAATAAAAGTAATAATGTTCACATCAAACTCTGGGAAGAGCTAAAGAGAAGGCAGTTAGTTACATTGAGTTAAGCCTTTATGATTCATATCGGTGAGTTACTATCTGAAGATGAAAATGTAATAAAGTATAAGTATTTGATCTAGAATTTCTAGAAGTAATCTCCAGGACTGAAAATTTCCATAGTGTTATATTTTTAACTTATTTTAATAAAAATGTAAAGCTAAATTAAATTTAAAAAATAAAGGCAGGGAGTGATACATTTCAGAAATGGAAGGGGAGATTATTCAACACATAATATATAGAACAGCTTGGAATAATATTGGAAAGGTCGACATTTCAGTATTGGACTTAAGTGAGCACCAGAAAGTCATCTTGGCTAAAACAGAAAAGATGGTTTGGGGAATAAAAGAAAATAAGAAAAGTTAGGCAGAGTAATCTTGGCTGATGAAAAGGTTTGACGGTATCAATATCTATTTAGTTGAATGAATGAACTGAAGGCAAACTTTCAGATGTTTGGGAAGTAATATTAGACCTGGGTCTGTGGTTTTAGAATGCCTAGTTCTTTTGTTGGAATGAGGAGATATGACAGTAGAGTTACGACCAAGCCACGTTTTTCTTTGCCTTCCATCCTGTAAAATGGAACTAATGACACCCACTTGTTTTTCTCTTTCTGACTTACTTCACTCTGTATGACAGACTCTAGGTCCATCCACCTCACTACAAACAACTCAATTTCGTTTCTTTTTATATACACTACCAAATGTAAAACCGATAGCTAGTGGGAAGCAGCCGCATAGCACAGGGAGATCAGCTGGGTGCTTTGTGACCACCTAGAGGGGTGGGATAGGGAGGGTGGGAGGGAGGGAGACGCAAGAGGGAAGAGATATGGGGATATATGTATATGTAAAACTGATTCACTTTGTTATAAAGCAGAAACTAACACACCATTGTAAAGCAATTATACTCCAATAAAGATGTTAAAAAAAAAAATAATAATACCCACTTGCTTCTAACTCCTAAGACATCTATGAAGATTAATTAAATAAAACCTGTAAGGCATTTTCACCTCTCCTGAAAAGCATTCTTGTAGGTACCTAGAATTATTACCATAATTTATCCTTGATATTTCATACTTAACTTGAAAGCTTATATTATGTCAGGCTATTACTCCTACAGGCTATAGTATGTTTTACCAGCAGCGTATTCACATTGAGCAAATAATCTGTTCAAGGTTGTGTAGCTATGAAGTGACAGAATTAGCATTTGAACCCAGGGGGACTAGCTTCAGTCTTCATATAGCCTACGGGGACCTTTGTGATTCAGTCCCCACCCACCTGACCTCAACTCGGGCCACTTATGCAGTGGTGTCTGCACCCTTACGCAGCCATTTCATGAGTGCTTTCTGGGGACCAAGCACTGTACTAAGCACTTACTCTGATTATCTCATTTCATCCTTCCATGAGCCTTAAGAGGTTGGTTTATTATTCCCCATTTCATAAATGAGGAAACTAGGCTAGAGAGGTTAAATAGCCTGTCTAAGGTCGTAGAGCAAGAAAGTCATTATACTAGGATTTAAACCTGTATATTTTCCATTAAGTAATGAGATGGGTGAAATCTTAGAGAAAAGGTGATAATACCAATACTTGTTAATGAATATGTCTATATTTAAAACACTGTGAGTTTTAAATTTAAAACAAATACAGATTTTTGATAAAATTGAAAGTTTTTTTCCTTTCTTATAATATCTGGTATCAGTGAAGTAGGGAAAATTATTTTACTGCCTGTTGGTACATTTGAGCTAGTTTCACATGTGCCTCTCTTAGGCTACTATATTTGACTACTCCAGGATGCTTAAATCCACTGAATTCCAGCCCTACCCCCAACTCTTGCCCCCTTCTCACTGAAGCTGTTAATTTCCCTTCTCACAGTTTTATAGCTTTTAAACATATTTTGTGAGGAAATACTATACTTAAATTTTACATTAAATAGGCTCTTTGAGCTTTCTCAATTCCGGGTAGAAACCTCTCCTTTTTATGTCACTGCTCACTGCCCACTTTGCCTGGAACTGCCCATCCAGCCCAGCCTCTTCCATCTCTCAGCAGTGGGGCTCAAAGCCCAGAGAATCAAGTCCTTCTACCCAACCTGATTGGCAAGCATCTGTCCTCGTTGAGTTCCTAGGCCGCATTGCTCAAGACAGTGGTGAACTCACATGCGCTCCTCGGTCTCCCAGAGATGGTGGGAAGGGGTAGTGGGGAAGGTGGGCAACAAGTGAGCGGGAAAAGAAAGAGGAGAATAGAGAACAAGAAGGTAAACGAGAAGGGTGGTACTGTTGCTGCTGCGTTGTCGTTGAGAGCATGTTTGTATACACGACTGCGTTCTGTTCTCACAGTGTCCTGTGAAGACATCAGTAGCGTTGTTACCTGTTTAATCAAATGAGGAGACTGAGGCAGGAAGATGGCTATGGTTTGTCTCAACTACTATGGCAGTTTGTAGAGGTGACCTGGAGTCTGTCCTGGACTTCCATCCTAGCGCTCTGCCACACGGCTTAGAATGATAGGAAACTTGACTCTGGTAGCCCTGGTGCCCTGAGAAAAACCAGGGACTTATCCTTCCTCTCCGCCAAATGACTTGACTTACATTCTGATTTTGAGGAGCTCACAGCTCTACGCGGCGCTATTGGGTTGTGCTCCTCAGGGTGGCCCCGTTCTCTCTCAACTGTAGCCCAATCCTAGTGTCTGCCACTCAGGTGCGCTGCTTTAGTCCTCAGGTGCTCCTTAACCTCATTTAGGTTTAATTAAGAGTGGCTTCATTTTAGTCCTTAAGTAGGTTTTGAAGGACTAACTTGTATGTAATATACTTACACTGAATTCACCTGTGTTTAAAAGCTCAAGTCCATTTCAGAGCTTCATTTAACATCTCATATTAAATGCAAATTAAGTGATCACTCAGGTCCTCCGTTATAGAAGGATACCTGGCAAAAGCTGCCAATTGTAGGAAAGCCTGGGCCAGGCTGAATGAGGGTGAGAATCAGATCACTGGGCCTTGGAGTCACACAGGATCTTTGTCCTTGAACTCTGAAATGGAATCCTCTACCCCCAACCCCTCTCCTCCGGAAGAAGACAACCCCGCCTTCCACCGCTGCCTAAACAGTCTTCCTTCTCTCATATTCGCTCTTTCGGGAAAAGGGTTTAACTTACCTTAGGAACACTGGCACTGACTGACCTCTCTCCCTCCGCCCTGACACCTTTCCAGGCAATTACTGAGCCCTGGCAAATGCCATCTCTGATTTAATTGGGGCCCCGCATCTCAGCTGGTTTATTTCCTTAACCTTCTAATTGGTCTCTTGCCTCCAGTCACTCCCCAGCCAAGGTCATCCTGCACTCCACTGACAGAATTATTTAACTACACATCTCTCATCATGCCGCTCCTCTGACTGAAACCCTTGGCTGACTCCCCATTGCCTCCAGCCTAATTTTCAGACTTCTTAACCCAGCATTCAGGTCCCTCTCAGTCTGATTCATCTCCCACTGCACTCCCGGGCATCTCAGGCTTCAGCCACACAGGGGAAGTCACTGCTTCTCACACACACAGGGCACTTCCTCCATGCTTTTCCTCCTGCTGTGACCACATCCTTTCCACAATTCTGGTGTTCCTTCTAGGGAGATCTCAGATGCTACTTACCTTACTTCTTCCATCTGTCCCCAGAAAGAATGAAGGCTGCTTCTCTGTCCTCCCACAGACCTTTGTAATATTCCACCAAGAGGCACGTCCTTTCTTAATGTGTAGCTGTCTCCTGCATTGAAATGCAAGCAACTTAACGGCCAGACACATCCCCTTAGTCTCATTTTATTCCCCAGCATATAATGCACACAAGTGGAATGTAAGCTTCTTGAAAGAGAGCAGCAGTCTTTGTGGCTGGTATGTAATGGGTGTTTGTTGAATGTTTGTTGAAGGAGTGAGTAATCAGTAAATGTTTAAATTAGCAAGAGCAGGGGTGTGGAGTTCAGATACAACCAGTGTACTTCATCCCTTTTGTTGACTATGTGTCCATCACAATCCAGCTCTGTGTCTGTGGTCTTGTGCCTTGCCAAGTAGGAATGGGCTCTTAATAAAACCTAGCTTTCCAAACAGTGCGTCTGAGTGGCTTGATCTTGTTTTATATCAAGGGGCTGGATCATGTTTCTATGTCTCTCGTTATCATGATGTGCATTTTACCTGTGGGAAAAAAGTATTACCTCGTCGTAATTCTTAATTCTACTAATCATTCCCCTTCCTTGGCTATTGAGAATTATAGCTAATTTAAAGGGAAGATTGGATTTAAGGGAAGTTGAAAACGTATGTGGTTAACAAAACTGCTTTTAAAATCCCTGTAGCAGTTTTCTTTATTGGGCATATAGCAACACCTAGTGGCTTTATGGATTATTTCAGAGACTGTTTCTAAAAAGAGCTTCTTGGGTTTTTTCCTTCCTTTATTGAATCTCTACTTATTTGGTATTTTTTCTTTCCTCTTAATTGATGAACAGATATCTTTGATCTCTATATTTTGTTATGTTTAGAAAGTAAGCTGGCTTTAGCTGAAGAATGGATGTTGAAGAATGATGTGTCTCTATAAAAAGCATACCCCACCTAAAAAGTAATTTATGATACTGTAAATACAAACAGCAAAGTGATATTGCAAGGTGACAACATCTAGGATCCTCTGATAACTTTAAACAGGAGTCTTCTGCGGGAAATAACGTCTTCCTTCCATGTGGATGTAATGCCAGATTTCTTTGCCAAACGTTTACATGTATGCACAAATATATACACTTGCACTGGATGCCTCATTTATCAAACACTCAAGAATGAATTCTACCTCAGTACATTTTCCATGTCATTGAACCATTTTTACATTTTGAGATTTTAGGTGGAAATATGTCTAGCATGTATCGCATGCATTTCTGCCTTTTAATAAGGGATATATTTTATAATTATTCTTATCTTGACAACTTAGTATCACAGTTATAAATATTAACTACTATATTTAGGAAAAACTTTAGGACTACTTGCTCTATTTTATTATTATTTTTTAAATTTATTTTTTAGCTTTTGTGATAATCCACTTTACTAAATAACCGAGATTTTTAAAAATTTAATACAGTTTTGGAAGGTTACTTTCCATTTACAGTTTTTACAAAATATTGGCTATATTCCCCATGTTGTACAGTACATCTTTAAGCCTATCTTACACCCAATATTTTGGTTATTTGTTTTAAATAGACTACAATGCTTTATAAAACATTTGTGTTGTAAATCAACTATGCTTCAATAAAATTTTTTAAAAATTTGTGCCTACAGTTTTTCTGTCTTTTTGCTCTGTGTCTTCTTGCTGGTGGCACTGTTTCTTTTGCGACGCTCTTCCTTTTTTTTTTTTTTAAATTTATTTATTTTTGGCTGCATTGGGTCTTCGTTGCTGCACGCGGGCTTTCTCTAGTTGTGGTCAGCGGGATCTACTCTTCGTTGCGGTGCGCGGGCTTCTCACTGCGGTGTCTTCTCTTGTTGCAGTCGCAGAGCATGGGCTCTAGGCGCGCGGGCTTCAGTAGCTGTGGCACGTGGGCTCATGGGCCTAGTTGCTCTGTGGCATGTGGGATCCTCCCAGACCAGAGCTTGAACCCGCATCCTCTGCAGTGGCAGGTGGATTCCCAACCACTGTGCCACCAGGGAAGCCCCTCTTCCTTTTTCTTATCCCCACTCTTGGCCCCTTCTGATTTGCTGCTTCTGTTAATTCTGTGGCCTAGAAAGTCAGGTAACCACACAGCTTAGTAGTAAGCCAACTCTTCTGGCTCCTAATTTTGTGCTGTTTCCATTATACTACACTGAAAATAAAGGCTAAGTCCACAGTGCTTTAAAGTAAGAGTAACTAGATTTTAAAAGGAGACGTTATCCACTACAGTAAAATGCATAGCCTCAGTGACTGTAATTGCTGTTTTAACCATTGGATAGCCTTTGTTGTGTGATTCCTGGCCTGGTCATTGAGATTCCTCATATTCATAAACACAGAGAATCAAGTCAGTCAACCAGTATTCCTTGTGCATCTACTGTGCGTCAGGTGCGTGGGGAGCACAAACACGCACGCATAGACTTCTCTGATTGCATAGTACAACTGATATAACGTGTAGGATTATAGATGTCTTGATAAGTAATTACATTTGAATTCTCCATACAAATAGAAAGTTTTATTTAAGACCATCCATCATAATGATTGCAGAGGGTCTCATTTAACTTTAAACCTTTATGACTGGATGTATAGTCATGGCCATATTATCTATAATGGCACTTAAAAGAAAGTTGACTTTTCTTCTTATAGTTAATATGAACTCTAATTGAGCCATAGGTTAACTAATCTCATAAATGATAACTCTCTCATGCATCATGGGATTAGAAATAAAAATATGTGTTCTATATTATATAAGCTTTATATAGGGTAGTTACCCTATATGATAATATACTTAATTCTAAATATCTCCATAACTTTCTGTCATGTGTACAACCTACATTATTAAAGTTTTATAAAGTCACTTTATAATTTTTATTTAGTCCTAGGCTCTATTTTATTTTATTTTATTTTAATTTTTGGCCGCACAATTTGTGGGATCTTAGTTCCCCGACTAGGGATTGAACCTGGGCCACGGCAGTGAAAGCACCAAATCCTTAACCACTGGACCTCCAGGGAATTCCCTAGGCTCAATTGTAAACAAAATTTTGATTATTTACCAAGATATCTAGGGGTTAAGCACACAGGATTTCTTTATAAACCAGGACAGTATTGATTTTTTTTCATTGTTTAGAAATTATAAAGATACAGTTCATTCAAGTATTCCTTCCAATAAAGGAATTTTTTGTGGCTAGTAATTTCAGGATTTGCTGGCCTTTTTTAGTATATTTTGTGTCTCCTTGGCTTCAAAGTTTTAGAAAGCAAATAAACACTTTTGGACTTTTTGGCACACTAGTTTTCAAATACTCAAGTGACAGGGAGGGAATCAGGCTTTGACAGCCAAACCACAGGTGGCAAATTAATTAAAGCTTCTGCACCTTTTCTATGGAGCTTATCACTGGAAGAAGTTGGCCATTACCCTTTCAAATCCAAAGGTGACAATTAAAATTTTAAATGCTTGCTCCTGCCCAGTGGCCTATGACGTTGTTAGAGAAACACATCTTCCATGTCTACTGAAGAAGTTCAGTGAGAAACTCTAGTTTTAGGAACATAACCTGGGTGACTGCCAGCTCTTTCCATAGATTCAACCATCTAATTTAATCACATGCAGCTATTAAAATTATATTGGAAAAGGTTTAATAACAGGAAAATCAATGTATTGTTAAAAACGAACATTTTGTAACTGTAGTACATCGTCCCATTTCTGTTGAAAACATTATCTATACACACAACTGGAAGAATATACATGGAATATTACCAGTGCTTATCTTTGGGAGATGATTTTTCTTCTGGTTTTTTTTTTTTTTTTTCTTCAGATTTTCAGTAGTGATCTTGGATTATTTTGTTGTCAGAAACATGTTATAAAAAGTATTTTTAACTTTTATTTTTCCTCTAAAGTGAAAGATAACTTGTTCCCTAAGACTCTCTAACCTTGTCATTCAGGAAAGGAGAGAGAGGGGACACACTGTTTTGGTATTTGGAAGACATGTTGTCAATTTTGATTTAGTTGATTCAACAAATACTTGAGTATCTACATTGTGCCCAGGCAATGTTGAGGATTCCGCATTAAACAAAATCTCTGGGAGAAGATGGACCATAAACACATATTTATGTCTTGTGGTGGTCAGTGCTAAGTGCTATAATAATAAAGAATTATTAGGGGATTAAAGGGGATTATTGAATGTTGGGGAGTAGAGATGTCATTTACCTGTCTGGTCCTACGTTCCTTTATCTGTAAAAAGGGTTAGATCAGAGGGATGCTGAAATCCTTCCCCTCTAACATTCTATGACTCCTATGACTTTTGAATTATAGGCTACTACCTAAGTTATTATTTCACCCAAATGCAGAAATGGGTCAATTTTTAACATTGAAATAAAGAGGAATTATGTATCCTGAGAATAGTACTTGATAAACAGCAAGAATTTTTTAAAAAATCAGTGGTGTTTCTGTAACTATTGTTAATAATGAAAATCACAGGTAAAGATTGTAGAGCGTTAGATGTTTACCCAGTGTCGTAAATAATATACAAGAATATATTATAAAGGAAATTTCTCTTAGGAAAATAGTACTAACTTTTCTAAGATTGGGGCTTGTATATAAATACATGAAAACCCTGGAAAACAAAAATTGGACCTTAGTTTTGTTTTCCCAAAAGGTTTATAATCGAAACTCATTTGCGTTTTCATGTACTCAGGTTATATGAAATAGTGGGGAAACACAGAACATGGAAGAAGTAGATATTCTTTGGATTTGGTTGCAGAAAGCCAAGAGATCAAATAGGCATCATTGTAGACATTTCTCTTTGGTTAATAGTAATTTTTCTGAAATGCAGTGTCCTGTCTATCTCCTACAATTTATGGCATTATTTAGTAGTTGAATGAATATATAAAACTTGATAAAACCTTGTGTAAGACTTTGCAGAATATAACTACCTTTTTGTCACAGTACTGCCTCAAATTTGGGGAGTCAAAACCATTCCTTCCTCAAATAGGAATGTTTTACGTGACATTTGTCTTCTGTTGTCTTCCAGAAGCTATTCTTGTGATGCCTCATACCACCTTTCTTTGTTTCAGATATCCTCTGGCACTTGCAGGCCTGATGTTTCAGAATCCTCTGAATTGCGTCAGAAGTCACCATTATTTCAGTTTGCGGAGGTAATATATTACAATTTATACTTAATGAAATTGTAAAGTGAGCTTAAATTTGGGCCGATGAAAGTAACTTAAAGCAAAGAAGAACCCTGCGTTCTTAGCTCAAGTAATCATAAAAGGGAAAATAGTATCAAATTCTGGAACTTTAGAGTCTCTTAATTAAGGAATAAATATGTTTATAGAAGCTTGTTATTAACTCATACTAAATATTATTGCACTTAAACCTCATCACTAATTTTTATTCATGGATAGGAAAGTTAAGAATATAATTGAACTATTTTTTAGAACTTAGTCATTTATAAGATATTGATTTGTCAGGTATTAAATCAGAGGACAGAATTGACTCATGGTTACTGGCTGTGCATTCCTTTGTATTTATTTTAAGTAAACTTCTCTTAATTGAAACTTTAGCATGCAGTTGGCAGTTTTCAAAATCTTATATCTTGTGTCAAACCTGTTTGGCTCAGTATGTCTCTGACATATTCAGAGATGATGTAGAAAAAGCACATTATCCTTGATATAAAGTCTAAAGGTTAAGACTGCTTTCCAAAATATCTGCCTTTACCCTAGAACTCAATATGGAGCCATCATTGATTACTTTTTTCTAAACTTTAAACCACATGGTCTTCCCTTGATCATTCTAATTGTCTTTCACTAGACCTTCTTTCACACTGTCATCCTTCCTAATGTTTGCCCCTTGTGGTACAGTTTTGTACAAAGGAGAGCATATTTTTTAGTTTCAGACTTTTTTCTCCTCTAGTGTCCTTTCCTGGTGGTTCTCAACATTTCATTGGCAGAATTACTTTTCACACTGGCATATTAGGTATTTTATGACATTCTTTATTATATGCCTAAATGTCCTGCTGATATCACCAGAATGTTTTAATATATATTTGCTCACATAATACTCCTTATCTATCACTTTCCTTTCTGCTCTCTGTGAGATGTGCCATGAATTCCAATTGTTTTTTATATTGTTTCCTCAAGAATTTAATGTAATAGCAGATTCAGTCTGCACTCCCTTTTAAACAGTAGTTTTAGACATATTAAATAATGTTAGTCTCAACTTTGAAAGCAGAGATACTTAACCAGTGATCCCTGGTGAAAGATGTAGTGAAATCTCTCAAATTTCACATGAAATTTTGGCTGTGTTGACACATGTGCATGTTTTTGGGGTACTACAGCAAACCAAAGATTCCAACGAGATCCCTGACCCTAATCTAATATTTCTTCGGGAGCTCCCTATTCATGTCAACATCTCCTTTATCCCAATATTAATTCGGAGAAACATCCTTTTGTTTAAAAACTTGTGAAATGCTTTTCAAAAATCTAGATTGTTTATACCACTGGTTCTGTTTTGTTCACTGTCTAATTTAATCCTTGAAGAAATATATTGTAGGTCAGGCATTTCCTCTTACACAAACCATTTATTTTCTTTAACTTTTATAGAGGGTTGGTAGGAGTGAAAAGTCATGTCTGAAGTAAGACCTACAGTTTATAATTCCCAGGATTTCAGGAACATCCTTGTGGATTCATATCTGCAGTCTCTCACAGCTTGCACACGGAGATCTTTTTTTTTTTTTTTTTAATTTATTTATTTATGGCTTTGTTGGGTCTTCGTTTCTGTGTGAGGGCTTTCTCTAGTTGCGGCAAGCGGGGGCCACTCTTCATCGCGGTGCGCGGGCCTCTCGCTATCGTGGCCTCTCTTGTTGCGGAGCACAGGCTCCAGACGTGCAGGCTCAGTAATTGTGGCTCACGGGCCTAGTTGCTCCACGGCATGTGGGATCTTCCCAGACCAGGGCTCGAACCCATGTCCCCTGCATTGGCAGGCAGATTCTCAACCACTGCGCCACCAGGGAAACCCCACGGAGGTCTTTTGAAATGATAGGTTTCATGGTTTGACCAAGAAGAGTTCTACATCTTTACCCTGAAATATTTTCAAAGTACTTGGTTAGATCTTAGCCATTTATGACAATTTGTGTATGTCTAGTTTGTTAAATAGGATCTGGGAGATCTTTTTTTCTTCTTACTGATATTTGTTCTAAAAATGCTTATTTGTCTGATGCAGAAGATATGGTGGAATTAAAATTTTCCTAATGCCTTCAGCAATGAATAGAGTCAATAATTCCATCAGGCTCTCTTGTAATTCTTTCTTATCCCTAAAATTGACTTTGATATTGTATCACCAACTGGCTCCATTGTTTTTCTAAACAACTTAATTTAATTAATATGAAAAAATGATTCCTGGGATTGAGGAGTCATGATCAAGCTGCATGTATTGCTTAGTAAGTTCCCTTTGATGGAGTCGGTGAGCACAGTTAATTGAAGAAAAAGACTTTTGTGGAACTGGAAATGGGCTGAATTTACAGTGCTCAGGCTTTCTGCTCTTGTGACTCATTTTCACCCTAGTTTGTAGTTGGATAGAAACTTTGTTCACTTTGAAACCAAAATTAATAACTGACCTTGCTCTCAAAACATCCTAAAAACTATTTCCATGTGGCCCTCAGAGCAAACTTTTAATGAGGCTATCATAATCACCAAATAGAAACGAAAGTTCTCCTAGCTGAAGCAAGGATGGTGTGACAGAATCCTCTATCCACTGTCAGACACCTGAGGGGCATAGGTGTGTGTGTATGTTGGATGGGAGGATGCATGGTGTTATAAAATAAAGAAATGCTGTTCATATTCAATAAACAATTTATTGAGTTTTGGTAGTGTATTCTATGTATTCTAGAATTCTGTGTATTGGCAGTGTATTCTATGGCTTATTTTCTTCTTACCATAATCCTGTAAAATGGGGATTATCATCATCATCATCAATTTACAGTTGGGAAAAATAAATCTCAAGAGAGATTAGCTGAGCTGCCCAAGGTCATGTAGCTAGTGAGTAGCAGAACTAAGATTCAGTCCCAGATCCTCTGACCCACATGGTTTGCTTCTCCAACCCTGTTTCACAGCTGTCTCAAAGCAGAGAACAGCTTGAGGGGAGTGCTGTAGGGAGGAGAGAGATTTACTTGCAGCTTTCAACTTTTAATAATATGTTAGAAAATTCACTGAAATAAGGAAATTTATCTCTACAGGTGTCCTCAACTGCTGTTTGATACAGATCTGATACCCTTTCAAGAGACATGGCAAATGAGCCAAACTCAGTCTTCTTTGTTCTTTCCACATGTGTTTTTAGAAACATGGCCTTTGTCTTCGTTTATCATTGATACTGTTTTTCTAAGAGGGATTGAGGGTGATGACTCATGTCTTAATCTTTATCTGTGTGTACAGTGGAAATATTTGGCAGAATCTATTAGTCTGTTATGGTAAAATGTACTTGCGCTTTAAAAATTATTTGTTTCCTTTCAGATATCTTCAGGTACCTCCCACCCTGATGTTCCTTCAAAACAATGTCAAGCATCAACCTTGTTTCAGTTTGCAGAGGTATGGCCTTCTTTTTTGTTGTTATTGTTCTTTTCTTTTTTTTTTTGGATTTTTGAATTTTAATTTATTTATGTTTTTATACAGCAGATTCTTTTTAGTCATCAATTTTATCCACATCAGTGTATACATGTCAATCCCAATCTCTCAATTCATCACACCACCACCCACGCTGCCGCTTTCCCCCCTTGGTGTCCATACGTTTGTTCTCTACATTTGTGTCTCAATTTCTACCCTGCAAACCGGTTCATCTGTACCATTTTTCTAGGTTCCACATATATGCATTAATATACGATATTTGTTTTTCTCTTTCTAACTTACTTCACTCGTGTGTGACAGTCTCTAGATCCATCCACGTCTCAACAAGTGACCCAATTTTGTTCCCTTTTATGGCTGAGAAATATTCCATTGTATATATGTACCACATCTTCTTTATCCATTCGTCTGTCAGTGGGCATTTAGGTTGCTTCCATGATCTGGCTATTGTAAATAGTGCTGCAATGAACATTGGGGTGCATGTGTCTTCTTGAATTATGGTTTTCTCTGGGTATATGCCCAGTAGTGGGATTGCTGGATCATATGGTAATTCTATATTTAGTTTTTTAAGGAACCTCCATACTGTTCTCCATAGTGGCTGTATCAATTTACATTCCCACCAACAGTGCAAGAGGGTTCCCTTTTCTCCACACCCTCTCCAGCATATGTTGTTTGTAGATTTTCTGATGATGCCCATTCTAACTGGTGTGCGGTGATACTTCACTGTAGTTTTGATTTGCATTTCGCTAATAATTAGTGATGTTGAGCAGCTTTTCATGTGCTTCTTGGTCACCTGTATGTCTTCTTTGGAGAAATGTCTATTTAGGTCTTCTGCCCATTTTTGGATTGGATGGTTGGTTTTTTAATATTGAGCTTCATGAGCTGTTTATATATTTTGGAGATTAATCCTTTGTCCGTTGATTCGTTTGCAAATATTTTCTCCCATTCTGAGGGTTGTCTTTTCGTCTTGTTTATAGTTTCCTTTGCTGTGCAAAAGCTTTGAAGTTTCATTAGGTCCCATTTGTTTATTTTTGTCTTTATTTCCATTACTCTAGGAGGTGGATCAAAAAAGATCTTGCTGTAATTGATATCAAAGAGTGTTTTTCCTATGTTTTCCTCTAAGAATTTTATAGTGTCTGGTCTTACATTTAGGTCTCTAATCCATTTTGAGTTTATTTTTGTGTATGGTGTTAGGAAGTGTTCTAATTTCATTCTTTTACATGTAGCTGTCCAGTTTTCCCAGCACCACTTATTGAAGAGACTGTCTTTTCTCCATTGTATATCCTTGCCTCCTTTGTCATAGATTAGTTGACCATAGGTGTGTGGGTTTATCTCTGGGCTTTCTATCCTGTTCTATTCATCTGTATTTCTGTTTTTGTGCCAGTACCATATTGTCTTGATTACTGTAGCTTTGTAGTATAGTCTGAAGTCAGGGAGTCTGATTCCTCCAGCTCCTTTTTTTTCCCTCAAGACTGCTTTGGCTATCTGGGGGTCTTTTGTGTCTCGATACAAATTTTGAGATTTTTTGTTCTAGTTCTGTGAAAAATGCCATTGGTAATTTGATAGGGATTGCATTGAATCTGTAGATGGCTTTGGGTAGTATAGTCATTTTCACAATATTGATTCTTCCAATCCAAGAACATGGTATATCTCTCCATCTGTTTGTGTCATCTTTGATTTTTTTCATCAGTGTCTTATAGTTTCAGTTTGCAGAGGTATGGCCTTCTTTTAAAAAAAAAAAAATATATATATATATATAGATATATACACACACATGGGGTTCAGAAAACTTATTGAGCTCAGGAAGTATTGGAATGGAATTTTATAACATATAGAGAACTTTAGGCATGCTTCTTGCCATTACTAACATAATACACATGGGAGGCTACTTATTGCTTTTTGCTGCCTTTGCTCTAATCACAGATCAGCTCCAGAATTTATACCCATTTTACAAGCATTCATTAAAGAGTTCACTCAGAATACACACTTTCCAGTAATTCATTTATTTCATTTTGCCTTGTTTTTAACTTATTTTAAAAGCTTAGGAAAATTGTCAACGTGAAGGCCATAGCATTCCAATTTATTAAATTTTTCCAATAGTGAATAGATGCTGTAGTTGATGAATAACTCTCACAGTGAATGCAGGGGTGAATAGGACCTGTTAGATCATCAGTGCTTAGCTTTGGGTGTGATGTAGCTTCAGCCAGTATTTTTATTAGCGTTTAACCCTGGGCTTAGGTCAGGTCAGCTCATGCAGGATCTTAGATTTCTTCGGATTGTCAGCCAGAGAGAGAGAGTACACACTAGAGAGTATTTTCTTGGTTGGTATCATGAGAAGGCAAATCTGATAATGCTTGATTTGCCACAAAAGCCCTGGCCTCAACCATATGCTCATTTCTAATGAGCACTATATGACAAATAATAAAATATATCCCTTTTGTAAAAATAAGATGCCATCTGCTTTAGGTCTTTCTCCATTTTCCTTTTTATTAATTTCAACCAAAAATGCATAAAATAAACTAAGCAATTTTTTATAAGGTTGAGAGAAAATGACAAGCAGGACTGTTCTGTTTAATATTGATGTATTGAATCACTTTGATTCATTTGCATAAAGAGTGCTGCATAAATGAAATGTAAAATGATATCCTTTTGGCAAGAGAAAACCCAGCATCTTACTTCAAAAATGAGAAAAAAATTACTTTTA
This sequence comes from Balaenoptera ricei, assembly GCF_028023285.1. Taxonomy (NCBI): domain Eukaryota; kingdom Metazoa; phylum Chordata; class Mammalia; order Artiodactyla; family Balaenopteridae; genus Balaenoptera; species Balaenoptera ricei. The sequence goes on along the minus strand of NC_082642.1, from coordinate 106,856,536 downwards.
GCGCTTACATTTAAAAAAAAAAAAAATGCTGCTTCCTCTTTGGACACTTGTGTCAACCACCATGACTTGATCCAACCCTCTGGCCTGTTTATCTGTTAGGCTTCTCTGCCACAGTATTTGCTTTACTCGTTGAGGGCTATTCTATAAAACTGGTAACAAAAATATCATATAATGGTATCATTTCATGAAGAACAATTTGCTTCATGAATCTGAATAAATTAAGATTTTATCATAATTTTTCATTATGATAAACAGGCTTTTCTTTTCATTGTCTGGGGAATAGTTTTGTTTAATATTTCCTTGCTTTCCTCTAGTCATTGACATCCTTTTACTTGATACTAATAATTTTTTCAAAGGTAAAAAGAATTTTGACGTGATGACTATAACTTTATTTTTAATGTTGGTACCTGAGCAGTCCCATCCAACCTTTTAGAAACAGCTCCTTCAAAACAGAATTTATTTGCCATGTATTCTTTTTGATTAAATTCTACACTCTGTAGCATGAGTATCAGAACGTAGTGGCTCGTCTTTGACACATCTGATATTTACATATGCACTATTTACCATGAGTTTTCAATTTAATTAAAAATGTTTGTATGACATACCTCAGCTGATGCATTTCTAACAGGTATTGCCACTCAGAGTGTGGTTCTTGTTTAAGCGAGATCACCATCAGATTTATTAAGCGCCTCAAAGCCCTGGGCAGCTCTGAGGAACCAGTTTGATGGTGTAACAGCCACTGTCCTGTGATTCTGGAGAGTGAGATCCCATAACTCTCTTAAATTAATTTGTTCTTACTGCTTAGTACACTCACTCCTCAAAAAGAAAGTTTTTTTCTGGGGAAGAACCTCTTCTTACTTACGAGGAGTTGTGCAGGGAGACATTTCCAGATGTTACTCCTCTCCTCAATGGCACTTGTCTTCTGAGGGTTTTTGACTGTGCATTTATAAGATTTGAGGAAGCTTTAAAAAAATTAATTTGAAAACTTATTATGAGTTGTTTCAGGCATCATTAACAGAGGAAGGCATGCATGATGGAGAAACCAAAATAAAATGTTCTGCCCTAGAATCAAATACAGTTCCCCTTCTCAACTCTGTATATTATTTTTCCCAGTTATATTTTGCATAGGTTGACAATTAAGAGCCCTAACAATTCCTAAGCAAATTAAATTATTACATACTTAGTTGTTTACTTGTAAATGTTATATGTGATTATACAAGAAAAGTACAGTACATGGTTCTCTAAGGATATTTGTGACCTCCAGTCGCTTTCCTCAGCTGACTCAAGAGAAATTTCAATCTCTTTCATGTTATGATCTGACCATATTGTCAGCCCAGTACTGGGCTGGTTTATTCAAAGCTAAACAATAGCTAACTAGATGAACTAATAAAAGTATCTACTACAATCTGCTATGAGCATATCTATTGCAGTAGAAATAGAATAGCCTATAATTACTGTGATTGTATCCCTAAAACTCTTATAATTATTTCATAAAACACCCATCACCTTTGAGAAAACACAAAGACTCCTGAAATTCTTGTTCTAATTAGTCTATAGCAGAGTTTCTCAAACTTTAAAATACACCAGAGTCACCTCAAAGGCTTCTTCAAACACAGATTGCTGAACCCCACCCCCAAAGTTTCTTATTAAGTCTGCAGTGGGGCCTAAGAATTTGCACTTTCAACAAGTTTCCTATTAGGGAACCGCAGTTTGAGACCACTGCTCTGTAGTTTGCAATTTCTACCGCAGGTTATTAAATCAGCATTGGCAAGGCACTTTCTGGTATCTCTGGGACCTTACAGGGAAAGGGTTAAGTGAGGAAGCAATGGGCAGATAATAGAAATTTACCCAATGGGCCACTTTATACCCCTCATCCCTTTTCAGAGGGATTCTCAGTCCTATTATGTGCACTTAGAGAAAAGTAGGTGTTTGTATAATTTAGGAAACAATTTACTCTTTAAAAATGTTTAGCTTTGTAATATCACTTTAAGATCAGGCTTGCAAAATTCTTAGAGCCCATTCACGTTAATTTCATTTACAAGTGTTCATAACTCTAGGAAGACATTAGCTATTGGTCATTTATCATGTAATACAATTATCCTAGAAACGCAGTTTTTAAAAAAACAGTAAGCCCTGGGCATTTCTTTAAGTTGAAAATATTTTTTCTTTTATGTCTTGGGTCTCCGTCTCACAAGCTGAGAAGGATATCTTTCCTTCTTAACCAAATCTGATAGTCCTAAAACCCACTGAAGTAACCTGCGTGGAACCATAAAATTGAATAAAGAACATTTTGTTTGTAGGTTCCTCATAAATATTTATGTTTAAAGGGAGAAAGATACATCTGCTTTACAAGATCTAGAAAGAAATATAGAGTGCAGAGCCTGTTTTCCTCGCATTTCAGCCTGTCTCCCATTCTGTATTGATGCTCATAATTCATCTAGATTCAACTTGGCCCTTCTGAAGAGCCATCACTCTGTTTCCAGGCTCTGATCCATTAAGTTGGTCAAAGTGAGTTTCCTATCTGCATTTTTTGTTGTTTACAGGTAGAGTGACACATCTGTCACTGTTTAGATCTCGTTTACTGAAGACTAATGACCAAATGTAATGCCAGAAGGGAGCTGTTGTCTTCCATTATTTAACGAGTCTGGAAGCCTTGCCTGGTCCACATATCCTCTTCTCTGCCGTGTGTCTGACTCTCACACCTAGAGTATATCTTTGCGTTGAAAAATTGCATATTTACTTTGAAGACAGGGAGCTAATCTGGACAACTTAGACAAATAGATTTGAACATTAAAACTTTCCTTAGAAGGCTTTTACTTTGCCAATATAAATACAACCGTAATCTCACCAAGGTATCGTCACAATTGGATATAAGCAATAGGTGCACATTTAACGCATTCATTTTCATGATGGAATGCCCAGTATGTTACGGAATATTACACTCAACACAGACTCCATATACTCAAGCTGCAGCTCATCAGTGTGAAAGTCTTACATGGTTTATTGGAAGTGTTAATATTTCTTTTAAGGTAAGGAAGACCAATCATCTCATATTGTTCATTTGTTCTCTGATTCATTTATTCACTCAACAATTGTTAGTCATTTCCTCCCAGGCTGCAGTGTTTATGATACCCCTCACAATTGCAAAAGCCTTCCAGCTAATTTGCTTTTGATCTTTACCACCTCTTTCCTTGGTGTGCTCCCCTACCTCAGTCAGCTATAAAATTAACAGTTTTAACACCCAGGGTGATAATTTTTCTTGGCGCTTTTGCTGTACATCACATACTTTGAACACCCACCCTGTTTATCAGAACATTCCACAGTAGGCAGAGGAGAGACTACAGTGGAGTTAACAGATTAGCAAGCACCATCCAACTTGAGGAAAATGAAAAGCATAGCCATGAACATACTGTGCAGTATGGCCCACTACTGCCCCCTACCCAGGAGGGTAGCATAACACACACTTCCCACCACTAGCTGACCTGTCATTGAAAAACATGTATTAGCTACATTATTCTTACTTCAAAGGATGTGTATGTCTCTTAAATAGAAAAAGAAAACAAACAGGGAAATGAACAATGGTATAACAAATTGGCATTACACAAGCTATGCTTATATTAGAAGCCATCAGCGTAAATGAGATTACTGAGAGAAAATGTGTAAAGAAAAAGAGAGGGGCCCTAAGACAAAACCCTGAGGGAAAACATTTAAGTGCTCTCTATAGAAAGGAGAGCCAACAAAGAACAACAGCAAGGAGTGGCCTGAGAGGTAGGAAAACAAGGACTCTGCAGTATTGGAAATCCAGAGGAGACTCTCAAAAGAAAGGTCAGCTATGCCCAGTGCTGCAGACATTAACATATATTCAACCCCCTGCCCCCAATTAAGAAGCCAAAAGACATTTTTAGAAAGTATATCTTACCGCTAAGTTGTTCTATGAAAATTTTATTGTTAGGTGATTCTAGAAACGTTGGACTGCTAAAATATGTTGACTGTCCCCTAACATCCTTTGAAAATAAGGCTTCCAGCAACCTTGAGCATTTAAAATATTGCCCTGTACCAACAAATAGGTAAAAATCCTCCCATAAGTGATGAGGAAAATAGTTCTTACTAAACATTAGGTGATGGTTTCTTTTGCAAGGCAAGGAACCATTCTCAAGCCTCGACTCAAACAGCTGTGCATTAACGCAGCTGGCAGGTAATACATCCGAGCGGTCAGAAGTTCGACGCTGAGCCTCTGGGTGTGCCGTGCAGGCATTTGACAGGCTTCGTGGTAGTGAACACACACACACACACACACACACACACACACACACCCCCACAGCGTCAGGGAACAAAAACCTGCAGCAGCAAAAGCGACAGCAGAGGGAGCCAGTGGAAGAGCTAGAAAACAGTGTCGGGCTGTGTAGGGGAGCGTCACCCAGCTTGTTGTTCTCTTGAGGGTATCGTATGATTATGTGACACATTTAATATTTTATAGATTATTAAATTTAATAATTCTCCTCTGCCATTGCAATTTTTAATTCTGTTCTAATTTCAGTCTGTAACTAATTTTTGGAAGTGTCCTAAAAGAGTTTATTTGTTAGTGTTGACAATGATAAATCCTTATTACTAATAATTGTACTGTTCATTGAGAGCATAATGTGGGCTGAGCACTGTGCCGAACTCTTCACTAACATAACATCTAACCTTCACAAAAGTAATTAATACGGGGCAGGTATTGTTTCTATTTTGAAGGTGAAGATGAGGTCTTAATTATTTGCTTAAGTCCACACAGCAAGAAGTAATGAAGGCATGTTTGTCTGACACAAAAGCCATGTCCTTTCTATTATACAACCTTGGTTCACGGGACTGGCATTGATGTTCAGTACTTCCTTCCCCCAAGTCACTAGAATCAGTGATTGTATTAAATGTGTTTATTTCTCTTAGTCTAGTGATAAGGTTAGTAATTGAATTCACCTTGTCTAAAAAAGGAGAAATGGCATATATCAGAGAAAATTCAGCTAGAGGAAAATCTTCAAAAAGATTCAGCCCCTAAGTTGATCTTCTAAAGAAAAAGTAAGTGATTGGGATAAATAGGAAAGGACTCTTTTAAAAATGATAGTACCCAGGAAGAAAAATTCCTTAAAACTGTCTTAAACTAGTCCCTTCTGAGTGGCCCAGGTAGCTTATTAAATATTTGCCTCTTATCCAGCAGGTGTTCTAGGGAGAATTTTCTCTAGCAGTAAGTCCCCAGTCTCTTCTGGGGCTGACAGTGCCATAGAATTCCCTGGGGGTCTTGGGGTCACCTGTAAGGGTATAGTCACAAGGTAGGTTTGTCTCCTAAACTGAACTGAGAAATACCTCTGTCTTAAACTGAGAAAGAATTCAGAATCACAAAGAATATTAAAAGCTTAGACCATAGCTAGCTGCTCTAATGATGACAGAACTTCTCTAGGAGAAGAATACTTTGTAAAGATCTTTAAGAATGTATGCCCTTCTCAATTCTTTATGGAGTTAAGCTAGAAATTGAAAATTAAGTTTTCATATAAAAACGAGAAAGGACAGTGCTGTTCATTGTTATTAGTGCCTGCCTGCTGTTGAACCAAATTTGCAGAAGAGGATGCAGTCACGATGTAATGTTGTGTGTATGTTGATGTGCTACAACTTAGGTCTTAACTGTACGGCTTATTGAGATTTGTGGTCTTGACTGTCAATCTTTGTGTACTTTAGAGCATACTCTCAGAGCCAGTGCCAGTGTTTTATGTAAAACTTTTAGCTTCACCAGCTCTTGTCATATTGCCTAGCACATTTATATTGGATTCTCCAAAAAAATTTTGTTGACTGGCTTGTTGGCTGTCTTTTCACAGTGATTCCAAATATATTTCAACAAAAAATTAACTAATTGCTTTTTGGTAAATATAAAATAACATTAAATCTCTTTCCTATGTGGCAAGTTGCTGAGTTGGTATTTATATGGAAATGGAAATGCATAACTTGTTTTAAGGTTGTAGAGTTAAATTTAGGGCCTGGAATACTCAAGATAATAATACTCTTGTCATACAACAACCACCCAAGCCACACCTGTTTTTTTGTTACTATTTTTGAGGCTATTTACTAAAATTGGTTTCAAAATTATAATCCCAAGCGTAACACATTTAAAGTTATTTGGTACTTGGGAGCAATGACGTTCTCATTAAACTAAGGAAAGTTCCTGAATGTGTGTGAATGGGGAGCGAAAATTCTGATATCACAGTTAATATTCTTTATGTGAATTGTTTTCAATATAGATTTCTTCGAACACTTCACAGTTGGGCGGTGCTGAACCTGTAAAACGCTGTGGAAAGTCTGCACTCTTTCAACTGGCAGAGGCAAGTTCTAAGAATATGTTGTGATAAGATCTGCAGTGGTCAAAGTCACAATGAAGTTAATCGTAACGGTGTTCCCTAAACTGTACCATCTCACCTGTGACCATAAAGTGTGTTGTATCTAATTTTCAACAATGAGAGGGTTAACCTTTAACTTAAGGAAGTGGACTTTTTCTACGAAAAGTCATTAAGCATTGAAAAAGGTTACCCAGGGAAATTGCAAAATCTTTTTCACAGGCAGTATTTTAAAATAAGGTCCGTTTTTGTCTCTCTCAGATTGGTTAAGTAAGTACTTCCTAAACCGAGAAGAATGGCCTAGGTCATTTTCCTCTTCTCTGATTCTCTTGTGATATCTATAAATCCCTAGAAGGCACTACCGTTAAACTAGGTGGTTGATGTTTTAATTTGGGGGTTGTTTTCAGTGAAGAACTCAAAGTATGTGTTCTAAAGTCTGGTTTTGTAGCATCTATCAGTTGTACATTTGATGTGACGTGGGTGTAAAATGCTACTACTCCTTTGGCAAAGTAGAAAAGATGCTTTTGTAAAGCCTAAGGAGGACAGAGCCCTCACTTGGCGGGGGATGGTGGGGGGGAGAAGATGCCGGGAGTGGTCATTGCTGGGACGGGTGGCAACAAGGCTTCCTCCGCCAAGCTGGACCGATCTGCCCTACTGGGACTTGTGCGAGAAATGGCTTTAGTGCCAGGACACTATTGTAGCAGTTTTCTCTTTTGGTGAGACAAATTAGGAGGTACAAAATGAGTGACCCCAAATCTCTATATTAAACTTCCTTTTCTTCTTTTTTCTGGCTTCCTTCCAATGAGTTCCTTCTGAGTTTTTTTTGTGATATGGTTCTTTTATAAATTCTTTGAGTGTTTATTGAACTTAATGGGACAACCTGTCATTTTCTAAATTTTATGGTAGCTTGTATCATAAAAATTTAGCAGTTTTAAATATCTTTATTTTTTTTAAGTTTTATTTTTTTGGCCACACCTCGTGGCTTGCGGGATCATAGTTCCTCAACCAGGGATCGAACCCGGGCCCCGGCAGTGAAAGTGCTGAGTCCTAACTACTGGACCGTCAGGGAATTCCCCCTAAATATCTTTAAATTAAGCTTTTAAAGTCCAGCCGGATCCAAATTAGGAATATAAAAATAAAAAGGCCTGAAACAGTAAAGTATGTAAATAGTGGGACAAACTAATCCATTTTTGTCTGACATGAAGCTGACATGCTTCTTGTATAAGAGAAATTCAGACTCAAATAGAGGGCTGTGAATGACTAGAAAAATTAGGAATGCCACAGGGAATAGTTTTTAAAAGAACTGGGTAAGTCAGTGGCAGAGTACTGTTTCTGATAGAGCTAAAATGATAAAGATCTGGCAATGAGTGTGCCTTTAGAGTTGTAAACGTGTCTTAGTAAACAGGGAGACTATGAGGTCATAAATTTGTCCAGTATCTTTAAGACTATATAGATTGTCAAGATAATTTATTTGAAAGAAGTGATCATTTTTCTTAAATAAGATGAATATGGCCCTTTCTGCGTTTCCAGGGGGATGGGGTATGTACATATATACAGACATATCCATATGGTCCTTTAAATATTAAACAACACTGATTTATAAAACACACTAGCTTTCAGTGTGAATACTTGTTTATTAAATAGTTTTGTATTAGAAATGTATGGACCTTAGAGGTGCTTTGCTGTGGGCGGGGTGCTAGAGCAATGAATCTGTCTTCTCGTTTTCTTTCTTTGGCATAACAGTCACAAAAAAATGGATTCCCCATTAAATCAGAGCTCATTAAAAAGAACACTCTTCAAATTTGTAAGGATGCATCCCAAATATAAAACAGATGCTATGGTTTAACAGATGTTTCAATGCTGGTATCATAATTTAAAGGGGTAAAATGACTGCAATAAGCCTATTCCAATTATAGCAAATCAGCTTATACTCAGACTTAGTTTCTTATAACATCCAAGAAAAAATAATATGCTTTTGATGGAACAGGGTTGGTAAAAAATAATTTACCAAGAAAATCTTCTCACATTATTATTTGTACCACATGAATATGATGCCATAATGCTAATAGAGTGTGTTTTAGAATAACATCCTAAAGCCTTCCCAGTTTATAATTAAATATAAATATGTGCACAATGGATTAATCAGCATCTCTAAATAATCACCAGTAGAAATATGCTTCCTCAGTTATTTTTTATTCCTTGTGTATTTGATGTTCATTTTTTCTTGAACAAAGTATAATATTTAATTATTTTGGGTACCTCTTTAAATAAGTATGACAGGATATTGAGGAGGATTTTTCCTGTGGCCCAGAATTGATGCCGTTGTCTGATATCCTAAGGAACAGCTTTAAATTTACACATTCTAAAGGGAAAGCAATCAACAAGCCACCTTCAGTTTGGGCTAGATTCTTCTCTTGGGATTCATAAAGAGACAGCCTTTTCCAGCTGTCATCCCTTCTACCACTCCAAGGGTTTCCCCTCACGTCCCCACCCTAACCCCATGGGTGGGGCTATCATGGGCTTGGCAGTCATCTGGAATATTGTGGCTTTTCTCCTTGTCCTGTGGAGGAAAGCAGGCAGTGCTTCTTTCCCTTCTTCACCCCTGACCTCTGTCAAGCAGAGTGAAGACAGCTCTGAGAGAACCCCTGTTAAAGACTAGGGGTCGTACTGCAAGAAGTGTCTTCTCATGTTTTGGCGAGAAGCAAGCAATGTTTTAGACGTTGATTTACTGCGGTGCCCTTCACCTCTCTGACCAGGCCAAAAGAGAACTGGAGGAAGTCAGCAGCAGGGAGAGACTTAGAATAGCCTGATGCACTGTCTTGGCATTGCAAAGATGCATGAGTTTTCCAGGGGCCAAGTAAACAAGTAGAAGGTAGTTCAGCTTGATCAGGCAAGAGGCCACGGAATGGTCGTGGGGAGAGGGCAGGCCTGGGACCATCACATCTCTCACTTGAGGACACTCTGAGGAACTCCCACAAACAGGAGTGTTGTTCAGCTTGTTTGCACCAGGACAGCTGTCCCGGTACTAAAATACAAAATACTTCCTATTGTTGGTAAAAAGACTGGGACCCTACCCCTTGAGTACCTTTGCAGTAACTCTGCTGCATCCCAGGTCTCCCCTATCCTTCTAGCGACTGGACAGCACAGCAAGGGGCCTGCAGCACCCTGTTCTAGCCCTGAGACCACATCCCTTCTGATCATTTAGCACCCCTGCCTGTTGAATATTTTGTATATTGTCTCTGTCCTTGGCATCTCTATCAAGGTCATTCAGTCTTATGTGGAGTTAGCAGGAACAGACAAAGACATAACCATGCACAGTTGGTTTTACCTGCACCATTCCTTCCTCTGTCCTCTCAACCAGAGGCTATATGTCTTATGAAGGAAGGGCCAGGAACCAGCCCCAGAACTAACCATTCATCCTTCCTAGCTCCATTCTGGTGGGTGGACATGGGAGAAGGAGTGAATGAGGAGCCCTCCCAAAGACAGGATTTGTTGCTTGCAAGAAAACTCTTCTCTTGGAGAGAAGCAAGAAATATTGTAGGCATATATTTATTGCTGTGCCCTACACCCACTTCAGCAGGCAAAAAGAAAATTGGAGGAGGCTGGCAGCAGATAGAAGGAGACTTAGATTGGCCTGCACTCTCAGTTTGGGCATTGCAAGGACCGCTCCCCATTTCCCAGCACCCCAAGCCAGGAGATGCTCTGGTGGAAGGGTCTGCTTCAGGCATTTGATTGGCATTTTAAATTGGGTGGATTTTTTTTTTATATATATATAAATTTATTTATTTATTTATTTTTGGCTGTGTTGGGTCTTCGTTTCTGTGCGAGGGCTTTCTCTAGTTGCGGCAAGCGGGGGCCACTCTTCATCGCGGTGCGCGGGCCTCTCACTGTCGCGGCCTCCCCCGTTGCGGAGCACAGGCTCCAGACGCGCAGGCTCAGCAGCTGTGGCTCACGGGCCCAGTTGCTCCGCGGCATGTGGGATCCTCCCAGACCAGTGCTCGAACCTGTGTCCCCTGCATTGGCAGGCACAGTCTCAACCACTGCGCCACCAGGGAAGCCCTAAATTGGGTGGATTTTTAATAGCTGAAAGTGACCTGAAAATTCTGGAATCTATTCCAGGTATTTTTCAGGAATCTACTCCAGCTAGGAAGGGAGATTTGGCATTGTGCTGCTGAGGTCAGGGAATTGTAAAAAATACAGTCCTTTATGTTTGAACCTCCATGAGGTTCATACTGTTCAGTTAATCAGTTCATTGGCACAGGTGCTATAATGTATTGTGTTTCCTTTCCTTTTGAAATTAATTAGGTCAGGTCACATAAAGAATAGCAAAGCATCCTCCTGGAGATCATTGTGTATTATAACTGCTATAGTTGGAGAGCACACAGAAACATCTTTATCCGTACATTTTAGTAAAGAAAATTCTACACTTAAAGATATCTGTTACTAATATTGCCTAGTACAACAAGTGGTGCAGTTTATTCATTTATTCTAACAAACAGTAGTTTCTGAGGGCCTACTCCGTGCTGTGAACAGCGAGGTTGTTCGAGCTACCTGCATATGGATGTACATTGAGATAACCTGTGAGCCTTCTTCTGAGATCAGTGGTTTAGGAAGACCTTACCTTGAGATCCAGTTTTGGTGTTTGGAGTGCCATGAGAGGCTGGAGCATAAGCCTAAAAATATTACTCTTTGTTTTACTTCTAATTTTTTTATCTGCAAGTAAGTTTTATTATCTAACGTAAGATAATAATGACCGACATTTATTTATTTATTTTTAAGGTTTTTTTTTTTTTAAACTTTGGGTTTATTTATTTATTTATTTATTTATTTATTTATTTATTTATGGCTGTGTTGGATCTTCGTTTCTGTGCGAGGGCTTTCTCTAGTTGCGGCAAGTGGGGGCCACTCCTTGTCGCGGTGCGCGGGCCTCTCACTATCGCAGCCTCTCTTGTTGCGGAGCACAGGCTCCAGACGCGCAGGCTCAGTAATTGTGGCTTGTGGCTTACGGGCCTAGTTGCTCCGCGGCATGTGGGATCTTCCCAGACCAGGGCTCGAACCCATGTCCCCTGCATTGGCAGGCAGATTCTCAACCACTGCGCCACCAGGGAAGCCCTGACCGACATTTATTATCTACTGTGTGCTAGGCACTTTTCTAGGTACTTCATATGTACTCACTGAATTCTCACACCTGTCCTTTGAGGTAAGTACTATTATCATTCCTCTTTTCCACAGTAAGAAACAAAAGGACAGAGAGGTTTTGTGACTTGCCTGAGGTCATGTGGACAGGAAATGTTAGAGCCTCCGTAGAAACCCAGTCAGTCTCTCCAGAGCCGGGGCTGTTCGGCACTGTGCTATTCTGTCACCTTGTTTTAGATGAATATAAAAGACTGTGCAAGTTACTTGTTATAGGAGTTTGCATGTTATAGAAGTCTCTGTGGAAGACAGCCTACTCCTACACATATGTGTATGGCTGAATAAGATGACAGATTGTTCAAGACTGCTGTCAAAGAAATGGAGCTGATATTTCCTTTTTTAAAAGTGATTCTACTTTTGAAACTGCCAAGATACATCCTACACCCTTAAATAAGTAAGTGCCTGTTTGTGAATACACTTTGGAAGATACGGTGCGGACTGTAGGAAATTACAGTGTATGCCTCCTGTTCTCCAGGAACTTATTCTCCAGTTGCAAAGAGATAAAATATAAAAAGTTAAGGGATAAGAAATAAATTAATGGTGCAAGTGGTTTCACAGGAAAGCATGCAATGAAATGAGGAAGTTCAACTTGAGTGATACCAAAGTGAACGTGTAAAACCAGGAAACGGAGAAATTAATATCAACTGGCGTGCTCTGGGGAGCCCAGCACAGGGGAGAGAGCAAGAAGAAAGATGGTCCTTGATGAAGGGGTTGTTGAGGAACAGAGGTTGAAACTAGCATCCTTTGGGCCACATCCAATTTTGTTAAGAGATGCTTTCTTTGGCCCACAATTTGTTGACCTGCATCATATTTTACATTTGAATTAGTGGCTAATATTTTAAAATTATAGATTTCAAATAAATGCGTACTCTGACCTCTCTTGAAAATGTAGAGGGTCTGGAGACACTGGACCAGCCTTTCTGCATGAGAACAATTGGTCAGAGCTGATAAATGGCTGCCCCCTTAGAGAGGTGTTTGCTGTACAAATGTCACCATCCTGTCCTTTCCCTACTGAGCCCCGACTCTGAGTCCAAGAGTCATTGCCAACAACCATTTACACTTGTCCACACCCCTTTATACCTAACCATCAAAACACAGTAGAGACTGTGATTTATGCATAATTCAGTGGAGAGATGGGGGAGATAGAGCAAAGAGATAAAGGCAGGCAAACATGAAATAGGTAGATGACAAGTAGACCAGCTGGGCAGAGGGGAGGGCTGTGCTAGGAGATATATGGAAGGTGAAGGTAGAGTGTAGCTGCAAGTCAGAATTGGGAGGGTGTTTAGTGTAAAAGCAGAGAAATTTGTACTTGAAAATAATGAAGGGCGGTTGAAAATTTGGAGCAGGGGTGTGCCGTGGTGAGAGCAGCGCTTGGAGAGACTCACTTGGCAGCTGTGTAGAACAGAGCGGAAAGCCTCTGTGGACGTCTGGGTGTGGGAAGACAAGAACCAGCATCTGGGGAGCTGGCGGTGGGCATGGGAGGCTGCAGGGGATTCAGGTGGATTTGGTGATCGAGTCAATGTGAGAGGTAAAGCAAAGGGGAGTCCGAGACAACTCCAGCTCTGAACCTGAGTGTGGGAAAAGAACGGCTTCCAGAAGTTTACCCTGATCTTGGAGCCCAACTTCAGGAAACCTGGATGTTTGTGAACCGAGAGGGGGCCCCACAAGTAGAAAAGCAGAGGTGAAAGAGGGGGAAGAGATAATTGAAAAAATCCAATACTGAAAGAGTCAACACGAGGGGACTGCCAGCTAGGTAAACAGTTGAGTTTGGAAAGCAGAAACCCATGTTCCTCTGAGCACAGAAGAAAGAAAGGTAAAAAACAGTCACCCCAGGATTGCTGGATTTGTCTGTGTTGTACTTTTCTTCTTTATCTCAGTTTGTGAAACTGATAATCTGTTACGGGGAAGTTGAAGAAAGAGAATGCTGGATCTCTCTAGACATACTCTTCATATATATAAAAAGCAAGATTGTAGATATGGTGGGTCCAAGGGAATTGGAAAAGTTGTCATTAACCCTATTTATTAAAAAAAAGATGAAGACATTTTCAGAGACCTCAACACCCTAATTTTTCTTGCGTTCTAATTCGCAAAAAAACCCTTATAATTCAAGTCAAATGGGTAGGTAAAGATGAATTTATTCTAGTATCTATAAAAATTAAATCTTATGGAAAATTATGGCTCACTTTAAGAAAAGATGAGTTATGTTAAAATTACAGAAATTCTATACTATACTGAAAAAAGTAGGAAATCTCACCCCCCCCCCCACTACCAATTATAGGTGGTATTTGACTGAGGTATGACTCCAGTCAAGTGTTCTGCTGTGTCCTCATATCATTGATGTGCATTCACCCTACTGTAACCCCCTGAAGCCTAGGATCTCAACATGTAGTTCCCAAGTTCTCAGCTTCACCTGCACTCTTATCGTAAAATTGAATTCTAACACTTAACGATATATTAGAGGGGACCTTTTGTTTGAAAGTGGTGTGTTTCTTTCCTTTTTGTGCTGAGTTGCAAGTCATTTTTAGAAAACTCCTATTCTAAAACTTTTCGTTTTATTTCCAATTGCTCCAACTTCCTTTTGTAGGAACTGAAATACAGGAATGCACCTAATGACTTCCTTTAACACCTTTTGGGGAGACTTCAGTAAATGGCCTTTTGGAGCAAAGGCCATCCCCACTCCATCTAGTGTCTTCTTCAGAAATGGTATAGTTTCTGAAGAAATAGTGAATAAACATTTAAACCACCATTTCACCTGGCCTAATTGTTTCAGCAAACCAAACAGTAAGCTACTTAATATGCACAGATTTTAGTGCTGAGAGACACTTAGACCACTGTTCTGTGACCAGTTATCTTTTATAATAAAGAAAATTGAATTATCTTAGCAGTGATGCTATTCTTTATTCTCTGAAACCATCAGCCAGTATATTTTTATGGCAAAAACATTCTGGTTCTATTTAATTATGGGAGACATGCACATCTTGGAAAAACACCACGAAATGCCATCCTAGGGTTATGTCTACACTGTTTTGGCAGATAATAAGCCAGTACAAAATGATTGTAAACACACCTTGGCTGCAAAACATTTGTTTTGTACTAAAAAGCAGAAATTTAGACATGGAAACTTCTTGATTAATGTCAGTGGGTCTGTTTGCATACTGCCTTAATCTAGCTGGCTCCTTTATAACAGACAAAGACAAAATATAATCAAGAGTGAAATAATATGGTACATTTTGGAACTACTTACCCATTTCTTTGTACCAGTTAAGGGCATCTTCTTCTGTGGTATTACTTGTCATCTAGTGCACGATTAATTATTTTTCACTGGCCATTTCACTCAGTCTTTTAAAGCAGGACACATTAAAGAAATGAATCAATATCTTAACATTTGTAGAAAGGAATACATTTTTAAATGTCTTTAAAGAGATAAAAGCTTGGTGCAGCACAGATTTATTGTGTGTTTAAAGCCACTACCCAATAACAAACCCTGAACCTAAGGTGTGGTCATACCTGAACTGAAAATGACAGCCTCCCTGAACTCAGGGACATGAAAAATAATCCCTCCATTTTATCTCATCCCTTCAGCATCTTTACTGATTTTTTTTTCCTTTGCAGTCATTTTGAAGAGGATAGTCTTTTATATGTCTGTCCCACGTGTACATCCAAAGGATCTGGGTTTCAACATAATGATTTTTGTTTTTCTTTTGGGAATGAGTTACATTTCTTCTAGCACATCACTATCAGGCCACTCTGACTACGAGAAACAGTAAGAAACTTCAGTGCAGTTTCGGTTGTCAGAGGTAAAGTTAAAATATTGGTGATTAGTTTTCACTGGTCCTCCTGGGAACCGTAACTAAGGACAGTGTGATCACTGGTCTAGGCCAAACAGCAGCATGGTCATAATTAGAATTGTTTTTTATAGACTTGTTAACTCTTTCCTGGTATTAATCAGAATGCATTTTAGATTCATCATTTACCTCGGAATTAATGAACCGTTCAATTCAACACAATTATCTGTTGAATGCCTTCATTTTTTTTACTAGGATATTCTTGGAGGAGAATACAAAGGTGAACAGGATACATTTTGTGCCCCTGCCCCCGGACGTTACAGTTGTTAAAAATAGAGTAGTTCCTGAGGGAATAGACGATATATATCAAATATTTATGCCCAGCATTTGATTGAAAACATTAACATTTTAACTTCTTTGAATACAGCCTTGGGAATTCCATCCAGAAGGTGTCCTGCAGATGATTTTCTGTTCTCACTTTTAAAGACGGTTATTGTTCAATTTAAGATAATAACAGAAGAATAAATTGTCATTTACTAAGGCATGTTCTGTTTCAAGGCCTGATTAACAACCAGCCCTCTCTCTACTAAGGGCAAGTTGGCTAATTAATAGCAGACATTAATTCTGTGCTTCCCACAGTGCAGTTTTATTCACTTGAGTTCACACTGATTTATGTTCTTTTGTGTCCACTGTGTGCTTCTCTATGTGCACTCCATGTATATGTACATAATGTAGTTTGTGTGTGCTTTCCTAGGTCCCACTAAAGTGTTGATATATGGACCCCAAAGTAGATGTGAGTAGATAATGCTTGTACCCAAAAGTAGAACTGAGCTTGATTATATCTTTAATAAGAGTTGCTTCTTGAAAGATAATTGATTTAAGATCTTTCTGAATCTGATTTTGTTGTATATGGTTTTCCCCGCGGATATAGAATCATTCAACCCTAGAATGAAAAACTGGAGCAAAGCAGTTAGTCTACCAGGGCTATGATGTCCTGTTAATGACACAGTACGAATATTACTACTACTAATAATAGGCAGCATTTATCCTACATGACATTAAGCCCCAAGGGGATGGTTGTCACAATACATTATTCTTGCTCTGTGCTAGACACTATTTTAAGTACTATACATGTGCAATTCATTGAACCTCACAGTATTCCTAAGGCAAGTACTATGTTAACATCCACATTCTGTAGATTGAGAAACAGGCACAGGACGGTTTAGAGAAAAGGAGCTTAATTGGTGGCAGAGTCAGTGTGTTGTCATAGACAATCTCTCTAGAACCCCTGCCTTTTGGAACTGCCTCTCAAAATAAAATTTGTTCACATCTCAGAGTGATGGCATCTTCTAAGAGTTACTACATCCATAGCTGTTCCTGGGCTCTGTTTATGTCATGTGAAAATACAGACTATTAATTCCTAGAAACTTTTAAAAATTATTTTTAATCATGTTTGAACTCATAGAAAAGAAGATGAAAACTGGGAATTATTGAAGTCTCCCCCCACCCCCCAAAGTTATTGTCTAATGTGCTTCCCCAGAATCTCTGTACCCTGTATGCTGGCTTATATCCCAGGTGGCTGCAGACTGCCTTTCCTGGGTTCCTGTGTCCCCTGATTTCTAGCTGGGTTCAGCCAGTGGGAGACACTGGCAGAAGATTAGGGGATGGGAGGAAGAGAGAGGCTGGGATGTGTAGGGAAGGGGTGAGGGGGGGTGGGAGTAAGCAAAGGCATCATCTCGTCCATGTATCCAGCTCCCTCCAGATTGGCCCACCACAGGTCCATCTTCCACCAGGGGCCTAGCCCCTGGGCTTCGTAACACTCCTTCCCCCATTTGTCCCTACTGTGCCTTCCTGCTGTTGCTAATCCCTGGGTTACCTCACGACCTGCTGTTTCGGTATCCCAGTTCTTCGTGACCTGTGTAATTAATTTATTCCCTGCATTAAATTCCCTTGGCTAGATAAGCTTTAAGTTGTTTCTGTTTGCGTCGTTACACCCTGACTGGTGCACAAGCCATCCTCATTTTTTATTTTGTATGCTTATAAAATAGGCTAAGAGAATGCTAATGGCATACTGTATCCAGATTTCAGCAAAACTTCTGACGGACAATCTTATGATGTCCTTGTAAACAAAATGGGGGGAGTTTAGACTCAATTATTAAACGTTCTTAGATTGCTGGAGCTTATTAATGTTCAAATCAACCTGATGAAAGGGCTCTAGAGGTTTGCCAGAAGGCTCTGTCCTTGGCCATGACCTACTCAACTTTATTACCACAGATTTAGACGAAGATGTAAAAAGCAACTTTATCAAATGTGTCTATAACACAAAGCTGGAAGGTAATTTAACTCAAATTTTGAAAAGATATACTTTGTAAGGAAAAATGGAAACTCTTGCATCTAGTTACAAAAAGTATAAAGATACAGAATGGGAGAGACCAAGCTTCCCAGCATAGTATGTGGGTAATCCAGGATTTTAATTGACCACAAGCCCAATACAAGCCAGAAGTTTTGACCTGTTTTTTAAAAACAGGTGGGATATCATATATTAACGCATATATGTGGAATCTAGAAAAATGGTATAGATGATCTTATTTGCAAAGCAGGAATAGAGACACAGACATAGAGAACAAATGTATGGATACCAAGGAGGAGGGGAGGTGGGATGAATTGGGAGATTGGGATTGACATATATACACTACTGTGTATAAAATAGGTAACTAATGAGAACCTACTGTATAGCACCGGGAACTCTACCCAATGCTCTGGGGTGACTTCAATGGGAAGGAATCCAAAAAAGAGAGGATATATGTATATGTATAGCTGATTCACTTTACTGTACAGCATAAACTAACACAACATTGTAAAGCAACTATACTCCAGTAAAAATGAATTAAAAATAAAAACAGTGGGGCAAGTTCATCCTTGGTTCTCATTAGAAGATTAGTGTCCTTATCAACTGACAAATAGTTCCACTTTTCATCTAGAGTATTACAGGAAGGCTAGGAACTTAATCTAAGATACTGCTAAATTGAAACATCATTGTTTTCCAGCCCTTATAAGCTTTATGTCATTTATGAGTTTTATTTGCACACATTTGTTTACTTTTGCCTGGCAACAACCCAGTGGAGAATGTACTGTTACGATCTCTCAGCCTTTATATCCTCATATGGGTTCAGGTATAAGCTACCTGCCTAGCTCACTGTGTGGCCTTAAGCAAGCAAGTATGGTGCTTGCACAGAAACCCAGCTTATTTCAATAAAGTCCATTCTCACTTCAGGGCAACCATACTGCATCTGGATAAGAGGGACCCAACTTTTGAAAGGTTGGGAAGCCTTTACATATAATGAGCAGTTATTCCAGGGGAAGAGACTCACGGGAACATAAAGTCTATCTTCTGGGATTTAAAAGTCTGTCACATGAGAGAAGGAGTGGATTAATTTAAGTGGCTTCAGGAAACAACCAGGACTGATAGGATTTATAGATTTTTGCTCAATATTTTAAAAATTTCAAACAGCATTGCCCTCTAATATGGTCACTGTCTTTGTGCAAAAAGTTGGATAACTCTCAGGAATTTTATAATATGAATTTCTGTAATGTAATGAATGAATTGTATGTAATGAATTTCTACATTAGGAAGAATGTTAAATTAGATAACATTAGATAATTAGGTAAGTCTAGAGTGACACCCAACTCTGAGAGTTTGATTTGTGTTTGTTTGGGGGTTTGGTTAGTGAGATTTGTGATTTGTAATTATTTGTTTTATTTTTATAGTTTAACTTCCAGCCATGTAATTGTTTTTCTTATAATTTAGAATTAACATGCTCTATTTATGAAAAAACTTTAAGAGCCTGAAACAAGGAAGTAAAGCACGACTAGTGCTCGGGGTAATTACCTTTCCAAGAAATATTATGCTGTTTCCCAGAATACGTCCCCAGAGTGAATGTCTGCATTTGTTCCATTTCATTCCTAGCTGTAGAATCCTATCAGGGGTGATGAGGAGAATTGTTTTGAAATATATTGAAGCTGAGAATAGAGTTTGCAAAGTGTTATTGGGTTTGCTAAGATGAACCTGTGCAAATGCAAACCGTTGGCAAAATCAGTGCCTGTGTGGCAAAGGTCCCTGAAGTGACTTATTAAAGGCCACCAGAGCGATAGTGGTTGAAAACTATAAAATTTACCTTGAGGATGCCTTTCTAGCCTTCTTCTAGCATAGTCTCTCTCCCCACCTGGGATAGTTAGATTCATGAAGGACTAGGATAATTGAGAAAGGAAAATAAAAATTATTCCAAAATTGATACAAAAACAGCAAATCTCCCCTGAGAATAAAGCATGCAGGGAAGATGAAATGTATCCCAGTGTTTCAGAATTAATTTAACATTTTGCTTTGATCTTTTTTCTGGTTAGGTTTAATAAAGGGAAGTTCTCAGCCTTCATAACTACTTGCTGAGGTCTAAAAGTTTTCCTGAAAAAGACAGCTCTGTTGTGAATTCATGATATTACACATCTTCCCTGTGAATGATCCTGAAGGGCTGGGTACTCGTCTCATGTTCATTTTTTAAAAAAAAACCTTGCACTGTCTGCCTCCTCCCGCCCCTTCTCCAGCTTCTTCCGAGACTTACTAATCATAACATAATTCTCACGGAAGGATTTGAGATGTACTGAAAGTACTAAGGGAAAAAATGAGGTAAAATAGTATCTGATGTTTAATTCAATGTATTATCCATTTAAAAAATGAATTTATATCTGTTAACAATCTCTGACAACTTGCCATTCCATAAAATGGTGATTTTTCTTTTAAAACAGATCAGTTTCCTACTCATGTACTTGATTTGAGGGGTTCAGCAAGCCCTAATAGTCTTTTTTCCTCTAAATTGACAGTGCAGAGTAGATAAAATGAGTAATGGTTAAGAATTCCTGTGCTGCCGTTGGCTCCATCAGCCTTGTAGTGACTCGTGATGAATCCCTCCGAGGGGCTGGGGGGCTGGGGTGGAAGCTGTCAGGAATCATGGGACAGACCTTATTGATCTTTGCACCTTTAGTGTCCCCCACTGAGCCTAGCACCGGGGAGCCTTATGGGGAGTGTTTATGAATGAAAAGCCAGGTATTGAAAATGAATTTTACAATGAGCTGTAATTTCCTCTTTTAGAAAATAGCTTTTAGATTGCAGTTTCAAGGTACATAGTTGCTGGAGAGGAAGATGGCGAGTTTCTCCTTTAATGTCCTATATGTGAAATTTGGGGAGTTTAAAAACTTAAACCGAATTGCTCCCAGATGTGTTTTGGTGCTCAAAGTTTTTCAGATTTTAGGGAAAATGATACAGTGTGTGTATCTTACAGTATGCCACTAATTCCCCTAATATATATTCAAATTCATGGAGATTTAATAGCAAAAACATGAATAGTCACATTAAGTCAAATAATAGTTCTGGTCAGAATTTGCAGCCCGGTAAGTTTGGATCAGATCAAGTTTGCCATCAAATGGGTTTAAAAAAAAACCAACCACCCCCCACTTATTTTTCAGAGCTTTTGTGATCTTTCAGGTTATCTGTTGGCATCTGTGGACCTATAATGTTTTGTTCATTAACCAAAACCTTCTGTAGTTCTTTAATGAATCATCTTATCATTTCTAATTTTAAGCAGGTAGATAGAAATTGTTGCTATTTCTCTCATTTCCCCAAGAAAAAAAAGGTAAATCTCTGAATAGAGTTTTGGGATGATTTACTAAGTACTGCCATATGTGCATCATCTCCCTTAGACCTCACAGGATCCTCTGAGACAACTATTATCATCATTTTTATTTTACAAAGACAACAGAGGAATGAGGACTGAAATGACTCATTCTAGGTGCAGAGTTAGCAAGTAGCAAAATTAAGACTCAAACTCAGGTCTTTCAACTCTAGATCCCATCCTTCTTTTACCAAATCTTGTTTTCAGAGGAAAGCTTCATGAAAAGCTGGAAAGTGAGAATTTGAGTATATGCTCATCTAGAGTTGAATGAATATATTACAAAGCCTTTTATTAATTTGAATAATTTAAGTTAGTTTGGCAGAAGTGGACTTGTAAAGTTTGAAGTTTGTTTTGATTATTTTTTAAAGGGTGTAATTAGAAAGTTTAAGCTAGTTTCAAGTATAGAATAATGTATTTTGGTTGTTCTTTCATGTTTAACTGTTTAGATGTGCCTGGCATCAGAGGGGGTGAAAATGGAAGAATCAAAGCTAATAAAGGCAAAAGAATCAGATGGCGGAAGAATTAAAGAATTGGAGAAGGGAAAGGAAGAAAGAGAAATAAAAATGGAGAAAATAGATGAAGCCAGGTTACAGAAAGAAGCAGAATTTGAAAAATCAGCTAAGGAAAATGTAAGAGATTCTAAGGAATTAAGAAATTTTGAGGAGCTGCGAATGGATGATATAATGGGTATAAAAATGGAAGCTCCCAAAGAAATTAAAAAGGAAGAATTAGAGGAAGATCAAAAATGTAGTCACTTCCCTGATTTTTCTTACTCTGCCAGTAGCAAGATAATAATAAGCGATGTTCCCAGCAGAAAGGATCACATGTGCCATCCTCATGGAATTATGATCATTGAGGATCCCACAGCATTAAGCAAACCAGAAAAGCTAAAAAAGAAAAAGAAGAAAAACAAAATGGATCGACATGGAAATGATAAATCCACACCCAAGAAGACTTGCAAAAAGAGGCAGTCCTCAGAATCTGATATCGAGAGTGTCATGTACACCATAGAAGCTGTTGCAAAGGGAGACTGGGGCATCGAGAAGCTTGGAGAAACCCCTCGCAAGAAGGCCCGCACATCCTCAAGTGGCAAGGGAAGCATTTTGGATGCCAAGCCACCAAAGAAGAAAGTGAAATCAAGAGAGAAGAAGATGTCAAAGGAGAAATCCTCAGACACCACCAAAGAGTCAAGACCTCAAGATTTTATCAGTATTTCTGCCAGCAAGAACATTTCTGGTGAGGTGCCAGAGGGTATAAAAGCAGAACCATTGACCCCTACGGAGGATGCATTACCACCCAGCCTATCGGGACAGGCCAAGCCTGAGGACAGTGACTGTCACAGAAAAATAGAGACTTGTGGCTCCCGGAAATCCGAGAGGTCTTGCAAAGGTGCTCTTTATAAAACCCTGGTGTCCGAGGGTATGCTCACCTCTCTGCGAGCTAATGTTGACAGAGGTGAGTGACTTCTCTAAATCTGAAAAGAACATGGAAACCTAGCAGAATTTCTCCTTTAGACGTATTGAAAAGAACCACAATAAAGAACAGTATAGTATCAAAATAATATTTTACATTTGTACAATTCTTTACGGTTTATAGATTATATACATTTGTCATTTTACCTATATGTTTTTAGCACCATTAAGGAGAGTTGCTACTCACTTTGCACATAGTTCTCAGAATATAAGTGTTCAAAGTTACTCCAACCTTTTTTTTTACTGGTGTTGGCTGGCTTTTTGTTTTGAAGGATCAGTATTGCATGTGTAGAGCTCTTAAGTCTGGTTTTTAAAATTGATGGAAATAATTTTCTGAAACAAGCAGATATGTTTGGCAGAATCTTGACCTGTAGACTCTAGAAGCAAATAACTTATCTAACCCTCCCGACTAGGTAATCAAAACTGTAGTTGAAGTGAAGAGCTCTTTAAAACATAGCAGTATCCAGAAACCAGCTAATATATATACCTTTATTCCATAGAGTGTTTCATATAAATTCATCTATTTTAAAATAATAGTACCTGGCTAGGGGACTACCTGTTGCCAAGCTAAATTCCAACTATAGAGATGTGTGAAAATAGGTCTAACAAGTCCTGAATGAAGATCCTTGAGAGTACATAGTTCTCCAGGGATGTCATTCCAGTAAGTCTTGGGGAAATTAGAAGTAATAGTGCATACCAGAAAAGGGCTCCCACACCTCAGGCTGATTATCTAATGGAAAAGCTAGTAGTATTGATAGTTAGTCTGTCTCATGAGTCACGTAGCACCTGTTATGATGAGACTGTGGATCTCAGAGTCTGTAAGTTACGTTGTTGCATGTTCTGTTATTAAAGGTGGTCCATCAGGAATCACTCTGAGGAATCTGAAATAGTTACAAATGGCATCATGCAAATGATACCTAAGGAGTCAAGAGGTCACTTGTGAAGCAACTAAGATGATTTCCCTTCCATCCCAATATACCAAGCACACTCTTTCTTTTGAATTTCCTTAGGGAAACGAAGCTCAGGAAAAGGAAACTCCTCTGATCACGAAGGGTGTTGGAATGAAGAAAGCTGGACATTTAACCAGAGTGGGACCAGTGGAAGCAAGAAGTTCAAGAAGACAAAGCCAAAGGAAGACTCTCTCCTTGGGTAAGTGTCTGTGAGCACAGTCAGACACACAGCACAGACCCCAAATGTGGTGGTATCTTCAAGGTAAACAAATCACCAACTGCTTGTTCTTTGAGTATCCAGTCAGCGCTTCCTGCCGTCTTAGTAAGCACATGAAGGAATACAAATCAAGTGTATCGCATGATTCCTGCTGTTAGCATGGTTGTGAGTGATAGTGTCATTCATGTTTTAAGTATAGTACAAAATGTGTAGATTTTAGACTTAGGCCTGTGTTTGAATGGAGGTCCACCTTGTATTAGTGGCGTTACATTGTATATGTTTTCACATTTACAATGCATCTCCAGGATGCATTTCTCATCTGAAGTTTATGATGGATATTATATAAGTATGTTTATACTTGGCTAATTTTACATACTGTATGTACTTCATTTAATATTTCTGAAGGTTATGTACATGTTTATAAAATAATGACAGCTGAAAATGTAGATAAAATTATGTTTCTACCTCTGACTTTGTTTTGTGTAAACCATGTTCTAATGCTCTGAGATTAAAATATTAGATTAAGTATTCTCTTGATACAGAGAATATTCAGCAATTAATTATGTATTAAAATGCAGTATCAAGAAGGAGCATACATCAAGATAAAATCATTAAGAATTATTTCATTTTTTATTATATAAAACAGACTCCTAATACCAATCTTAACAGAAAGCATTTTGTTAGTTAGGAGATTCAGTACTTTATATTGGTGAAGAAATCATCTGTATATTCAGTTGTACTGCTTTAAAAATCCTTTGAGATTTCTCATTAGCCCAATTTGAAAAGAATACATTGACTAGAAATAAGTACATTTTAATATATTTTCCATATTTTTTCATAAGTATGTTAGAGGCATGCAAATTTTATGCATTTGGGAGTATTATATTTGGTTTATCCATAAATATTTGCATTTCTCTTTGTGGGATAGTGTACTTTTTCAGCTGGACATTACGGTGCTTTAAGGTCTCGTTAATCTTAAGGCCCTCATCATACAGTGGGAGGGTGGAAATTATTTCTCGTGATGATGATTCCTCAATATTATTTATATCGAGATGATATATTTATAATTTTATATATTTTGTTTCTAATTTTTTTAAAAGTCCAAAGTAGTTCAAATTAGTTTTGCTGACATTATGCTTAAAGAATGACATGAAAATCCTGACATTTGTCCTTGTCAAATACAAAAGTATTTGCACGATTTTCTTAAAAAGTGACAATCGAGCATCAGGACCAGTGCTCTATATCTCCTGGAACTACCAGTGCCCTGTGGGTCTACATACTGAGAAATAAGCAGGTCTTGTTGCAAACAGTATGAAGGCCAGGGGACTTAAGCAGGCATGAAGGCTTCCCAGCAGAAAGTTCTCTGGTGCTTCCATTCAAAACTGCTGAAGCTGTGAGAGAGAGATTTTTACCAGTCTTCTTTGAGGAACAAGAAAAGTGAAACAATCTTTTGAAAATCTGTTCCTGAAAAGAGATTGGAGTGTGGGGTGTTTTTGTTTGTTTTAATCATTTCTAAGGAAGCCACATGTATTTAACTGGGAGTGTGGTTTTCTACAGGCTAAATCAGTGATAAAACTCTGATCTTTCCTCCTCTCCCTTCTTTAAATATTGGCCTATCAGAATCAGACTGTTTGGGTTTGCTTTGTTTGGAACATGCCAACATAGTTCATGAGCAGTGAAAAATGCCAGATCCTGTCAGTCTTCTCTGAGATTTCTAAATGAGCATTTTAAACCTTTTTATCGCAGAAAATGTGCTACCTGTTTAGTTAACTATAGCCAAGGAAAATTCACTCAGTATTGGCAGTTCTACTTTTATAGACTTCTCCACGAAAAACATAGGTAATTATTCTTGTTGAAAAAAGAAGGGACCTAAGGAGTTACAGCTTGCATTTTCGTATGTTTCTTTTGGTTATCCAGAGTATCTGAAAAATTTACGACTTATAGATAGCTTTCTGACAGCATCTGATTAGTATCGGATAGTATCTGATTTTCCATTAGTATAAATATTTATTAACTGAAATGAGAAAAGACAGTTTTATTAAGGGAGGAACATCACTCCCACCCACCACCCTTCACTGCTTTGTTAGAACTTAGTAGTGGCCTTTTTCAGTTAGCCATTCTGATGGTCATCTGACTGTCTTATCTCTGCTCCCAATTCCTGTACATTTCTCCAAAACTGAGAATAGTCTTAAGTGGACACACCTCAAGGACATCCCTCAGGTAGCAGCCTAACACGTTAACTTCTTGTTAAGTTGGTACTCAAAGCTGCTCTCTTCTCAGTACGCTTTCCATTTTCCATCTACCAAGCACAGCAGTTCTCCTGCAGCTTCTCCCATCTGTTTGGGTTGCATCTTAGCTAATAAGTCTCACTATAAATGAAAGCCAGCAGCTAGCCTAGGATCCAGCAGGCATACTGCCATTGCTGTGAGGGGGACTTAGAGACAGTCAAAAGCAGCCCAAGGATTTCCCAACTTTGCTGGTGGCTTGCTGGTGGCATTTATGAAGTCATTTGTGGTTTGCGTTAAAGCAATGTTGCCTCTCTGCCAGTTGTGTTCTTTGAAAACTGGCTTTACTTTTCTCATTGAGTATCTTGTCCTCATCCTGGTCAACTGCCCAGAATTCTTTTCTAATATTCAGAATATTTGTTTGCATTTTCTTTGTGTGTGTATATTTTAATCATGTACTAGTCAATAATTTTTTTAAATTAAGCTTGCAAAATTACCAATATACCATACTATCAGTAAGCTTGCATACACACACACACACACACACACACACACACACACACACACGAGAATCTTTAGAATGAGAAACTTGTCTGGATGGAATATGCTTTGTATTGAACTTAATGAAAAATTCCCATGCCAATGGAAAGAACAGCAAATTCTCCACTTTAAAAATATTCTGCTATTTTTATATAATGTTTCTACTTTTCTAAGGTAACAATCTGTTGTGTGAGTTTATGAAGAAAATTGTGTTGGTAAATCTCAAGCATTTCTGGAAAGATGTTTTTTGTCCTTGCACAGAATTTATTAATAATGCCCTAATCCTTAGGGACCCCATTTTCAAATGGAATATCTTAAAATATATCTTAGATCATTTTCTGTTTAAATATTTACATCATGTGCTGATTGATTCTATCCCCTCCCCTCTTTTATTAGCTCAGCAAAGCTGGATGAAGAATTTGAAAAGAAATTCAACAGCCTCCCTCAGTATAGTCCTGTTACATTTGACCGGAAATGTGTACCTGTCCCAAGAAAAAAGAAGAAGACTGGAAATATGTCCTCAGAACCGACTAAAACCAGCAAAGGTTAGATGTGTGCTATACTTTCCTGCAGTGTGGTCAGAATCTAACTGAAGCCTCTTCTCAGCGTCTGCAGCTCCCTTTAGATAATGTAATTGGGTTTACAGTTGAAGCAGCGAGTTGGAATTTCAGGTTGCTTTCCAAGATTATCTTGGTTCCTGCCTTACTTCTCTCTCTCTTCTCTCCTTCCTAAGTCTCTTCAGCCTTTGTCCATTGGCATCTCAGCCTATACATTTGCCCATAAGCGTGTAGCTGTTTTGAAAGTGTTATACATGGTCTTCGACCTCCTGCTCTCCAGAATTCAGATGGGGAATGTTGAGCTTCTCTTGAGCAGAAACTGCTGGCTGAGCCTAAGTCTTCTGTTCCCTGTCTGTCTGCAACAGGTTGGACTCTGGGGCAGTGAAATCCTTCCATTCACTTAATAGGGAGACTCTATTCTTTACTGGCAGTGTGAATCAAATGAAAATAAAACTCCCTGTAATGCTCCGGCAATATAATTTTTACTGGTTTCGTTAAATTTAGAAAACTGCTGTGTTTTCAAGAATATCAGATTCTACTCTGTGTATATCAGGGAAGCTTTTTAAGTTATCAGTGTGACTTGGGTGGATCTCAGCACTCATTAGGGGCAGCACTATAGTTCCTAGAGGGGTTTTAAAGAGTGGGGGGTGCCTTTTCAGTGGTCTCAACACCTGGGACCACCGTTACGTTTGTGGGGCAGGGGCTGGGGTTCTAAACATCTGAACCCACTCAGGACATTCAAGCACAATGAAGAATTGTCCTACCCTAAACGACAGTATTGCTCCCAGTGAGAAACTCGTCTTCTGATTTTACTTTAGGTCTAAAGGTTGATGGGCAAATAACCTCTAGTTTTCCATACAGATGTGAAAGACTTCATTTGGTAGCTCTCCTATAAGGGTAGTGAATGGAGAGATGAAGAACTAGTGTGGCCAAGGTTTTTTTGTTTCCAGGATCGAATTCTGAGCAGGATTTGGTAGATTTCTCATAATTACCCTGTAAAAGAGGCTACCTGTTGCTTGCTTTATGGCAAATCAGATTAATTCTTTTGTGTGTGTGTATTTTAGTTGGATAGATGGATAGATGATGACATATATCTTTACATAAATCTTGCCAAAATCTAGCAATCATGGATAATGATCAAAGATAAATGTTAATGAGGATATATAATTTCATGGATTTGGGGAAGTATATAAGGTATATATCTAGGAAAAATTATGTCTGAAGAAACCTAAACCTTTTTCCCTCAAGACCTAAAACCCCCATTGTACACTGGAATTGAAACAACTGAGGAGACCTGTATCTCAGGATGACTCTGAAAGGTTGAAAAAATTCTCCCTTCATGATTAAAGGCAGGGAAGAATGTAAAAGTGATTTTAGAATTAGCTTGGTTTTCCACTGTGGTTAATAAAAACAAGTCTAGTGAATAAAGAACTAAAAAAGAAACGTTGCATCACCAAGTTTGCTCATCTGGGAAAATAAAATAGGGTTGTTCTGAGATCTCCCAAGATAGGTAGGAAAGAAATAAAGCAGCTTGTTGAAAGGTAGGTAGCTGAGCACTGTAATAGATTGCCAAATGAAATGACAGTCCTTGTGCCCTAGAGATATTTAGGAATAGGTAAAGTAGTCCATGAGCCCAAAGATGCCAGGTATCGTCAGCCCCATAATTCTTGGATTTAAAGTTGCTGATAAATACCTGACAAGCTAATAAAATGGAACTTAACTGATTGCTGTGCAGGATGTATTCTCTTTCTCCGCTCCTTGCAGTTGGGAGACATTCATTTTAGAGCTCTGAAGTTGGCCGAATTATCTTTCAGGGACAGTAACAATAGATTTATCTTTGTAAAGCTATAAAACCCTGAAGTTAGGATGTATTTTCATGAGACCTTCTCTTGGGTCTTGGTTGTCTGTTATATGTTTTTCCTCTCCCAGCTGAGATTAACAGTATTTCTTTTGCTATGAAATAGCCTTTTGGAGTTTTGGATTATACTTTATACAGTATCACCTTAACTCTTCCATTATGGCTCTCAAGCCACAAAGTCCCTGGTTCTTATACAGTATATCAGTAATTACATAGGTAGGAGGTCTGTCAAGGCTTTAGATTTTGCTCTGCATTCCGACTTGTGGAGCAAAATGCTATTAAAATAAAGCAGAAATTAAATAATATATTCTGTATTTAGCAAACTAAAGAAATAGTATTTGTGACTGATTGTAATTTGGCATTAGCAGCGCCAGTGTACTATCCTACAAGTTATTAATGAAATTATCATACCAGCTGTGCTGTAATTGCCTGATCTTTAGAGGATAGAGGAGATTGTTTTGTTAGTCTAGACCCTTTGCATCTTTACATAATGAATCGTTCAAAGCAAACATTGTGAGTGAGATCATTAGTTCTTTAGTAAAGGAGCGAGTGTTCATAGGAAACCACATTTTTTCTCCAACAGTTTGCCATTTGTCTGTATTTTATTTTCTCCTATATTTGTTATTCAACACTTGTTACATTTTTTCCCTGCCTTATACTAGGTACTTTTTTAGCTCCTCCAGGTTATATGTATAGAATTTTTATGAAGTGTAATTTCTAGAGGAAAATGATTATGTATGCATTTATATAGTTACATATCTCAAAATCATAGCACCTGCTTGGGCTTACAATTCTGTTTTTCCAGTGGTCTTCTTATTTATATCTTTATTTCTAAGTAGTCTTCCCCTTTTCCATCGTCCCCTCCACTATCTCTGCCCTGTCCCTTATGTCTATGTAATAGGTCTTGTCAAACTTTACAATAAAAAGGGATGAAAATAATTGTCACCTTCCTCCAACGAGGCTCAGACTACATTATAGTAGGCTTAGTATATAGATGATTTAGGAATAGAATTTCCCTTTGCTTCTAAGAACAAATTATCCAGAAAATTATAATCCATCTAACTCACAATGCAGGTCAGCTGAAGCAGCCCATTCCTATAGTGTTTTCTGGTTTCTCTCCCACAGTTACTTATATATATTCAAATGAAAGCTTTGAATTATAAATCTAAATTTAATTGTAACTTCTTAAGAGGTTTGTTTTGACACATTATTTTAAGTGTTTATTTACTCTTAATGTATGAAGCACTTTTTACAAAAGTTTCAGAAGTCGGAGTGCTCTGTAAAATAGTAATTTTCAAGCAAAGTAGGGTCATAGAGAAAAAGTTAATTGAGTTCAATTTAGAGTGTTTAAATTATGCCTGAGCTTGACCCTTGACTTAATTTCTCCTCCCTTATCTCTTTATCTTTTCACAGTGTTTTTTAGCCCATTAGCAAACATACTCTTGGTCTTTCTCATTTTTTTTCCAATTCACACTTACACTGCAAGATTGAAATTTCGAATGGTTAAGGATTTGAGATTTTTAAAAATCACAGTGGGATAAAAGAAGCAGGTTTACAAAATTAAAGATTGAGGACAGAAACCCCTGTTTGGGATTGAGCCAACCTGAGGATACTTTCTGTGCTTAAGAGCTGAAATGTGATGAAAGCCAGGCCATCCTTTCCTATCAGGAAGTGATAGCTTCCAGGTTGGGCAGAACTCTGTTTTTCGCCCTGTAACTGTTTGAGAGCCTTCACTGCCACCAGACATTTTCTTGAACATGGTGACAGCACATTTGCATGTATAAAAGGTATACCTAGTATAATCCTGAGGTTTTTTTTTAAACAAGGCATGTATGTCTAGTGCACTAAGGTGGCCCCTTCCCCTCAGTGAATCCTAACTTGATTGTGGCTGGTTTACTTGAACTTACTCCAGTCCACAGATTCATATGCCCAGCAGCTGGGCAGCACTTTGGTACAAATTATTTTTTTAAATAAATTTATTTATTTTATTTATTTATTTTTGACTGTGTTGGGTCTTTGTTGCTGTGCGTGGGCTTTCTCTAGTTGCAGTGAACAGGGGCTACTCTTCGTTGCGGTGCACGGGCTTCTTATTGCGGTGGCTTCTCTTGTTGCGGAGCATGGGCTCTAGAGCACAGGCTCAGTAGTTGTGGTGCACGGGCTTAGTTGCTCCGCGGCATGTGGAATCTTCCCGGACCAGGGCTCGAACCCATGTCCTCTGCATTGGCAGGCAGATTCTTAACCACTGCGCCACCAGGGAAGCTCTGCTATAAATTATTGCAAAGGAATTTGTTGTTTCACTGGTCATTCATTACTTATGTGTTCATTACAGAAATGACAGCCTAGTCTTAGAATAAACCTTCTTCCCTTTTTATAGCTTAAAAACATGAAACTATAGAAACTGGGCATTAAGCCACCACCATTCTAGTTATGCCGAACACTTGTTTCCTATAATAGTTCTCCAGAGCAAGGTTCACTTAATTCACCTTACTTGCTGACCTTGAAAAGTTTTCATACCATGCTAATACTGAAATGGCTCCTATGTCACTACACTTCTCAGCCAAAACATGTCCATTTTTCAGCAAACCATGAACAACATTAATGTTTTGGAAAAGTTATTGTTAATGTCTCTATGGCACCCCTCTTACCCTCTCAGATTGTGGTTTGTCTCTGCTATTTTCTACCCAGCTGTGAAGTTGGGGTGCAAAAGAGATTGATACCTTCAAAACACAGGTCATCCAGCCCAAAAATGTAAGTGGAGTCCTAAGCCAGTTTATATGCCAGCAACAGGTAATTTTGTCATAAGGAAGTGGAAGCTGATACAAACAGTCAAGAAATTTGGTAGGAAGATGAGGAGATGAGATGGCATGGAAACGTGAGATGGTGGCTTTAGTGAAAGACAGTTGCCAGTTCTTTGCTTTCTGAATGATTCCTTCTAAAACTCTTTTCTCTGCTTTTGACTTCCTACCTTCTTTTCCCTCCATGGACATTTCTGTGTTAATAGAATAATTAACTAAGGAAAAAATAGTAGTATATGTGCTATTTATTACAAACTTTGACTTTATTTTCCTTGAACAAAATATCAAACATACGTACCATCCTGGTGGGCAGGAATCAAATTGTTCACTTCTTGACTCTAAAATTACTGCTTTTCAGTGAATACCATCATATCTTATCTATTACTCCTTCAAGTTTGTCACTTTCTTTTTTATCTGAACTTGTCATTTGCTTAGATTTGTCTTGTAGTTATAGTTTGGGGATGGCTAGCAGCAAGGAGGTTTAAAAATATAAGTTTACAGGAGCTCTTCTATGTACTAAACCACCCTGGATGTTTTTTTTTTATGTTAAAATTGGCAAGCTCTATATTTAGTTTTGTCTTTAAATTATACTTTTTAGATTTGTCTGAGTATGGTTTGGTCTGAAAATATGTATTCTATTCTTCTTTCTTAACCCATTCCATACATCAAATCAGTTTGCTTCTGTGAACCACTTCCTTATCCCATTGTTCTCATACACAGTGATGAACACAGAAATCATTCTCCCTGTGAGGCAATAGCTTATTATTATTAAATTATTTTCCTATGGGTAAATCACTAGGATCCTTATGGTCCTGAGAAGTCTCAGAATTGTTTTTCTGCTTTCTTCTTCTTCTGTTTTCTGTGATTACGCATGTATCTGTCATTCATGTGCACTGGCCTGCAGTTTCCTGGGCTGTATAAAATACATATGAGTAATTGCAAATGGACTATAGAGAATACCTATAATATTAGTGTAGATTGTATACATGATATATTTTCTTTGTATTTGTTAAATTTATTTTCTTTCCCTTTTTGCTCACTCCCCCCCACCCCAAAAAAAAAAACAAATAAGTGTTTTCTGTTTCCATTTCAGATCACCACCACCCATTTCAAAAGTATTTGCTATTGGTTATTTAGAAGGATGACTTGGTGTAGTCATCAAAAAACACTCGTACACCTTTATGTTATCAGTAATAATAGCAAAAACTGTCATTTCTTGAGCTCTTTATTGATGCCATCAGTGTTTTAAGAGCTTTATTTATTTGTGCATGCAACAGTATTGTTGAGAATCAGTCATGTGTTAAGCACCACTCT
The DNA here is from genome assembly GCF_028023285.1 of Balaenoptera ricei. NCBI lineage: Eukaryota > Metazoa > Chordata > Mammalia > Artiodactyla > Balaenopteridae > Balaenoptera > Balaenoptera ricei. Next base: position 106,823,548 of record NC_082642.1, on the reverse strand, counting down.
AGGCATGTAGAATTTATCTGTGAATGAAAACAAAGAACCCTGCTGCCAAGGAGGTTACATTTTAGGGGGACTACCAGGAATAAACAAGCCTAAACAATAAGAAAAGTATATAATGTATCAGAAGGTGAGCAATGATATGGAACAAAGAATAGTTTTGATAGAACAAGAAGGCCAAATATCAATAAAGAAGGAGAAGACTTGAACACTATACAACAGCCAGACCTAACGTATATATAGAACGCTCCACCCAACAATAGCATCATATACATTTTTCTCAGGACATGGAACAGTCTCCAGAATACACAGTATGCTGGGACATTTAACAAACCAGTAAATTTAAAAGGATTGAAGTAATTCAAATTATGTTTTCTGACCACAGTGGAATGAAATTAAAAATGAACAGCAGGAAAAAATTTAGAAAACTCAAAAATATGTGGAAATTAAACAACACACTCTAAATAACCAATAAGTCAAAGAAGGAATCAATAGGGAAATATGAAAATACTTTGAGATGAATAAAATGAAAACACAGCATACTAAAATTTGTAGGATACAGCCAAAGCATTGCTTAGAGGGGAATTTATAGGTGTAAATGCATACGTTAAGAAAGAAGAAAGATCTCAAATCAATAACATAACCTGTCTTGAGACACTGTTAGAAGAACAAACTAAACCTAAAGGAAGTAGAAGAAAAGAAATAATAAAGATTAGAGAGGAGATTAATGAAATGAAATTAATTAAAGAATAGGAAAACAATAGAGAAAATCATTAAAACCAAAAGCTAATTCTTTGAAAAGAACAACAAATTTGATAAATGTTTAGCTAGACTGACCAAGGAAAAAAGAAGACTCAAATAATTAGAATCAGAAATGAAATAGGGGCCATTACTACCGACCTTACAAAACTGGAAAGGATAATAAAGGAATACTATGAACAGTTATATGTGGTAAGTTAGATAACCTACATGAAACAGACAATTACTAGAAAGGCACAAACTACCAAAACCAACTTAAGAAGAATTAGACAATCTGAATAGACCTACAGCTAGTATAAAGATTGAATTTAGTAATCGAAAAAGTACCAGACCCAGATGGCTTCACCACTGAATTCTTCCAAACACTTAAAGAATTAATACCAGTTTTTCGTAAGCTTGTCCATAACGTTGGAAGAGGAGGGAACACTTCCCAACTCATTCTATGAGACCAGTATTATACTAATGTCAAAACTAGACAAACACATCACAAAAAAGAAAAATTGCAGACCATTATCTCTAACAGATATGGACACAGAAATCCTTAACAAAATACTAACAAACTGAATTGATATAAGAAGAATTATATACCGTGACCAATTGGTATTTTACCCCAGGAATGCAGGGTTGGTTTAACATCCAAAAATCAGTTGATGGGGCTTCCCTGGTGGCGCAGTGGTTGAGAATCTGCCTGCCAATGCAGGGTACATGGGTTCGAGCCCTGGTCTGGGAAGATCCCACATGCCGCGGAGCAACTGGGCCCGTGAGCCACAATTACTGAGCCTGCGCGTCTGGAGCCTGTGCTCCGCAACAAGAGAGGCCGTGACAGTGAGAGGCCCGCGCACCGCGATGAAGAGTGGTCCCCGCTTGCCGCAACTAGAGAAAGCCCTCGCACAGAAACGAAGACCCAACACAGCCATAAATGAATAAATAAATAAATAAAAGACGTGAATTTCTAAAAAAAAAAAAAAAAAAAAAAATCAGTTGATGTGATTTACCATATCAGTAAAACAACAACAAAGAAAAATCCACAGGATCATCTCAATAGATGTAGAAAATGTAGAAAAAGCATTTGACAAAACTCAACACCTTTTCATGATTCACACCCAGCAAACTCAGAAAAAAAAGGGAACTTATTAAACCTGATAAAAGACATCAAAAAAAAAAAAGAAACCTCACAACTAGCATTATGCTTAATGGTGAAAGATTGGTTGCTTTCCCCCAAGATAGGGAATAAAGACAAGGATGTTCACTCTCACCATTTCTATCCAACATTATAGTGGAGGTTCTAGCCAGGGCAGTCTGGGATAGGGAGAATACAGATATCGGGAGGGGTGATAGCTAAAGAATATGGGATTTACTTTTGAGGTGGTAAAAATGTTCTAAAATTGATGGTGGCTGCAAATATTTGTGAATATAAAAACCATTTTATTGTATACTTTAGATAGGAGCACAGATAGTTTGCCTCTGGCAGGAAGGCAGGGCATGTGGATGCAGACACGGGCAGGTGGGTAGATGCAGCAGGAGCAGCTTATAGAGCTTCTAATTTTTAAATTCTCCCTTCAGCCCTGAGACTTGGGCACTATTATCATCCCCATTTACACACGAGGAAACAGAAGTTATGGAAAATGTCAGTTTCACATAGGAATATTAGCAAAGTGTAGAAAGCAACCTGCTTTTTGGAGGTCAGTGCTTTTGGCATTTCTGATGGGTGACTGAAAAATCCCAATTCTCTTTTCTTTATGTGAAAAAACTAAGATACAGTCTGAGACTTCTCCCCACTCCCCTCCCCCCGCCACCCTCCAAAAAAAAGTTTTGGCAAATATTTTTCTATTTTTAAATCACTTTTTTTTCCTCCTAGAATATCCTCAGAATAGGCTAGAAGGCTGTCGGGCCAACCTGAAAGTTGTCCTCCAAGTGCTGTCCTTGTGAAAATCAGTTTCTTAGGAGAGATGAAATGCCAGTGCCATCCTTTCCTTCATGGTATTTAGGAATCTAAAGTAAAATCTTTTCTTTATTACAGACTACATCTACTCTGCTGTTACTGGTTGTGGTCTGTCTCTAGTCACTAAATCTGCAGTTTCTGCTGAGGGAGTCCCAGCCCTAATGGAGGCTTCTGTCCAATATATTTCTAAGGAAAATCTCACTGGTTTTTCAGTAAGTCTAGGGAAGGGCGCTAAGCACGAGTTAGATGAGAAAAGATGCAAGGTGACATTTCTTGTGAATCAGTTTGCTTATTCCACAAGCTGGGGGAGGGTGTAATTGTTTAGAAACACAGTATTATTTTATGAAACATTGTGAATTTTAAATATATTTATATTAATATTGTCTGTAGGTCCTTTCCAGTCTCAGAAAAAGAACTTATTCCACAAAATTGTCAGCAAATATAAGCACAAAAAGGAGAAGCCTAATGTTCCGGAAAAAGGTATTGGTGCCTTCCATCCTCCATTAAGATTTCTTGGCCACGTCCATTGTGAATTCATCTTTGAGTGATGCTTCACTGCACCGCCTTTGCCTCTACCTCCCCTTTGCTTGCTTCAATGTCATCTGCTCCTGACGCAGGCACATTCATTGTTTCTAGATTCTGCAGCTAATTGCAAAGAGAGATCTTCTTCACTTGGATTCCTACTGAAATCCCATGTTTGTCTCTATGTTCAGAGTTCCATATGAATCCTAAAATTGCTTCTTTTTATTTGTATTTGGTGCATTTTCTAATTTAGTCTTCTTGAGCTCTTCTCCACTTATTTTCTTTGACTATTCTTGTTTTCTTCATGTTTGGCAGCCTTCATAGCAGGACCACATTTTCCTGCCTCCTGAAATCTTACCAGTTTCGTATTCGTATGAAAGTCCCACAGTTGCTATACTTCCTCTGACACTTGAGGATTCTTGTCCAGGAGGATTCCACTCCTACATCGTAACCTATCTCTCTTCTTTTTTTCTATTTATATACTTTGTCAGACTCTTCCCACCTCCTTCAGTCACATAACTGTTATTTCCAGAGGGCACTAGAAATATACGCACTCTACCCTCCCTTTACTCCGAGCGTCTGTCTCGTTGTTATGATCTGGATAGGCCCTTGAACCTCTTCAGGGCTCATCTGAAGATTTGTCTCTTCTCACAGGTCAGGCTCCTATTCTTCTTTCACACAGAAGATAAATCCCATCTGGTTCAGTATAGCCACGTGTCCTGGAAGTCAGGCTTTCTCTAGCATCTCCTGCATGTTAGCGTCGTGACTGCCATGAGCCTGATGCCCATTTGCATCCTACTTGCATGGCCAGATGTGGAGCCTTTCGTGTTTCTGGAATGAGGCTTTAAATGCAGCTGTCTTCCATGTGTAGACATACGTGCCTCTGTGTTCCTGTGTGTAACCTTTTACTTAATTTGGGTTTTATTTTCACCTCCACTTTAGCCTCTTAGTTTTGTTTTGTATGTTAATATTTATTCTCTGCTTCCAGTGCAGAAAGATCACTCTTTAGGTAAAATGTCAGCTTCTATCCTTACCTTTTAACCAATCTTCAGGTTATCTTGATTAAAGTCATAGAAATTACCCAACAACATATTTTTAAAAAGGCAAATTTGTTTACTTTTAATGCATTTCCTATATGGCCTAATTATTTTAGTTGGCAAATGCAGTTTTGAGGCTTACGTAGTTGAAGTAAAATTCTGCTTCATTTGTGTGATAATGCTTTTTATTGAAGTGGTTTTGTGTATTGTCTTATTTTTATAGTGTATGTGTCTATACTAGGGGTAGAGTTTCACTTTCCTTTTCTGTTGTTGTTTTTTTAGGAAGTGGGGATAAATGGTCAAACAAGCAACTCTTCTTGGATGCCATTCACCCTACAGAAGGTAAAAGAAGCAACATTCATTGTATCATTTCAGGTAGTCTGTGCTGGAGATGGCATAAGTTTTGTAGGTTTAAACTGGCATAATTTATATAGGTTCAACCAATGGCATTAGACCTGAGTGTTCATAATTGGGTTATTTTTAATTTTCAAATCAAAACTGATAGATTTTTGATCCTACTAAGGGTCAGGCTGTGTGTCCTGTGGATTTTAATTTGTGAAAGGGGGATTTGTAAGCTTTGAACCACAATAACCAGAAATTAGAGGTTTTCATAACTGAAAATATTCAGTATTGCAGCTCACGTTGCAGGCGGGTGCTCATGGGGAGTCAGATAGGGCAGCACAGGGCTCTCCCAGTTTGCTGGATGTGGGTGCCCTGCAGACGTGGTTCCTGACCTGAACTTCCTTCCTAGCCCACCTCCCACTTCCTCTAACTGTGATCAAATGGAATGTCCCTGAGGCTTATGGTAGCCAAAGAAAAGTCCCATATTGACTGGTATGATGTTATAGGTACAGATTTTGTTTCAAAAGTTCCCACAGTCGTATTTATTTGTGACTTTAATTCTTCTTAAATATTGAACCGTTAGGTGAATGCTGATTTCGTGGTGGTAAGGAGCCATCCTTCCGTTCTTCCCACTGATGCTCTCTTTTCCGTTTAGATATTTTAGAAGAGCTGAACATTTTTGTAGTGCTTAATGAGGAGTCACTTCATTTGAAAACTAGAAGGGACCTTAGTGATCATCGTTTGATTTATTACCCCTTTGATTTACTTATGGGGAACTTGATGAACAAGTCCATTCTCTTGATTTCCAAATGTACTCTCATTTCTTTGTTAAAAGGAGAAAAAAATTAAAATGCACATGTGGCCTAAGTCATTTATAAAAAAATACTCATGTTTTAAAGATATTTGTGAAAAATATTCAAATTTGAGTTCATTATAAACCTGAACTTCTGTTGTTTGGTAGGCACAGTTCACATGAGCTGCATGTCTGCTTTTGTGTTGTTTTGCTTTTACAGAAAATGCCAGCAGTACATCTCTTTTCTGGCTTGTTACTTCACATTTACAACCTCTGTGGAGTATCATTTCTGCACTTTGCTGGCAAAACAAAATATGAATTGTTGTGCTGCTCTCAGCATTAGATCCTAACATCCCCAAATTGACATACATTCACGCTTGTGTATTTTAAAAATATGTTCTGCACAGATCTGATAAATGTAAGGCACTGATGAACTATCAGAGGAATCTAAAAGAGGCATTTAAGACAATGTTACTCTTTTCTTAAAATGATACTGTTCTAAATATTTTGGTTTTAAACAATGAAAACCCTACTTCATATAAAAGGAGGTATCATAGCATGTGCGAGGGTGGTATAAAGAGCGAAGTAAGTAGGAATTAGGGGACCTGGGTGCTAGTCTCAGATCTGCCACTAATTAGCGGTGTTCAATAGGACAGACCATTTAACCTTACTAGGATTCACTGTCCACATTTGTACTCTGTTGTAAGATATGTGTGTTTAGGGGTGGAGTGAATGAGAAGGCATAGTAATACATGAACTATACATTTCATTTCCCTTCTAACATCTGATGATTTTATTACTGTGATATCTTGAGTGGGTGGTGTGATACTAAAAATACCATATTCTGAAGCCCTAATTTTCTGCCCTTTGGAGGGCAGAAAAGCAAATCAATTTTGAGTCTTCTAGGCAGTCCGAAGGGTTTAGTTGGAAATATTTATTATTGTTGATGTTTAATTATATTTACTCTTAATGTATATGGAACAAAACTGTGGAGAACATGCACTGAAAATTGCATGTCCTTTAGTGTAGAATGCAAATTCATTTTACATGGCCAGAAAGAAAGGAGTCAATTTGAGGGTTGGAAATTAACCAGTAACTTAAAGTGACTTTTTTTGTTATTTATTTTTATAACATCCCCTACATTTACTTGTTCAGGTGGTGACTATGTGCTTTGTGAATTATCTAGGCCCTTTACTCCATCCTCTTTCTCACCTATGTCCGTACCATTGCTTATTAAAACTTTACCTTGGATATTATAAATATATAAGGACAGAAATATGAAACCATAATCAGGACAGTTAGTATGTGTAGGCTATCCCGGGCAAAGGTTAGACAGGAGTTGTTTGTAGCTGATGTCTATAAATGAAATAGTGACTCAACTGAGGCTTCACAGCTGTTAGCCGCTCCTGGCTTCTGTTAAAGTGGATGACTTAAAGTTCACTCTCCTTTCTTTACGCCATCCTGAGTATAATTGGCTCTGAATTTTTTTCCCCCAAAATATTAGAAATTTTCAGGTGTTTAGTAATCACATCTGAGGTTTAAATGCTAAGCTTATAATCTATTTTAAGCATTCTCCCCATGCTTTTAAAATTCAAAATCGCTAAACCACTTCTTGAAATTTTTGCAGGTCATAAAACAAAGATGGCCTATAGGCTAGAGTTAAAGTTTTCAGATAAACCAAGATGACCTCCCTCTGCCACTGTGTTTATCTTTCCACCAACTTATGGTGTCATATGTTCATGCTTAAGGTAGAGGTTTCTAATTGTAGCAATACTGATGGTGATGATTACTATATTGATTTATGCTTCCAGAGGGCTTTCACATATACTTTTAGTAAAAACTAATCTTAACAGCAGCTCCAGTCAATTTAAGGAGACCTTATCAGCCCCAAATACATGATAAGGAATTGAAGCCTGACCAATGTAAGCAGGAAGGGAAGAAACCAGCACTGAAGTACACTGGCCACTGCAGTTTTGATTTTTCAGGTGTTTCTGGATAGCCCTCATTTGTTGAAATTATAAATGCTGTCTTACGAGAAAAAAAAAAAACCTAAACCTCAAACTAGGTATCTCTAAAAGATTAGTTTCTTTGCAATACATAAATCTAATTACAGGGGAGAAAAATCTGGTTTTCTAGTTAGATTTTGAAATATGATCCACACACTCAGGCTAACTTGATCTCTTTTTCCAAGTTCAAAATAGTTGCTTTATAATTTCAGCAAGGTCCCCAGGATCTTATGTAAGACTCATTCATTTGATTCCTGTATTCCATTCAGCAGTTAACTGCATTTTCAGCTCATGGGAGACTAACCCATGGCAATGAGATTCCAGACTTGGCTATAATAATTTCAGTGCAAGTTTGACTCCTGTAGTTGGCATGTGAATTCATGACTCTGGAGCACTTTAGTGGCCTCCTGGGGTATAGTACAAGCACAGTGCTGCTTTCCCAAAAAACTTCCTCTACATTTTGGGAGCAGAGTTTGGAAAACAAGATAGTCTCTGATTGCCACATTCCTAATGTTGCTCCAGGAATCAGCTCACATTATCACCCTCACACGATATGCTCCAAGTATGTTATGATTATTGTGGAGTGTAAAAATCAGCCCTGTGGACTTGTTTGGTGGTGCTTGGGTAGGTTTGTGTGTTCAATTACAAGCCCAAAGAGAAATGACTAATTTGTTTTTAGAGGACAAAACCTTTCTTTTCTCACATTTCCATTAATTTGGCAGGGAGGGCAAAAAAGGAGCTGCCTTGCTGTCTTGGTATACAACTTTGGGCTCTTTCCCTCTCTGAGTTTTTTTCATTTCCTGTCCCTCACCACTGTTGACCTGAAACTAATAGACTGCCAGTTATTTCTCCAGCAAAGATGGGTTTATTTTGGATCAGCAGAGAATATAAATTTGAGGTGTACAACCATGGTATGCAAGTCCTCACACGTCAAGAGAAGGAGAATTTTATAGGTGGGAAAGAAGTAGGGAAGGCTATGGTAAATCAAGTCCATGGCTTTTCATTGGCTGAGTCCTTGCCAGGAAAGAAGAGAGGAGTCTTTCTTTTTCTGTTGGGCTCTGCTGCCATCACAGGGCATGAGAGCACCCCCTTCTGGTCTTCTGACTCTATTTAATTGAGGTTTCTGTTTATTAATTTTTTGTACCACTAAGCCTTTGTTTTGGATCTTGCAGGTTGGTGGGGAGGACAGTGTATGCAAATCTGAATAAATTGTGTCCCAATAGACCACAATTTCTACATATGGTCAGGGTCCCTATCTGAGATCCTTTTGACCAGCTAGTCTGGAGAGGATGATAAAAGAAGTTTCTCTTTGCTAATGTTGCTGGACTCAGATCTACTGTTCTGTCCCTGACAATTATAGTTGACCCTTGAACAAAGTGAGGGTTAAGGGTACGCCCTCCCCCTTCACCCCCTTGGTCAAAAATTCATGTGTAACTTTACAGCTGGCCCTCCAGGCCCTCCATATCAGCAGGTCTGCATCTGCAGATTTAACCAACTGTGGATTGTGTAGTACTATTGTATGTATTTCTTTAAAAAGATCCACTTATAATTGGACCCGCACAGTTCAAACTTGTGTTGTTCAAGGGTCAACTGTACTTCTTTGACTTAGCCTTACCTGCCTTCCCCAATTCTTCTCTCCTAGGGGAGGGTTCTCCCTGAGCACTGACCCTGAAGACTGTCATCGGTCTAGACCACCAGAAAGACAGGATGTTCTAGGGGTCACCCATGGGTCAAAGCATGGGGTAGACTCACTCTAACCTTCTCTTCCTAACTCCAGCAAGATCACATTACATGTGTTTCTCAAATGTGGATGATCTATAGGCCCTGTGATTACTTCTTGATCTGACAGTAGGTTTAGAGAAGACAACATATAGAGGGGTGGCATTGCCTCCTTTCCAGTGATTTATGAGAACTTCCAATGCATTCTCCTTTTTTGCCTCTTTCACTTGGTCTGCAGCCTGATTCACTGAGTATCTCCCAGCCTCCAGACCTCTGGGACTCGATGATCACTTGTATCTATCGGCCGCCCTGCCTTTGACCCCCTGGCTCCTTGTCTGCTGGTTTCTGAGCTTCCCCTAGTCTCAGTCTGCCTTTAGGCCTGATGCACCTTCCATTTGCAGTCCCTTTGCATCCATCCCCTTGGCTTCTTATTGTGTTTTTACCAATTCATCTGGAACACGTAGGAAAATGAGTAACCCCTGAAAAGAAATTAAAACATCTGACGGCTCACCAAAAACAAAAACCTAACAGTCCTAGTGAAGGGAGTACTCTTCCACAGCCTTGAGACTCTGAAGCTGGCTATAGAAAACACTGGCCAGGACACTGATTCTAGGCTGTGTGGCAAAATAAAAAGAATTTTAGGGCTGGATGGCTCCTTTAGAGCTGATCTAGTCCAGCTTCCATCTTTACATGAAGAAACTGAGACCCCTGGTCCCACAGTTAGTAAATTAAAAAGTCAAGAGTAGAACCTAGGTCTCTCTCTGACTATGTTATTTCCATTATCCCTGGTCTTGTAGAAACCAGGTCATCTTTCCCAGCCCTCTTAGCCCTTTTCTGGTGTCCATGCCTTTTCTTTGACCTCCTTGGATTTTCTTTCCATAAGCAGTAATTTGAATGTAATACACCCTTCAGCTTTGGAATCCTGCTGTACCCTGATCTCCACAAGTTCTGGATTTTTCTGGGAAGAGGTTCATGCTTTTTCTGGAAGATTCATCTATGATTCAGTGATCATACTGGAGAGATCACAAGTTTCCCCCTGTAATCAGAAGGGACAACTGATAGGCCTGGATAAGAAACTAGAATTTTGAAACTTGTGAATATTCAGTAGAGGTTGCTGTAAACTCAGACTTTGGCCTCTTTGTATAGGAGGCTTTGAACTTCAGGGCTAATGCAGAGTCATGAAACTCCTTTGGAGTGTTTCTAACCAAATTATCTTTTCATCTTGCTGGTAGCTTTTATTGAAGTTTAAGTGTAAAAAAATTTTTTTTAATGCATATGTACTACCACTAGCCTATGTTAACTATCAAAGTATAAATAACTAAGACTGTTTGACCTGGGTATAGACCTACAACTTGAAAGGAGCCTTTTTCCTAATTTTTGATTACTTGCTTGAAAAAAGGTGTTTGGGAGCATTGCCAAATAGTTTTTGAGTTTTTTTTAAGTAACTATTATCTTAAGCCTGTCCACACACAGCCATCTATTATGGGATAATATGGTAAGGCCAAGCCACAAATCATGGTATGATTTCTGCTTTACATCCTTTCTCTTGATGTAATTGAAATTATTTCCCACTTGTTTTGGAATAGGAAGCCTGGAATCAAATGCTTGAGGGCAAAGATGTTACTAATTTATAGCCTCCTTTCTCAAGGATGTACCTAAACCCATTAGGGAGCTATATTAAAATTTTTAAATGAAACCTATGTAAGTGTTTATACCAATAAGTGCATGTTTTCACACCCTGAATTGTTCTTGCTCTGTTCCTTTTATTTTAGCTTTTTTTGTCTTCCTACGTTACATATATTGTCTTATTTCCAATGTCTACCTTCGTATCCACCTTCTTATGAGCACCACCAGGTATCCTCCAGGTTAAGTTCGCACAGAGTTTGTCATGTCAAACAAACATGACAGTGTGATTTCCTGAACCACACTCCCCCTTTTCTTTGTCAAAAGCAATTTCTATGCCTGTCTTAAGAGATTGGATAGTTAAAAAATGGAAAGATGCCTCTTTCTCCTGCCCCAAAGCCCTTAGGTCACTGGAATAAAAACAGTCCCAATGAGGAAACGACTGCAAATATATACTCTTAAATGCTTGTTGTACTCACATCTGCATATTCTTGTCTTAATTTAAATTAAGGGGGGAGGGGGAGAGACGAACTCCTAAGGAAATGAGTAAGAAGAGACACAGCATTCCCAACCCATTTGAACTGGGAGCGAAGTCTTTGGTGGCAAGCGTGTTCCTTACTCTTGACACAGTGACTAATAGGGTACAAGTGTGTGCTATTAAATGATTTGCTGGTGTTACAGTTAAAATTAGAGTACCTAAAACTAACCTTTCGGGGTGTCCTGCTGACATGTGGTACTTTATTAAATTATCTCCCTAAAGCACATTCACCTGGTCCTAGAATTCAGCCGATGGGAGAGAGTTTCCATAGGTGCTGGCTTCATTAGTGTTTGCCAGGTCCTTACTGAGTACTCAGTGTGCATAAAAGAAAGTTTCTTTTCTCATCAGTCCAACCTGGAGGTTGAAAGTAAGTGTCCCAATGATAACTGTAAATTTAAGAGGCACATACTTAATATCAGTATCCTCAGAAGAAGAGAAACTTCTTTTATCATCCTTTCCAGACTAGCTGGTCAAAAGGATCTCAGATAGGGACCCTGACCACCTGTAGAAATTGTGGTCTATTGGGACACAGTTTATTCAGATTTGCATACACTATCCACCCCACCAACCTGCAAGATCCAGACACTTAGAAAATCTTACTCCAATGGCCTCTTAGTTAAGTATTCTATTAAAAGATAGAGAGGGCATCCTATCCCTCTGTACTTAATTTATCAAAGCACATATTTAAAGAAATATTTGTTTAAAATTATAGTCAGTATTTCTTTTTTCCATCAATACTCTGAAAACTCTAAAAGTAAGTTCTTGTTCAGATAGGTCAGACATTTAGAAATGTTTCCTTCCCAGAGCAACGTTGGTGCCTTGTGTTTTTGTGTGTAACGATATATGGTTTGTCCTATTTCAGCCATATTTTCAGAAGACAAAAACACCACAGAGCCTGCTTATAAGGTTAAAAATGCCCCATCCATTCCCAACACTCCAGAGCCAACAACAACGCAAGAACCCTTGGTGGGCAGTCAAAAGAGAAAAGCAAGGAAAACCAAGATCACACACCTTGTCAGGACAGCAGATGGCCGGGTATCACCAGCAGGAGGTACTTTGGGTAAGACAAGGAAGCTTTAGACAGAGATGACCAGAGCAAGCAGGTGGCCATCAGGGCCACAGTGGCCAGAAAATGACTATAATCCAACTGTGGGTCCTCACTGAAAAATGGGTCTGTTCTGTCAGTCTGGTCACAGTAACATTTTCTCTCTCTGGATCTCCTTGAGAACTGGTTTCCTACAGCGTTCTAAACATACATGTTTTAGTCCACGTTTTAAAATCATAGCTCTTTTCACAAGAGCATATCCGGAATTCCTAGGAAGGAAAGGTAGCTTTTAGGACTGTCAGCTACCTTCTCTTTCTCAGCATGCACAGAAACAGTCTTAAGTAAATTCCCAAAGATCCGAGACTTTTAAAAATACTGGATGAGTCTTTGTCCCTGGCTCACTTTTTAAGTCATTACAAGCCAGATCATCAGGTGTTTAAACCAATGAATTAAGAAAGCTGAGAAAGAAAGCATCCAGCATTTCCTATACCGCTGATTCAGACCACTAAGGGAGCCTGAGAATGCTTCTGGATTTCTTGATTCTCTGGGCTAATCCTTAACCAAATATTAACTTACAGTGAATTTCTCCATTTCAGTCTTGGCCTGTGGTCTGTTTACTGTTCCTGGTGGCCTCTGTGGAATTGCCTGAGGGGCCCGGCTTAAACGAGTGGCACTGAGCTTCCCCCCCTCATATCTAGGGGGTGGTACACCAACTAAGCGTTAGTGGACTTAGCTGCTGCCTTTCTGCCTTTCAGTGCCTCTAGCACCTCATTCTATCAGCCCTGAAGGAGGTGTTCCCCCCGCCTTACCCTAACCCAGTTTCCAGAAAAATGTCAAAGGTCCATAATGACTTCTATAAATAGCAAAAAAAAAATGTTTAAATGAATGCTTTTTGGGAATATTTATAAATAACTGATTTAGGTTAATCTAGTTGGTAGACTTATTGTATGCTGAGATAAAAGTCATTTAGTGAATTTTGTGCACTTGTGTTTTGCATATGCATATGTAGATTGTTAAACCTTAAAGTATATTAAAGACCCCCAATTTTGCTGTCATATACGAAGTGAAACTCAAAGAGGTGGAATTTTGTTTCATAACACATCGAACCACTAAGTAGGATGAGGACTAGAATGTAGTTTTCATGATATTTAGTCCAGAGGGCTCCTCTCTCCTTCCCTTTCCACTCTGGATTCTGCTCTGTGATTTTCACATTGTATAAATTGTTATAGCCTCATTTTTGCTTGTAGGAAGAGTGAAAGATTTTAGAAAATATTCCCTTTTATGTAGAAAAGCATATAGCACTTCATGTTCTAATATATGACATTTACAGCCTTTATCAATTACTTTCTGTAGTTAAAATGTTTTATTATAAAAACCATGGTAAAGATTACTCCTCTTCCTCTCTAATGGCTGTAATTAGTGTACTTATTTCCAACAAATGTATTGGCATAGCATTTCAGCCACCTCTTCATAAATACCAGAGGGCCCTTTGCTTCCTTTCAGTAGGCCTTCAGAACAAAAATAACAGTTTAGGATCTCACTGGAACTGATTAATCTCATTGGGATTAGTTTAGGCCATCCTAAGTGTTGGTAACACAGCATACCGAATGCCCAAGGTACATAGGAGGGCATGCCGTGGCTTCATCAGGAATGTTTGGTCAGTTGAGTTTTTAAGGGCCATTTTACAACATCCACTGGCCCCTCTGCAGAAGTCCCTTGGGTTTTATTTTGGCCACGGTCCATTTTTCCCTTTTTCTCTAAGACTGACCTATGCTTTGTTCTTGGATAAAACACAGTACCTCCACTCAGCTTCAGGGCATGGTGCTGCCCGTGGTTGCAGTTGAGCTTAATAAAAGAGTTTTATTCCCATGGAAGAAGAGATTCTGTAAAAGCCTTAATATTCGGTGGATGACAGAAGTGAACAGTAAAGCATATTAGCTCATTTCACATTGTCTGACACTGAGTTTTCTCTGCGTCCCTTCTCTGGAGAGGACAGAGCGATCCTCTCATGATGAATTTCCCTTTCGTTACAGATGACAAACCAAAGGAACAACTGCAGAGGAGTCTTGCTAAGGTGACCGAGACAGGCTGCAATGACGAATGCTCACACAACCGGGAGGCCACGGAGACGCGGAGCAGCACCCCGGAGATGCCAGCCGTGTCTGCGTTCTTCAGCCTCGCTGCACTGGCCGAAGTGGCCGCCATGGAAAACGTGCATAGGTTAGCAGTGGGAAACCTCGCTGCCCTGGGTTCTGGGGATCTTGTTCAACTTCACCCCCTTTCACGGAACACGGGTGGAGACAGTGATATGGAAGCCCAAATCATCCTTTCTGATGTGATTTGTGATATTTTTCACAATGATTGGGGTTCGGGAGACTTTTGTTTACGAGGTGTTAACAAAAGTATATATACTATTTAGCAGTGTGGGAAAATATAAGAGAGTATTGCCCACCAAGTATTTTACTTTGAACATAGTATTATTCTGTGGTTAAGCTTCATTTCTGAAAAAGCCTGAGAGAGCAGAGAAGCAATATTATCTAATCATTAGAGCTTTAGAGTCAGGTCTCAGACCTGAGCTTGAGTCCTACCTCTGTCACCTGAAAACTGTAAGGCCTTGAGCAAGCTCATTCACTTCTCTGTCCTCTGTTTCTTCTTTTATACTATGGCTGTAAGTGGTTCTCATTTCTTAGAGATGTTATATAGAATAAATCTAGTGTCCCAGTACTGGCACATGGTAACAGCCCCATTGAGGATGGCGTTGGTGGTACTAGCGGAAGAAAACAGTGTGGTTCAGGAAAAAGAGCATCTCAGCATCTGACTCATGGAAGGCAGAAGGCCTGGATTTTTCTTCAGCTCTCTGTGTTTGTTAAAAAGTCATTTATTTCTCTGGGCCTCAGTTTTCTCATCTTCTGTTTAGCATAACGATATCCCCAAAGAATCACAAAGTTGTAAGGATCAGATGAGACCAGATATGAAAGCCTTTTGAACTCAGTGAAGCCCCACAGAAAGTATATTAAGTTCTAAGTATATAATTGGGTGTTCTGCTACTTAATGGATCCTTTGGGAAGATAAAAAAGCCTTTTGTAAATTCAGGTATTTCTTGTTTTTATTCAAAGTGGATTACCCACAGATGAGTTCTTTCTTAGGTTTTCGGTCTTCAGTCCAACAGAGCTTGAAATCTACCCCAACGTGTCTACCCATCTGTCAGGCTCCATTTTCCTTCACATCCAGGTTTAGGAGACCCCAGTGGAAGCTTTGTTTGCCTCTTGCTGTTTACCTGTCATATTACAGTTCTAGTGCTTCCTCACAAATAGCCTCTAGATGTTTCCAAGAAGTCAAATTCCTTTTCATGTGTACACTGCAAGTGCCTAATAGCAAGTGAACGGTGACAGACATTGTTAAAATCTGTTCAGGTCTCTGAGGGAGATAATGCACAAACACTTCTCCACTCATGGAGTTTTACAGTCGAGCACAGAGGACAAACTCATAACGCATGCAAAAAGAATTAAAAATATGCCTGAGTGTTATTAAGTGCCCCCATAAATTGTGGGAATAAGAGGTTATGTAAGAATTCAGAGGGGGGTCATAATCCAGGGCTCAGGAAGGGCTACCACACAGTCACCTTTGCTGCTGCCAGCGTCCCCTTCTGAGCATGACTGGTGACACCTCTGCTCTATTAACCAGCCGCCCCCGCCCCAGTGACTTCCAGCTGCAGCAGCAGAAAGCGGCAGCAAGCCTTTCCAATGTCACCACCACCTTCCTCTCTGTGCTGCGGTCACGTGGAATCGCTTACTCCCGTCCAGATAAGCCCGCTTCTTGCCTTTGTGCGTCCTCCTCTCGGGTGAACAGCCTGTCTATCTTTTGTCCTCTTCTCTCAGTCTTCCTCCCGAAGTCTTGCACGCTCTCTGTGCACACCTCTCTTAGACCAGCTGCCACACTACTGGGTTGTAGTTTTTTGTTGATGCATCTGTCTCCTTCCAGTATGCTTTGAAAGCAAAGCACTGGTTTTATTCTTCATGTACACAGCTTCCTTAGTTCCTGTTACACAATGGACGAATGAACAAATGAATGGGTGAATGAATAAATGAGGTGTTCTTGAGAATGACTGCCTAAGTTAGCTAGCAGGCATAGAAAAAATGGTGTGAGTAAAGGTTCTTTTTTTTTTTTTTACATCTCCCATCAGCAAGAGAAAATATTGCCTATTAGAATTTTACTATCAACCTAACAAATGGTTAGTGTTCTTACTATCTAGACAGGCAGCCTTGGAGAATCTTAGTTGTAACTTCAGCGGTTAAGCTGTTAAAGCAGAGCTCCCAGCCGTCCCTCCACCTGCAGGCTTAATGTAATTGTACCTGGGTTGCCCATCAATTAATTATTGCTTAGGAATCACCTAGTTCATAATTTAGAGGGTGGTCGACAGAGTCAGGGGTAAACGTATATTACCTGCATTCTTGCCACAAGAAATCTTAATATTGGGTTCAGAAACCCAACATAGAAAAGCAGTTTTACAGAATGCAGGAAGTAGGAAATTGGAATTCACCTTTGTTGAGAGCCTGTTTATTTACTAGGAGTTTCATAAGGATGGAAGCTCATTACATTTATTCTTAAAATCAGCTCTGCCACGTGCGTCTTTTTAGTTCCATTTTAATGATGGTACAGGCGGTTAATTAACTTGCTAAGAGCACACAGCTAAACTTGAGTCAAGATCTGAATCCAAGTCTTTGAACTTCATTGTCTTTGCCTTTGCTGTAGCGTGCCACTTAAGCAAGCATCTGTCATGTCATAGAGACTCTTGGGGAATCTCACCTGACCTTCCCCTGGGAGCTGGAACCATCACTTCGTGGCAGCCCCATCATGCTCCTACCTCCTTTTCTTTTTCCACTGAGTAAGCTGGGCTTTCACCCCAATTTCTCTCTCTCCCTCTTGCTCGCTCTTTTTTTTTTTTTTGCATTGTACTTTTCATCTTTCACTTTTTTTTTCTTTGTATGTTTCCTTTTCCAATACTTGTTAAATTTTTTTTTTTGCTTTCGTAATATTGTTACATATTCAATCTTAAAAGTAAAAAACAGCATTTTAATTTCATCTTTCTCGAACAAAGAGTTGAACATATTGAAGAGTTGGTTCTTACAGCATCCCCACGTAAATAAACAGATTAATCCAGAGACTTGATTATAACACGTTTTGTTTTTCTAAACTCCTAATATCTTAAGCTAAGTGATCATTGGATTCTGAAATCCCCAAATGTAATCTATCTGAAATTAATTTTCTTTTTTGTTCATCAAGAAAAAGAAAATGGGATATAGTTATGGAGAGATACAATCTGAATTTTAAAATAGCTCCTTTTATTTCACGTAATCTGAAGAAGATACTGTATTGAAACGGTCAAACCAGTGCAAACACTGCTGCTCTATCCCATATTTTCAGCACAGTGCTGTGCACTGCAGACCATCGTAGGCCAGAGCAGTGAGTATGCATTGTTGAGGCTTGGGAAACCTATTAGGAAGTGTCAAGGAGGTGCCCAATCCTATCTTTTTAGAACGAGAAGCTCTATAGAAAGTACCAAGAAATTTTCTTATAACCATGAAGTAAATCGTATTTTTCTTCCTACTCATTAAACAGCAAGCTGAATGAAAAATAACTGTTTGATCTACATCTGTTTGATGTAGATCCAATCCAAATGATAAGAATTTCCATGAATTTTTTTAAGTCTTGTCTAGAGTTCTCTCTCCATACGTGTTGATTTTGGCCCAAGTTGATTGGATTTTCTCACACACTAAAATTCAGAGTCGGTACTTGCCTTCTTCCCTATGCATTCTCCCTCCATATGCCTTTGAGACTTCTCTTTCGTTAGGGGGGTTTCAGTGTTTTCTTTTCATTCATTTTTTCAGTCACAGTTTACCTCTGTCTGCAGAGGCCATCCCTTTTACTGGCCTTAAGTTTTGAAATCGGGCTTATTATTATATATCTCAAGAAATGAGCCTGAAGGTTATCGGTTAGTATAGGAGAGTCTTCTTCCCCTTGGGCAAGTCAAGGAAAGGAATGTGTCATTTTTTAATATAAGTAGATCCAGAGGAAAATTGTCATCCTAGAACCATAGCCCTTGACTGAAAGTCTTCCACTTCCTGGGAATTTCCCCAAATCTGTTGGTGCTTCAGGTTTTGTCTCTACATAATGGAGGTGGTTGTTTGGGGGCAGAGTATGTTGTTGAGTTGTAGGAGAGGAACTGAGATAAGAAATCCTTAAAAAAGAAAAATAGAGAAGCTTTAAGAATAAAAACAGTTTTAGTTAAACGGTGTAAGTAGTAAGTCAGTAGCTATTAAACAAGATATATTGGAAAGCTTTTCTTGGTCATTTCATCATCCTCTCCTATTTCTGATAATGTACTCTCAATAAGTGATTTCTCTCTTTTTCTTCCTCTTATTTTACAGAGGTCAGAGATCAACTCCGCTCACCCATGATGGACAGCCAAAAGAAATGCCACAGGCTCCTGTACTTATTTCTTGCGCTGACCAGTGAAGCGCCCTTTAATTGTAAAACATTGTGCTTTACCTACTACCCTAGCCTTGTCTTTACTGAGAGATGCTAGTGAGTCCATGTGGTGGAAAATATAGACTGCAAACAAGTGCTTGTTGCCCTACATGGCCCAGATTCACTTGAAGCAGAAGTTGGCACCCTGGGCCAGTTGGTTCTTTCAGCACCCAGAGTCTTTGAGGGTGATGTGATCTGTCTGATAATGAGCAGGAACGGGATGATCCTAGAGCTTTGCTTTCTATTGAAGGCTTTTGATGGTAACAGGTGGTAACTTGGTAAAAGGCTGCCTTTACTGTAGCTCATCCAGCATCTCTTTTACCAACCAGAGAGTGTGAAACTAGTTTCGTATATTACCTAGTTATTCTTTCAAAACAAAAACAAAAAACAAAAAAACAAAAACTGACACACTGCACTAGTTATTATTAGAGATTCTTAGTCTTTTTTGTACATGGAGATTTATGTTCTAAGATGGTTTATATAATAGGTTATACCTACATCTATATTGTAGAATAATATTAAAAAGCCTGTTCCAGAGACTCTCAAGCAGCGCGGGCAGGCAGATGTACCATTGTTAGCGGTGTACGCTCGGCCTCGTGGTCCATATATTCTGCACTTTTGTATTTGCCACCAGAGTGGTAGTTTGCTGGCAAAAAGAGAAAGAGAGAGAAGAAGAAACATTACAGTTCTTACAAGCAGAATTTTTTTCCTAGCCTTGAGTGACCAAGAAGAATTTGCTTGGGGCAAATTGTGGCGGATATTTTCCCAGACAGGGGAAGAGTCCAGCAGATTACAGATTACTGATGTTTTTCATGCCTTGAGGATTCTTTTATTTTTACACAGGGGTCTGAGTGACCAATGGATCGTTCATACAGACAAAAAAAGAAAAATATTATTCAGAAGTGACCTTAGTATTACTTCACTATTCAGAACACACTGAAGACACACTCGCTTCGTGTGGACTTTGAGCTACAGACCTTTTACATCCATCCCAGACAGACTGGACGGGTAGCAATTGCTATGCACAGCCTAATTGGCACTGCAGGTTTTTAGAGCCATTTTGAGTTTTTGTGGTTACGGAGGTATTGAGTAAATGATGAGGGAGGTGTGCCTGACCAGAGTGGGACTTGCAGTTATAGATCCACCTGCAAGTTTCCTGTTTCCTTTTCATGTTTTGTTGCTTTTGAACATAAAACCAACCATACATATGCCAGTGCAAGTGGATAAACTGGCTTAGAACATTCAACATATTGACTCCACCACCTGATGTTCACAGTATCTTGTTTCTTAGCAACAGATGCAAAGTGATAAATCAAAATTAGTCGGCGGCTACAGATTTTACAGGGTATTTGTTCCATAGCACAAAGTATTTCCCCACTCTTGCATCACAGCACAAACTACCAAATTTTAATTATTGGATTCCAGCAATAATTTTTACTGGTTTTCAAACTGGCGGAATTTTGATAGTGTTAGTTCAAGTTTGAAGCTTTTGAATTAGATCTCTAAATGGTGACAGTTTACAAGGTTTTATCTAGCTTTCTTATTTATACTTGACTGAATTGTAATGATGATTTTTTTTTCTAATCGTAATTTGACCTAATAGCCATACAAAAAAATGACTCTTATTAGTACTGACTAGGTTTAGCTTTTCACGGTTGTAGATATTACTTCAGTTTCGGTGCTGGAAAATATGTACAACATACTAACAGAACTGAAAAAGAATAGAGAGATTTGGACCTTTTTTTCAAAGCAGGTAGAGAGGGCATCAGGGCATTGGAATGGTGTCCTCAAAAATGCATATTCCTTGTGGGCATGGAGGAAGAAGGAATTAGTAAGCAAGGTTAATCAGAGGCAGAAGCTTAGCCCCATTCACATAGAAATAAATCAGGTGAGCAACCCCAGATTTTAGCATGAGATTTTTACTATGATGCCGTTGTATTAATATTTTCTAAATTTCGAAACACAAAGTTAATGTTTGAAAATTGCTGGGTCCCAGTGTTGGTGGCTGTTGGAGTTTCTGGACCACTTGCTAGCAGTGATTTAAAAATTATAATTAGCTGAAATCCAAAAAAAAAAAAAAAATCAACAACAAAAATTGTTTGGTGCAGAACATGCACCTTGACAATGGTACTAACTTGTTATTCTCTAGAACATGTTAGAATAGATCTATTTTTGCCAGAGCCCTCTCCTCCAGTCCTCTGATTACATTTCACTAGAGTTCCTTAAGAGAGTGCTGTATATTCATGGGACCTTTTTTAAAAAGAAGCAAAACAGAAGATTACTTTTTTCTATGTGATTAATATATCTTACTTGATCTGCTTTTCCTAAACCTCAGTGGCTTTTCCCTTAGGCAGGGGTCGGGGTGGAGGGCAACCTACTGGATATGACTGTTTTCAGATACTTTAGAAAAAAAACAAAAACAAAAAAAAACACCTTTTTGTAGAAATGCTTAATTTTTAAGCGGTTAGGCACTGAGAGTAGCAGAAATCCTGCAAAGCTTTATAGTCTTTTAGACACTCGCCTTGTCATTTCTCTGAGTAAAGTCTTGATTTCAAAAATAGTGCTTTTCTTATGCCCTGAATCCACTGGAGAGGGGTGTTGGTATTTTCAGGTAACAACATTTGTTAGCACAAATATTGCAGACCAACATGTAGTACCCTCCCCCATTTATCATTTTCATTTCACTCCTCTCATTCTTTTTTATTTTGGAAAATCATATTGCTATGGTGTGTACCTTAATCTGCCAGCAAACACCATCTACACTAACATTTGTCCCACAAGCATCCTCAAGAGAAAAAGTTGTTGCACCTTATGTATATCTCAAGCAAACCAAAATATGATGCTCTTCTGCTTTTGTTTTATTCTAAATTGTTGTATCATATCTTTCTGAAACCATTCTGAATCTAGTTGAAATTATCAATATTTATGCTTTTAACCTTAATTTCTGGATTCAAACCTGTATATAAATCTTTTGAAAAAAATTGTCCTAGCCCTTCTCTGTGTTGCTGGAAGTGGATGATTTAGTCTCAGATGGAGACACAGTACTGTTCCAGTTTTCTTTAGCCTTTTATTTATTTAGTTATTCTGGGTATTTTCCTATGTAATTTTGAAGTGTGTAGAGTATATTATAGTTACTGAAGCTGCAGCTCTAAGAAGCTGAGTGAAAGAGAGAAAATACTGTAAGACACCCTTCTTAAGTGTTTATTTGTTTGGATAACTGTAATGAGGCCAGGAAAAGGAAAAAGGTCCCACAGCCACTTTGAAGACACAGGTTCTTATCCCCAAACTAGGTTAGTTCCCAGATTTTAGATCAAAATGGTGAATTCTTTAAAGCCCTCTTTTTTAAAGGATATATCATTACCGTTGTAATTCTGACAGTCTTTCCCCCCCCCGCCCCGAAAATATATTTATTTAATTCCCTCAGATGAGCTTTCTACCAGTGCCCCCTCAAAGCCATGCTGAACTCATTCCCACGTTATCACTGTTATTATAGTTCCTGCCATTAAAACTGCTGCAGAGAAAAAAAGTGATGGAACACTATGAACAAAAAGGAGCATCTGAACTGGTCCGGTTATTTAGAATCCAACTTGTGTAATCCCCGTCACTCTCTTATCAAGTCAGATGTCACTCTGCCTGAGTCATAGAACATTTTGTTTGCACTCTGTAGTCCTTGGCTTATCCTCTGGAAATGTTTGCACCTATGTAAAATCTCAAGCAAATTATAAATCGATACAGCACTAGGAGTAAGCTGAAAACTGAATGACATGTTTTGTTTATACAGTTCCGGGGGAGGGATGGGGAATATCAAGTAACTCTGTTCCAAGTTTGGCATTTGGCATTAATGTGAAGCAGTGGGACCATGCTGCCTGCTAAACTACTGTATGAATCCTAAGTGTTCTGGAGACCAGCGGCTGGAGGCTGGAGGCCAGCATCCATACAGCCAAGGGGAAGCGTCGCCGCTTCGTGGGGGAAGAGGAAGGAAGTCGTGCAAGGCCTGGAGTCATCACTCGTGAAGGGGAAGTCGGGGTGTACGTGACGCTGTGAGGAGGCTCACCTTTGATTGCACTGCTCCACCGAGCCCTCAGATGAGGCCAATCCTAATGGGCTACCTCGGCTTTAACGGTTAATTTCAGTAAGTCCTGTTTCAAAGGTTTGTCTTTTTTTGCTTCTACCTTCAGTGCCACTATTTTCCGCTGCAGTGTTTTGACTTCCCAAACCACCTTCTCCAGAGAGAACAATGTATTGCTGAAAATGGGCAGTAGAAAAAGCAAATGCTCTTATTACATTTGACCTATAAAGTATTCAGAGTGACTGCTAGGTGGGAATTAAAATTTAGCTTTCCCCACATAGGATCTTGTTTTGCACCTTATAAAGAGTGTACTAATTGTTAATTAGGTGTTGCTTTTATTTATACAAGCATTCCCAAAGAATTAGATTTGGATTTTGTGTTTATTTGAGTTTGGGGATTTTTTTTTTTTTTTTTTTTACAGTTATCTTATTTAGATTGACTAACATCATACTTATAATAAAAAAAGAAACAGTTGTTCAGTTCATCTTACCAGATATGTCTGGTGAAGTATTCAGGGTTTGATGGACTGCTTAGCTTTTATATAGTTTGGAAGTGATAGCGAAGTTTATTATACCCCGTATTAAATGACCTTGTCCTTTTCACTGGGGACATTATCTTACATTTTAGAAAAAGAAGCAGCAAAAGAGTGAACAACAAGACAAGTACATTTGATTCCCCTCATACGCCTCCATCTGTTTGTGCTACGCTTTCCTTAAAAATATAAATATACATTTTCTTCACACATACAAAAAAGTTTCCTCTCCTGGCCAAATTTTATTTCTGGTGGTATGATTTATACTAATAATTGAAAAGAGGAAACCTTGTACTTAGAAGTTCGGTGGCCACTGCTTTCTTGTTGCAGTCAGTGGTCAAAATTGATCCTGCCCTTAAATTGATCTTTATGCACAGAATTAGTTATTGTGAACATTACTACTCTTTCCAAAGATTTTCTAATAAATTGGGCCAGAACTGGTTACCGAGGCGCAAGGACCTAATTCCATGCCTCCACACGCCCCCACTGCACCGCACCACACATCTTACCTCACAAGCTCTAACCTAAATCACAGAGGCACGCGTTTCGTGGACTAACCATGACCTCCCCTTGCGGCCCCAGGGGGGTGCTCACGTCCCCTGACACCTCACTTTAGTGCCTCAGCTCGCAGTGGCAGAACTGGGGTGGGGGATTGTGATCTGGAGCTCAGCACATGCTCGGCAACATGTTTCTCATTTCCTTAGCACTAATGTCTTGCTCTCAGGAATCTGTCAAAAACGAATAAAAATCACCTGAGAGTCCACATACCAGATTATGAACTTTTCCCATAGGTTTGAATTGCTTACTTACCTGTCATAAATTAACCACAGCTTCATTTGACCACCAGGTCTTAAGTCTGTTGACAGTTTTCAGCATGACCGAATCGCTCATTTTTTTTGCTTTCAGAAATTGGCTTGGTTCTCTTTAGAGTTGGTGTAAACATGCCATGTAATAAATGATTTCCACTTAATGGTACAACAGAATTATTGCTTTCTTAGATGTATGTGTAGTAAAAGTCAATATACACATTTATATAATTTCTTTCTTCAAAATCTTATACTTAATTTGATATTTCTAAAAATTGCACATGTAAGTCATGTGTATAACATGCTAAAGTACTTTAACTGTGATCTTAAAACTGAATAAAAAATATTTAATAAAAATTTGAAATATTTTAAAGATATTATTCTTTTTTTTTTTTTTTTTTTGGTTCACACTACTGGCCATAGTGTATGTGCCTTCAATATACCATATTTGCTAAAAACAGTAGGGAAAATACTTTAATACAAATAAGACCTTTCAACTATTTTAGAATACCAAATGATGGTCTCCCCTAAACTTTACCTGAGATTCACCATTGTATGAGCAGCGCTGGTTGCTTTTGCCGAACGTGTGGAGCAGAAATCAGCCCTACAGAAGAAGGAAAACATGCTTCAGTCTGCTGCACAGGAGGAGAGGCTCCTTGGGAAAGTGTGACCTGCCTGAGCATACCATCTTTCCCCGAACTGTAATAAAAGGATGGAAGTAGTATCGTTAAGAACTGTAGTATAAACTCAGGCCTCAAGTTTGGTGAATATGATGTTCCTGAACCTTAGAACCTTGGATATGCTTTTTTTTTTTTTTTTTTTTAATCCTTTGGATTGGCACACAATTGTGCGCATGCACACACAGTGTATAAATACATACATAGTATAATTATGTCACAGCCGTTGCATTCAGACAGACTTGGCTCCAAAGTGTGGCTCCACCCATCTACCGCTGGGTTTCTTAACCTCCCTGAATCGCACTTCACTTACCTAAATGATGGTGGTTAATAATAACTTCTTAACACCACTACTGGGATGAAAAGGAAATACATATGAAAATGTTCGCATGGGGCCTGTAACGGAAATGCCCATTAAGTGGTCATTGTTGACTGTATTATATTTATTCCAACTGGAAGGTTGATATGTTAGTGTATTCAAAAGAGTTGCTAAGTATAACTTCGTCTTCAGAATGAACTAGGGTCCTGATGCCTTAGGGATAAGCTGTTTGGATTTGATGTTGTGGAAAACTCACGGTAGGTTAAGTTCACATAGCTAACTCATACTTGTATATGTAGCACTATAAGATTTTTCTGTAAAATCTGTCTGCCTAATGAATTACATTTTCTAATACTCCGGCACACTTCCTTTGAATTATTGAGAATAAAATGTATTGGGGGAATATAAATTCTGTTAGGGAAAAGGGTGATAATGTGCATATGTGTGTGGTTTTATGATCCTGCATATACAATCACATCTGTCCTTCTGGGTAGAACATGAAATCTCTTGCAAGGAACAATAAAATGGTTCTTATCAATAAGTGAGCTAAAACTAATACTACTGACTCTCTTCCATGCATATTGAACAAAGGTAAAGTTGCTGATCATAATGTATTGGAAACCTTGTCACCTTTTTGAAATATGGAAATTTTCAAATATATGCAAAGATAGAGCGGCTAGTATACTGAACTCCACGTACCCATCACCCAACCTCAAGCACCTGCATTTCCTTGATTCCTTCATCTGTATTTCACCCGTTTTCCTCCATTTCATCCCCCAACCCCAGATACGCATATCCCAGAAGTGTGATTTCATGTATAAATACTTCAGATAGTCTTTAAAAACAAATATTTTGATATGCACAAATATTCATTTTAAGTATCACCTCACGATTCCAAAAGTATGTTTCTTGTCCAAAGCAAAAGGAATTCATGAGCCACAGCAATGCTGGAGTGAAGATAATTTGGAATTAGAAAACGCTGTTCAAATTGGCTATCTCTGTATTTGACATTTTTAATTTACAGTTTCTAAACAGATTTTAAGAAAAATGGCCTTAGCATGCTATTTATTTATTTAATTTATTTAGGTCTTGCTTTCTATGATTTTGTTGTAGTTAATGTCTAAAAAGGCCCAAGGACTAAAACTTATAACTATATAAAACTTTTATAAACTTACTGTGTCCTTTACACTTTTCCCTCCAACCCTGTCCCTGCTGCATTTTCTGTCTCAGACTTTTAAGAGTGAAATCTGTTCTTGTAGGGGAGAGGTAGAGACAAAATATTAGATGAACTCTGGAAGGCAGGTTGCCAAAGACTTTAAAAATCTGCAGTCCTGGGTCAACAGGCCAGAAATTAAAGCATAAAGTGAAATCCCTTGCTGGAAGAGATAAAATGATAATTCCTACTTTAAGGCTCATCTATTCGGCAATCCCTTACCCTAGAGAATTTCACAAAAGGTCATTTTGTCTCAGGATCATGTATTGCAAAGTCAGAAGAGAAAATGTGGGGATTGAAAGTTTCTTGAGAATGATGGAGGATGAAAGGGGGAAGGGGAAATTTCATACAAACAGGTCTTTAGAGTTCAGTGTCTAAAAGTCAAAATGGTTTTGAAGCCAAAGTTAAATGGTTTTAAAGCCAGCATGAAAATATTTCCAAGAAATATGCTTGAGTATAATTTCCTGATTTTTTCCTACTATTGGGCATCATATCTGTGGTGCTTATGAAAGACATTAAACAGATAACAATTCATACCTTCCAGAAATAAACATATGAAAGCACTGAAAAAATACATTAAAAACAATTAAAATATACTCAGTAGATACAAAAATAGGTAATAATTTACCATCTAATATGAAGCATCTATTTGAAATATAATAGAAAAGCAAAACTGATATAATTAAATTTTTTTTCCTCCGAGATATAATCTTTGAGATAAATACTGGAGAAGTTTAGATGGAGTTTTACAAAATAACTTTAAACTTTCACTTCTCCCATACTGTATCTTGGCTTAGGTATTTATAACAATATATTAAAAATAAAAGTGATACTCTGACAAGTCCTCAGAAATCTAAACCCCTCTTGTAAATAGAATATGAAGTACTTAACACACCAATCCTAGCCTCACCTGTATTAAACCTGTATTGTGTATGAGTCAAAATCAAAACTGTGTTGTTAGAATAAAATGCCTTAAAAACAGTTCTTCATCCACTTCTCTGTTTCAGAGCCCATGAAAATTAGTTCACTCACTTGCTTTGTCTCCAGAAGAGTTCTTTACCGATATGGCACGGCCATTAAATTGCTGTCATGCTCTTACAACAATCCAGTCGTTCCGCAAATCTGCGGCGGAGGCCTGCTATTGGACCGCTAATCACCAACAAGACAGTCTTCTGAGGATACATAATCTAGTGGGGTTTAGAAATGGTCCACTGAAATACAATACAGATGAGGCTGGGCATGGAAATCAAAGACTGTCAGAAAGAAGTTACATATAAGTGCATGTGAAACTTGATAATCTGCATTTTGAAGACTTAAAAAAAAAATGGGTGTGTTACTGTTTTACTTTAAAAGAATAAAATTCTTTTAATTTCTCAGATCTCTGAGAATGACAAAAATGTGATAAAAGCCTTTGGGGACGATCCATGATGCAGCATATGTTTCTTTTATGTGTGTCCCAGGGTATGGAACCTCCCAGCTATGCTAATTCCGGGACTGATGTGCAGTTAGATAGCACATCGGCTACAACCTTGCCATGACGTCTGGAGAATATCCGAAATCGCAAGGTCAAGCAGCACAGTTTAAGCATTTGGCCTTAGGGTTAGAGAGGTAATCCTGGAGCCAGATAATATGACTCCCCGACTTTCTTTTCCTTCTCCGTGGGCTATGCATCTCTTCCCTACCTTAGTCCCAGCTCTTGCTTGCATCTTGCTGAGACAGCACACCTTCCCACTTCCATACCCTCCATGCACAAAAGCTGTTTTCTGTTTTCCCTTTCTTTTTTTCTTCTCCACTGAGAATATCTGTAAGGTTTTTATGGCTGGGTGAATGACTCAAGAAATGCTTCGCTCCAAGGAACTAGTGGGGAAGATTCTTGTTTCTTGATGTGTGCTGCCACCATTTCAATTTGGGTCTCAATCCGGCACGTGAGTCTTGCTAATCCTCAGCCTTTGGAAAGGAAGAACCTATTCTTTTTTTTTTTTTTTTTTTTGGCTGTGTTGGGTCTTCGTTTCTGTGCGAGGGCTTTCTCTAGTTGCGGCAAGCGGGGGCCACTCTTCACCGCGGTGCACGGGCCTCTCACTATCGCGGCCTCTCTTGTTGCGGAGCACAGGCTCCAGACGCGCAGGCTCAGTAGTTGTGGCTCACGGGCCTAGTTGCTCCGCGGCACGTGGGATACTCCCAGACCAGGGCTCGAACCCGTGTCCCCTGCATTGGCAGGCAGATTCTCAACCACTGCGCCACCAGGGAAGCCCGGAAGAACCTATTCTTACCTAGAACTCTTCCGCGTTACCTCCCGTGTATTGAAGGCCATGAATCTAATTTTTAAGCTCAATATTTACCTCAGTACGGCCAAATCAAAATCCCCATTTTAGGGATTGATAGTTAAAGGAGTTCTTTAACTCCAAAATCATCTGCTTTAGGAATTAAGATTATCTCTTAGGTATGGAAACTGCCTTGTAATTTATGTCTGAATTCAGAAAAGTTCTAGAACTTTAAAGAGTTTAATTCAAAGTTCATCAGGCCTCTGTCTGTGGCCCCCGAAGGCTCAAGTCAGTGGGATCTGTGTTGCCCAAAAGTCTTCACTGGTCTTCCTCTCCCCACATCCCAAAGGTCTGACTTCAAATGAGTGGGTCACATATGCAACAACATTTCCCGAGTGGCTAGCATGTGCCGAGGACCGTGGCTGAAGCAACAGTGAAGACGAGGGTCTTCAAACGCTGGCACCAGCCCACCTGGTGTGACACCTGAAATTCGAAGGGGAATGCAGAGCGGTTGTCTCTCTTACGCATGCCACAGTCGTCCCTAGGGACACCATTCAAACTGGAATCAGACCAAGATCTTTTTCTTCTGTGTATGGGCATTTATCCATGTGGATTACTATTTTGGCGTTCCTCTTTCACTCCTACACACACATCCAATATTCCATATGCCTTCTTTGAAAAAACAACTGGTCTGTGCACTCTTCTCTCCCGAGTCGCCTTTGTGTGACATTCTTGCCTGCTTCCCCCACGACCTGCTCCTCAGCCAAAGATCTATTTTAGACGGAATCTGTCCCAGCTTTTGAGCCTACCGCAGAGAGCAGCGTCGGTAATTGGTGGGGCGGGATGAACTGAGTCATAAATTAGCTGATGAATATTATTTCCTGGGGAAGAGCAGCCCTTCACCTGCAGCCAAAGGCAGAGCCAACCAAGTGGCAAGATTGCACAGCGGGCGGGGCCCTGGGAGATGCCCGAGTCACGGAGCAGGGAACCGATTTTCCCCAGCGGCTCACCTTTCCCTGCTGAAGAGCGCTGGCTGCCATCGCAATCCTCCAAGTCTTGGAACAGAGCCAAGTTTCCTGAGATTAAACTGCTACAGATCAGCAACGCAGTTTACACTTCTTGGTCCCTTTTCTTTGCTTCCTAGTCAATTATATATTAAAGTTAAAACTTTTTAACTTGAATGTCAACCTCCTCATATGAGCTTAAACCATTTACAGGTATACCTCAGAGATATTGCGGATTCGATTCCAGACCACTGCAATAAAGCGAGTCCACAAGAGTTTTCTGGTTTCTCAGTGCCTATGCCTATACAAGTTATGTTTACACTATATTGTAGTCTATTAAATGTGCAAAGGCATTATGTCAAAAAAAAAAGGATATACCTTAATTTAAAAATACTTTATTGCTAAAAAATGCTGATCCTCAACTGAGCCTTTAGCAAGTCGTTGTAGCAACGTCAAAGGTCACTGATCACAGATCACCATAGCAAATATAATAATGAAAGAGTTTGAACTATTTTGAGAATTTCCAAAATGTGACACAGGGTCACGAAGTGAGCAAATGCTCTTGGGAAAAAACGGTGCCAATAGACTTATTCGACGTAAGGTTGCCACAAACTTACAATTTGTTAAAAATGCATAATCTGTGAAGTGCAATAAAATGAGGTATGCCTGTAGCTTCAAAACTTACCATATACACACACTGTTCTCAGTTTGGAAATCAGGCAGAAGCGTGATCCATTTTCACGTACATTTTTACCTCTGTTTTTAAAAATAAAGCTAGTGTATTATAGCACTTATATTACAGTTATTACCCAATATGTTTGAATAGAATTATATGTGCTTCAAATTCATTCCACAGCCTAATCCACCTTTTTTTTTAGCTTTAAAAGAATATGATTTAAAAAAAAGAATATGATTTTTTCCCAACTGCCCCATGAGCTATCAGTTTAACTGAGCAACCTCTGCTACAATGTTGTATAAACCTAATCATGTTCATTTCCACAGAGCCCTCTTTTTCTTTGTCATCCACACCAGGTAAGTGTGACTCAGTTTATGAATCATTTGCAGTGTCTCCTCTTGATCGTTGCACTTCTTATACCCAAGTTGGGGGCCTATTTCTCAGGTAACGTCAGAGTTCTGAATGTCGGGCTCCGTCCCAGATCAACAGGTTCACCATCGCCCTGCTGCAGGGCCTCCAGGGAACCAGAGAGCGAAAGGAGCTACCAGACAGCCTGAGTTCATCTGTACTTTCCACTTGGCTGTGATGATCAGCCAGAGAATATTCTCCTGAGAGATGGCTAAGACCGAGTCTATTTCAAATGACTTCGAAAGGACAATGCTGTCATCTCATAGTTGAGGAAACAGCCTGCTGTACAGAGGAAGAGAAGCCACTTTCTGAAATGTGATAGCAAAGCATAACTGTAAAATGAAAAGCAATTTAAATGTATTACTGGACAAAAACCATTAGCCCAATGAACATAAATAACCTTACCGAGGAAGGGCACCGTTTCCAGATAACTGCTCCCTTAGTTTGGAGGAAATGTCTCTCTTACTGGAAGGCCTCTGAGTGTCATTAAAAGGGTTGCAACTGAAACATGTTATCAAAGAGTCAGATTTTTTCCACTTGTGTAAACAACCCCGTTGGAATTAGTGTGACATTTTTGCAGGCGGGGAAGCCAGTAACAACTGGTATAACCAGAACCAGGCAATTTTGCTTTCTGAAAGAAGGGTTGTCAAGTCATGATTATTTCTCTCAGATGCTGCCAAATTCCTAGTGACATCACCCATACCATTAACCACTCCATTAAATTCTTTGTAGTGCTAATGCTGTCTTTGTTTAATCTGATTCAGCCAAGAACAAGAAGAAAGGGAACTTTAAATCTCTAGGCTCAGGAAAGATGTGAAGCTGGAGACCCTGACACTGCCTTAGGCTGGATCCGAACATCCAGGTGGGCAGCAGTTGGCATGTGGACCCCTGTGCATGGGTGATGTCATTGGGGTTATCTATAGTGCAGAGTTACCATCATGGTTCCTTTACTACTAGTGATACACTGAAAGAGTTTATGCAGCCTCCTAATGTGCCATGAGTCTCAAAGTGTGGTACCAACCTCTGGAGAGGCTGAGACTAGAGTAAAATGGAGATCAGCAACCCCTAGTTGATGTGCTCACTCACAAATAAGCCAAAATGCAGTATGTCCGCTCACAAAAAGAGAGCGGTTTCACTTTTTCATTTTGGTATTGTTTGTCATGGTTTGTTTGTTTGTTTGTTTCACCAAAGGAGGACAGGGAGTTTCCAGGACAATCACCTTGGACTCTAAAAAAAAGAAAGAACATTTTGAAATCTCTTGTCTTAAAGTAGTTGCACCCCAGTGGGATCTGGACCACAGGCACCCCAAGATGGAGACTGAGAGCTGGTGGAGTCACCCCATGGAGGGCAGGAAAACTTTTCCCTCCTTCCCTCTAGGCTCTTTGAATGACCTAATAATTAAATTGACATAGAACAGATTAACAGGAGAAAACCAAATTTAACTTGGTATATAGGAGAATTCATTAAAAAATATGAAACTCAAAGAAGTGACCAAAGCAGGCAGCTTTTATACCTTTTAGACAAAGAAATAATGAATTTGTGAAGAATTGGCAAGGTAAAGAAGTTTAGGCTTGGGGTAGTAAATAAGTGAAGACAAGGTTTGCCTTGTCTTATTAGTGTAACAAGGTTTGTTTACACAGCCTTCTCAGCCCTGAAGTCCCTATCTATAATGATAAGGATGTCTCTTCCTCCCAGTATAGAGAGGGTACTTTTCACTTGGGAGATATATTTCCTGCTTTCTGGGGAACGAAGGAGGATCAGAGTGTCCTTCTTGTACTGGCTATCTTGACTTTAATTCAAAACAATCAATATGCCAAAGTGGCATGTTTTGGGGTGGCCTGCCCTGAACCCCATCATTCACTGAGGGATGTGGGATGGGGATGCTAGATGTGGGATCTCTGAAAACCAGGGTACTCTTTAATATAAATCTTTAGCTCACTGCAAGCAGAAAACAGACATCTCCAGGAATCAGACAGCCAAGTGGGAAGGAGAGGGAGTTATTTTGTACAGCCCTGTAACACCTAGCAAGTACGGTGCCAACACACCACAGGCAGCCCCCAAATCCCATTGATCAGGGCAAAGCTTTCCCCCCTCTGTACACTGAGCCCCTACATAACCAGAATCAAATCACCTCACCTCTTTATTTCCTCTCTAACGTGGGCATTATAACATCTGCTTCCAGGGATCATTTTTTGTGGATGCAATGAGATACAACATTTGAACAAGTTTTGTAAGTTCTAAAATTCTATAACGCTTAAAAAATTAGAAAACTTTAAGAGAATAAAAAGACTAGCCAGAGAATGTGAGAAAATATTTGCAAACACATATCTGATAAAGGACTTGTATTCAAACTATGCAAAGAACTCTTAAAACTCAACAATAAGAAAACAACCCAATTAAGAAGTGGGCAATAGATCTGAACAGACACCACACAAGAGGTGATAGAGAATATACAGATGGCAAATAAGCATATGAAAAGATGCTCAACATCTTATGTCATTAGGGACTTGCAAATTAACACAAGATACCACTATATTCCTATTAGAATAGCCAAAATCCAAAAGACTGACAACACCAAATGCTAACAAGTGTGTGGAGTAACTAGAACTCTGTTGCTGGTGGGAATGCAAAATGGTACAGCCACTTTGGAACAGTTTGGCAGTTTCTTACAAAGCTAAACATAGGCTTACCACATGATCCAACAATTGTCCCCTTAGGTGTTTACCCAAATGAGTTGAAAACTTATATTCATGCAAAAACCTGCACGTGAATGTTTATAGAAGCTAAACAAACAAACAAATTATTGTCAAAAACTGGAAGCAACCAAGTTGTCCTTCGATTGGAAATGGATAAACAAATTGTGGTATATCCATACAGTGGAATATTATTCAAGGATAAGAAATGAGTTATCAAGGCACAAAAAGATATGGAGGAACTTAAATACATATTGCTAAGTGAAAGAAGCCAATCTGAAGAGGCTACATACTGTATAATTCCAACTATGTGACATTATAGAAAAGGCAAAACTATGGAGACAATAAAAAGATCAGTGGTTGGGGAAGGTGAATAGGTGAAGCACAGGGAATATGTAGGTAGTGAAACTCTTCTACATGATACTGTAATGATGGATTCATGATGTCATGAATTTGTTAAAATCCATTGAATCTGCATGACGAAAAGTGAACTCTTATGTAAATGAAGAATTTTAGTGAATATGTCAATATTGGTTCACCAATCGTAACAAAGTCACCACACTAATGCAAGATATTAATGATGGGGAAACTGGGGGAGGGGAGTGCAGAGGGGCTGGAAGAGTGAAGGGATTTATCGGTATTTTCTGTACTTTCTGCTCAATTTTTCTGTAAACCTAAAACCAGTACAAATAATAAAGTCTACTAATTAAATAAAAATTAGAATAGCTCCTCTGCCTGCCTACTTCTCAGATATCACCAAAAAGGAACAGTTAGGTGGCTAAAAACCCTTGTTAATTTTCTCATCAGCATTTTTCTGTTTACTAAAGTAATTAAATGGGAAAAAACCCACTTTTCCTCCTTCTGGGACTAAACAAGGCTAATTTTTTTTTTTCCTACTTTGAATGGGAAAAAACAAGTCATTGGTAAATTTTTCCTTTTCCTGAATGGGCCCATATACAAAAAAGATTGGTAAACACTGCGTGAAATGAAAATAAGAAAGCTCTCCTCTGAAAGGGATACCTACCTCATTTTATACGAGTGCTCCTGCTTGCTTCCAAATATAAAATAGTGTTTTAAAAACTACAGTCGTGGGCTTCCCTGGTGGCGCAGTGGTTGAGAATCTGCCTGCTAATGCAGGGCACACGGGTTCGAGCCCTGATCTGGGAAGATCCCACATGCCACGGAGCAACTAGGCCCGTGAGCCACAACTACTGAGCCTGCGCGTCTGGAGCCTGTGCTCCGCAACGAGAGGCCGTGACAGTGAGAGGCCCGCGCACCGCGATGAAGAGTGACCCCCACTTGCCACAGCTAGAGGAATCCCTCGCACAGAAACGAAGACCCAACACAGCCAAAAAATAAATAAATAAATAATAAAAATAAGTAAATTAAAAAAAAAAAAAATCTACAGTCGTCAGAAAGTCCTGATGCCCCTCAAAGGAGAAGTTGTTGTGCCTTGTCCTGTTTGACTAAACCACTTCAGTATTTTAGATTTGGAAAAAAATGACTTCCAAACTTCACTACTATTTTGCATCAAGTTTGGCAATGTGACATTTATTAGGACCCGGAAAAAAAAAATCTGTGGACTTCCCTGATGGTGCAGTGGTTAAGAATCCACCTTGCCAGTGCAGGGGCACGGGTTCAAACCCTGGTCTGGGAAGATCCCACATGCCACGGAGCAACTAAGCCCATGTGCCACAACTACTGAGCCTGCGCTCTAGAGCCTGTGAGCCACAACTACTGAGCCCACGTGCCACAACTACTGAAGCCCATGCGCCTAGAGCCCGTGCTCTGCAACAAGAGAAGCCACTGCAATGAGAAGCCCGTGCTCAGCAACGAAGAACCAACGCAGCCAAAAATAAATAAATAAATAAATTTTTTAAAATCTGAGAATGAATCTATCTTGAGAGGCGATAGACCTTCACTCTCTCACCAATTCATTTATCCATCCTCTCAGCAAATAACTGAGGATGGGGCTTGAGATGTATGTGGGAGATACTGTAACAGGAGGAAAGGTCTCATTTCTGCCATCAGCAAAATCACAATCTGTAGGGAGGCTGGGAAGACAGAAATTTGAGAACTATGATATAAAATAATAATCCTTTTAATGCCAGAGGAGTACAGTGGAAGGAGCCAGGAAGGCTTCCCAGAGGAGAGGACTAAATTAAGCCTGGAATCAGGATGAGTCATCTGAAGTCTATTCCTGACCCAGGAAATCAAAAGGTATATTGCAGACTGGCACATCCTTCACCGTGCAGCAGGAGCTAGCTTCTGTTTCATTTCTGCAGGAAGCAGATCTTGGCATAAGGAGAGAGAGAAGGCAGGGATGGATTTCCCAGTGAGCACAAATGTTGCAAAGTTTGATAATTTACTCCTATTTTCCTTACAATGTTTTAGGCTCTTTACAGTGTTTCAGCTGACAATGCTAAAATCCAAATCACTTTTATTTAAGTAGATTTTTGTAATAAAATCATTTATGATCTTCAGCAATACTAAATTAGAAATCATAATCACTCTCTGAATTTTTGTAAGAAAAGTACTAATTCTTTTGCCTTTGAATATCCCATCCTGTTCTTCAACATTATTTGCCCATGGCCGTCTGCACTTTAGTGCATTGGCCCTGGTGTAATGGTTTAGGGGTAGACCCAATATAGGGGCAACCTGTTTGCATTACAAACTGACCCTCACTTGAGGCACTGGATTACCCAAGAAAAAAACTCAGGATATTCTTAAGGCATTAACAAGGCTGGGGCACCAAAGGAAATATTTTTGAAATAATTTGACATTTGATACTATATTAGTTAAGTCCCAGCAGGAAATAAATGGCACAATTGAATTGGGCAAATTTGAGTTTAATAAGAGAATTATTTAACAAGGAATAGGGGAACCACAAAAGATGGTGCAGGGTCCTTGGGCTGGTAACAGTGGGCCCAGTGACCCCTGTCTCCCCCAGGCCTGAAGGGTCTAGGTCCTGGAAGGGTGACCTATACCTGGAGACACACAGAACTAGGGGGAAAGAGCAGGTAATAGGACCACCGTCAGCCCACGGTGACAAGGCTTCACTCTCCTCCTGCCCCTCTCATCTCCTGCTCTGTTTCCCATTGGCCAGACCCCACTGGAAGCCAAGAGCAAGAGAACCTGTTGGAACAATCTGTTCATTTAGCCTCCCAGGACACAGAGCAGGTCAGAGAGAAGTGGAGAGTGGAAGAGGGATGCAAAGGGAAGATACCCGGCATAGGATGTTTGTGTGGTCATTGATGGCACCCAAAATGTCTTGATTTCTTTTATATCTTAGTATATTATTTTGAAATATATGGTAAAGGAGCAACCACAATTTTTTTTCAAGCTCTAGGCCTCTAAAAGTCTCAGTTGGCCCTCCCCTTTTGGAGCATCTGACTTGAAAAGTAAGGGTGTTATATCTTGGTAGATTTCAGTGAGCTCCAGCCAAGATTATCAAAGGCTCCCGAGGAGGGACCATATGTTTTGCTCAGCTGAGTTCACTAGGTTCTGACCTTGAGAAGAGCTGGGCTGTTAGCCTGAAGGGTAGGAAGAGCCATAACTTGCTCACACATGTGCCCTGCCACCTGCCCCTGTGTCAGTCTGGTGGGCACACTTCAGGCCTGGTAGGAGTAGAGAGACACATAATTCAGGAGGCAAGCTGCCCCACACAGCCAATTTAGAAAAAATTCAGGGTCAGTACATGACACCCCAGTGGATTTTTCCAGGGGAACGTTTGTGGTTATTTAATAACATTGATGTCTCTCAGTGGATCTCAGCAGTTAAACGCAGCAGAGCATTTTCATCTGTACTTGGTACCAAAACAGAGCATTTGTATTTACATATTTGTGTTAAACATACCTTGTGTTTGTAGAGCATTAATGAGGTTCACATTGTCCCATAGCTGCACTCTTTAGGGAGCTGGAATCTGTCTTCAATGTTAGTCAACAAACCTTAGAAAACATTTGAATGTGAATCAGGCCTGTGTCCGCTCCTCAAAGGGGCCCTTGAGTTGGAGAACGGGGAAGATGACCTCCGGTGGTGGGGATGGCACACGGAAGGCACGGATCTCAGGGATACCCTGGCTGCTATTCTTGCTCCTGCTAATTTCACCGTCGAGGGCCCGCGCTGTCCCTGGACAGAGGCTGCAACTCCATCTAGTCAAGTCTCCCTTGAACTCCTAGAAAACGCGTCTCTGGCCTGTTGACACTGGCCTCGCACACTTGACTCCACTTTCCTCTCTTACCCTGGCCTCTAAATTCAGGAACTACGTCCTAATGTCTTGAAAGGGAGGGTAATTCACCAAAACAGGAGCTGAGCCATTGAGCATGTGCCAGAGGTGGCAGAGGTGCCCGAGTGGGTACCATCCTCTGTATCTGTAGTGTCCCCACTTCCTCCCCCTTGTTTAAACCGCAGGGACACTGCGTGCCAGCTGAGGTGCGAGGTGCTCCAGTCCCCAGGACCAGGGAAGGGGCTGGACCAACACCCCACCACCTTTCCTATGCTGACACCTATGCTGGGTGTCAAGAGTGCTTAATCTAATGGGCCTCATGCAGGTTAAGAGGAAATTAGAGTGCCAACCAACCGAGACCATACGTTTTCATCAGTGGCGTGGGCCTGGCCTGGGGCAGCTGGCTTGAAGGAAGGGACTGGGAAGATGGCGATGTGTGTTATCCAGAGGTTTGGCAGTGACACCGCACGCCGGAAAGGAAGGTAGTGAGGGTCTGGTGGGGGCAGACCGAGCCTGAGATGAGATTACAAATACTAAACACCCCCCTCTGCCTGTTCCTGCCCTCCCCAATCTTCTCTCCTCCCCGCTTCCTTCCCCCTCCCCTGCCCAGGCCTCTTCCAGTACTATTCTGTGCAAGCGAGGGGAGAGGAGAGGGGATCCTGTCATTGCAGTTTGAGACCTGGACCCAGCGAGAATGTCAGAGTGTCACTTCAAGACTATGTGCGTGGCAGCAGTAGCCCTCGTGTCCCACCCAAATGGGGAGGGGAAATGCCGTTGTGACGCTAGGCCTTGGGGGGTTATTGAGGAGATGCTATATCACTGTCACTTTCTAGGGCCCAGAGACATGATCTGGGCCAACATCGTCCAGCTCTCCTCCCCAAAGAGGAAGATGTGTACTGGAGAAACAGCCCTGCGCCCTAGCCCCTGGCCTCGCTTTCCCAGCCTTGGAAGCCCCCAGGGACCAAGTAGCCAATCCTCACCGCCCCTTGAGAAGACCATCCACCTCCACAAACACTGCTGCTGTTCCCAAAGCCGTTAATAACCTGACCCCCCAAATCTGGAGGTATGACCTCGCAGCTCATCGCCCTTGACCCTCAGCAGCGTTCCATCGGCTGAACCCCCTGCCTTCACCGCCTTCTCTCCTTTGACATTCGTGACCTCCAGCTGCCCACTCCTCCTACTTACCTGGCTGAGCCCGCTGCGTCACCTTCACTGGTTCCTCTAGGTTATTCAGGCCTCATGGTCACGACCGCCTACCACCACATCAGTGCCCGAGGCTGCTGCATAACAATCTCCTTCCTTGATTAGAGCATCTTAATTATGCTCTAGAAATTTGCTTAAACAGATTAATCATTCTTGAGGACAAATTTAGAAGCTGTACTTGCTGGGGGATCTGCTCTGAATATCTCCTGGGAAATTCTGATTATACCTGCCTGTGTGGCCTTCACCAGGGCCTTGGGTGCAGCTGGGACTTGGACCCTGGCTGAAAGCTATACGCCACCCCTGCATGCTTCTTTTCCCTCCTCTGGGGCCAGCAAAGTGGGCTCTAAAAGTGGAGTTAACCCCTGGAGATTGAGAACAGGGTTCTCGGTGGGCTCTCTCCCTTCTGGAATACTGTCAGCATGCTGAGGAGTGAATCTGGGCTCCTCTTCAATGAAATTAAAGTCTCAGTCCATTTACTTGTGGCAACCTGGACCCACATTGGTTCTCAATAGAATCCCTAGACTTTCCGGACATTGGTGCCTCATCCTAGACCAACTTAGAATCTCTGGGATGGGGCATCTGTAGTCTGAAAGGGCCCATGTGGTGGTTCCAATGGACAGCCAGGTGAGAACCACAGCGACCTCTGAGAATCAGCAGATGCTTTACTTCTGTGCACATAAATGAGGGGAGTCAGCCCCAGAATCCTTTGAACCTGAGGACAGATCTGATACTCACGGAAAACAAAGTATGAGCCCATCTACCCAAAGTGGGTGTTCACAAACCCTTCAAGCGGGGAAGGCAGTGTTTCATGATGGTTACAAGCCAGAGCTTGGTATCGGACTACACGGATTTAAGTGCAGTTCTATCATTTCCTAGCTCTGTGACCCTGGGTAAGCTACCTCACCTCTCTGAGCCTCAGCCTTCTCACAAAGCCTGTACCAACTTCATAGAACTGTAGAGGGATGTGGATAAAATTATACAAGAGTTTAGAACAGTGGCATATAGAGGCATAGAGTAAGCTCTCCGTAAAAGTTAGCTAACATTATTTTCCTCATGATTCTCCTCGGCATCACCATTTGGCTCAAGGATAGAACAGAAAATTCATAAGAAACCAGGTCAGTAGACTTTTTCTGCTGTATTTTCGGAATTCTCCAGGAAACCAGAACCAAAGTAAAATATTAGATACATATGTATATATGTATGTATATATATTTTAAACATCTTTATTGGAGTATAATTGCTTTACAATGTTGTGTTAGTTTCTGCTGAATAACAAAGTGAATCAGATATACATATACATATATCCCCATATCTCCTCCCTCTTGTGTCTCCCTCCCACCCTCCCTATCCCACACTTCTAGGTGGTCACAAAGCACTGAGCTGATCTCCCTGTGCTATGCAGCTGCTTTCCACTAGCTGTCTATTTTACATTTGGTAGTATATATAAGTCCATGCCACTCTCTCACTTTATCCCAGCTTACCCTTCCCCCTCCCTGTGTCCTCAAGTCCATTCTCTACATCTGTGTCTTTATTCCTGTGCTGCCCTTAGGTTCTTCAGAACCATTTTTTTTTTTTAGATTCCATATACATGTGTTAGCATACGGTATTTGTTTTTCTCTTTCTGACTTACTTCACTCTATGACAGACTCTAGGTCCATCCAGCTCACTACAAATAACTCAATTTCGTTTCTTTTTATGGCTGAGTAATATTCCATTATACATATGTGCCACATCTTCTTTATCCATTCATCTGTCGATGGGCATCTAGGTTGCTTCCATGCCCTGGCTATTGTAAATAGTGCTGCAATGAACATTGGGGTACATGACTCTTTTTGAATTATGGTTTTCTCAGGGTATATGCCCAGTAGTGGGATTGCTGGGTCACATGGTACCTCTATTTTTAGGTTTTTAAGGAACCTCCATACTGTTCTCCATAGTGGCTTCATCAATTTACATTCCCACCAAGAGTGCCAGAGGGTACCCTTTTCTCCACACCCTCTCCAGCATTTATTGTTTGTAGATATTTTGATGATGGCCATTCTGACCAGTGTGAGGTGATACCTCATTGTAGTTTTGATTTGCATTTCTCTAATGATTAGTGATGTTGAGCATCCTTTCCTGTGTTTGTTGGCAATCTGTATATCTTCTTTGGAGAAATGTCTGTTTAGATCTTCTGCCCATTTTAGGATTGGGTTGTTTGTATTTTTTGATATTGAGCTGCATGAGCTGCTTGTAAATTTTGGAGATTAATCCTTTGTCAGTTGCTTCATTTGCAAATATTTTCTCCCATTCTGAGGGTTGTCTTTTGGTCTTATTTATGGTTTCCTTTGCTGTGCAAAAGCTTTTAAGTTTCATTAGGTCCCATATGTTTATTTTTGTTTTTATATCTCTAGGAGGTGGGTTAAAAAGGACCTTGCTGTGATTTATGTCAAAGAATGTTCTTTCTATTTTCTCCTCTAAGAGTTTTACAGTGTCTGGCCTTACATTTAAGTCTTTAATCCATTTTGAGTTTATTTTTGTGTATGGTGTTAGGAAGTGTTCTAATTTCATTCTTTTACATGTAGCTGTCCAGTTTTCCCAGAATCACTTAGAGAAGAGGCTGTCTTTTCTCCATTGTATATTCTTGCCTCTTTTATCAAAGATAAAGTGACCATATGTGAGTGGGTTTTTCTC
Organism: Balaenoptera ricei; assembly: GCF_028023285.1. Classification (NCBI taxonomy): domain Eukaryota; kingdom Metazoa; phylum Chordata; class Mammalia; order Artiodactyla; family Balaenopteridae; genus Balaenoptera; species Balaenoptera ricei. The sequence continues at coordinate 106,781,941 of NC_082642.1, read as the reverse complement.
TGGGCTTTCTATCCTGTTCCATTGATCTATATTTCTGTTTTTGTGCCAGAACCATACTGTCTTGATTGCAGTAGCTTTGTAGTATAGTCTGAAGTCAGGGAGCCTGATTCCTCCAACTCCATTTTTCTTTCTCAAGTTTGCTTTGGCTATTCGGGGTCTTTTGTGTTTCCATACAAATTGTGAAATTTTTTGTTCTAGTTCTGTGAAAAATGCCACTGGTAGTTTAACAGGGATTGCATTGAATCTGTAGATTGCTTTGGGTAGCATAGTCATTTTCACAATGTTGATTCTTCCAATCCAAGAACATGGTATATCTCTCCATCTGTTTGTATCGTCTTTAATTTCTTTCATCAGGGTCTTATAGTTTTCTGCAGACAGATCTTTTGTCTCCTTAGGTAGGTTTATTCCTAGGTATTTTATTCTTTTTGTTGCAGTGGTAAATGGGAGTGTTTCCTTAATTTCTCTTTCAGATATTTCATCATTAGTGTATGGGAATGCAAAAGATTTCTGTGCATTAATTTTGTATCCTGTGACTTTACCAAATTCATTGATTAGCTCTAGTAGTTTTCTGCTACCATCTTTAGGATTCCTGTGTATAGTATCATGCCATCTACAAACAGTGACAGCTTTACTTCTTCTTTTCCAATTTGGATTCATGTTATTTCTTTTCCTTCTCTGATTGCTGTGACTAAAACTTCCAAAATTATGTTGAATAATAGTGGCGAGAGTGGGCGTCCTTGCCTTGTTCCTGATTTTAGAGGAAATGGTTTTAGTTTTTCACCATTGAGAACGCTGTTGGCTGTGGGTTTGTCATATATGGCCTTTACTATGTTGAGGTAAGTTCCCTCTATGCCCATTTTCTGGAGAGTTTTTATCATGAATGGGTGTTTAATTTTGTCAAAAGCTTTTTCTGCATCTATTGAGATGACCATATGGTTTTTGTTCTTTAATTTGTTAATACGGTGTATCACATTGATTGATTTGCATATATGAAGAATCCTTACATCCCTGGGATAAATCCCACTTGATCATGGTGTATGATCCTTTTAATGTGTTGTTGGATATTGTTTGCTAGTATTTTGTTGAGGATTTTTGCGTCTATGTTCATCCGTGATACAGGTTTGTAATTTTCTTTTCTTGTGATATATTTTTCTGGTTTTGGTACCTGGGTGATGGTGGCTTCGTAGAATGAGGTTCCTGTGCAATTATTTTGAAGTGTTTGAGAAGGATGGGTATTTGCTCTTCTCTAAATGTTTGATAGAGTTGGCCTGTGAAGCCTTCTGATCCTGGACTTTTGTTTGTTGGAAGTTTTTTAATCACAGTTTCAATTTCAGTGCCTGTGATTGGTCTGTTTATATTTTCTGTTTCTTCCAGGTTCAGTCTCGGAAGGTTGTGCTTTTCTAAGAATTTGTCCATTTCTTCCAGGTTGTCCATTTTATTGGCATATAGTTGTTTGTAGTAATCCCTCATGATTCTTTGTCTTTCTGCAGGGTCAGTTGTTACTTCTCCTTTTTCACTTCTATTTCTGTTGATTTGAGTCTTCTCCCTTGTTTTCTTGATGAATCTGGCTAGTGGTTTATCAATTTTGTTTGTCTTCTCAAAGAACCAGCTTTTAGTTTTATTGATCTTTGCTATTGTTTCCTTCATTTCTTTTTCATTTATTTCTGATCTGATCTTTATGATTTCTTTCCTTCTGCTAACTTTGGGGGTTTTTTGTTCTTCTTTCTCTAATTGCTTTAGGTGCAAGGTTAGGTTGTTTATTTGAGATGTTTCTTCTTTCTTGAGGTAGGATTGTATTGCTATAAACTTCCCTCTTAGAACTGCTTTTGCTGCATCCCATAGGTTTTGGGATGTCATGTTTTCATTGTCATTTGTTTCTAGGTATTTTTTGATTTCCTCTTTGATTTCTTCAGTTATCTCTTGGTTATTTAGTAGCGTATTGTTTAGTCTCCATGTGTTTGTATCTTTTACAGTTTTTTTTCCTGTAATTGATATCTAGTCTCGTGGCATTGTTGTTGAAAAAGATACTTGATACGAGTTCAATTTTCTTAAATTTACCAAGGCTTGATTTGTGACTCAAGATATGATCTATCCTGGAGAATGTTCCATGAGCCCTTGAGAAGAAAGTGTATTCTGTTGTTTTTGGATAAAATGTCCTATAAATATCAATTAAGTCCATCTTGTTTAATGTGTCATTTAAAGCTTGTGTTTCCTTATTTATTTTCATTTTGGATGATCTGTCCATTGGTGAAAGTGGGGTGTTAAAGTCCCCTACTATTTTGTGTTACTGTCCATTTCCCCTTTTATGGCTGTTAGCATTTGTCTTATGTATTGAGGTGCTCCTATGTTGGGTACATAAATATTTACAATTGTTACATCTTCTTCTTGGATTGATCCTTTGATCATTGTGTAGTGTCCTTCTTTGTGTTTAAAGTCTATTTTGTCTGATATGACAATTGCTGCTCCAGCTTTCTTTTGATTTCCATTTGCATGGAATATCTTTTTCCATCCCCTCACTTTCAGTCTGTATGTGTCCCTACGTCTGAAGTGAGTCTGTTGTAGACAGCATATGTACAGGTCTTGCTTTTGTATCCATTCAGCCAGTCTATGTCTTTTGGTTGGAGCATTTAATCCATTTACATTTAAGGTAGTTATCGATATGTATGTTCCTATTACCATTTTCTTAATTGTTTTGGGTTTTTTTTGGTACGTCTTTTCCTTCTCTTGTGTTTCCTGCCTAGAGAACTTCCTTTAGCCTTTGTTGTAAAGCTGGTTTGGTGGTGCTGAATTCTCTTAGCTTTTGCTTGTCTGTAAAGGTTTTAATTTCTCTCTCCAATCTGAATGAGATCCTTGCTGGGTATAGTAATCTTGGTTGTAGGTTTTTCCCTTTCATCACTTTAAATATGTCCAGTCCTTCTGGTTTGCAGAGTTTCTGCTGAACGATCAGCTGTTAACCTTATGGGGATTCCCTTGTATGTTATTTGTTGCTTTTCCCTTGCTGCTTTTAATACTTTTTCTTTGTATTTAATTTTTGATAGTTTGATTAATAAGTGTCTTGGCATGTTTTTCCTTGGATCTATCCTGTATGGGACTCTCTGCGCTTCCTGGACTTGATTGACTATTTCCTTTCCCATGTTAGGGAAGTTTTCAACTATAATCTCTTCAAATATTTTCTCAGAACTTTTCGTTTTCTCTTCTTCTCCTGGACCCCTATAATTCAAATGTTGGTGCGTTTAATGCTGTCCCCGAGGTCTCTGAGACTGTCCTCAATTCTTTTCATTCTTTTTTTTTGATTCTGCTCTGTGGTAGTTATTTCCACTATTTTATCTTCCAGGTCACTTATCCGTTCTTCTGCCTCAGTTATTCTGCTATTGATTCCTTCTAGAGAATTTTTAATTTCATTTATTGTGTTGTTCTTCATTGCTTGTTTGCTCTTTAGTTCTTCTAGGTCCTTGTTAAATGTTTCTTTTATTTTCTCCATTCTGTTTCCAAGATTTTGGATCATCTTTACTATCATCACTCTGAATTCTTTTTCTGGTAGACTGCCTATTTCCTCTTCATTTGTTTGGTCTGGTGGGTTTTTACCTTGCTCCTTCATCTGCTGCATATTTCTCTGCCTTCCCATTTTGCTTAACTTACTGTGTTTGGGATGTCATTTTTGCAGGTTGCAGGTTCGTAGCTCCTGTTGTTTTTGGTGTCTGCCCCTGGTGGGTAAAGTTGGTTCAGTGGCTTGTGTAGGCTTCCTGGTGGAAGGGACTGGTGCCTGTGTTTTGGTGGGTGGGTCTGGATCTTGTCCCTGTGGTGGGCAGGGCTGCATCTGGTGGTGTGTTTTGGGGTGTCTATGAACTTAGTATGATTTTAGGCAGCCTCTCTGCTAATGAGTGCAGTTGTGTTCCTGTCTTGCTAGTTGTTTGGCATGGGGCATCCAGCACTGGAGCTTGCTGGCCATTGTGTGGAACTGGGTCTTAGCATTGATATGGAGATCTCTGGGAGAGCTCTCGCCAACTGATATTATGTGGGGCTGGGAGGTCTCTGGTGGTCCAGTGTCCTGAACTTGGCTCTCCCACCTCAGAAGCTCTGGCCTGACACCAGGCCAGAGCACCAAGACCCTGTCAGCCACAGGGCTCAGAAGAAAAGGGAGAAAAAAGGAAAGGAAAAAAATTTTTTAAAGTAGAATAAAATAATTAAAATAGAAGAAGAAATTATTAAAATAAAAAAATTAAAAAGTAATTAAAAAAGAAAAAAAAAGAAAGAAGAGAGCAACCAAACCAATAAACAAATCCACTAATGATAACAAGCGCTAAAAACTATACTAAGGTAAACATAAAAATCAAAAACACGTCTGTTGCAGACAGCAAACCCCAAGTCTACCATTGCTCCTAAAGTCCACCGCCTCAGTTTTGGGATGATTTGTTGTCTATTCAGGTATTCCACAGATGCAGGGTACCTCAAGTTGCTTGTGGGGATTTAATCCGCTGCTCCCGTGGCTGCATGGAGAAATTTTCCTTTCTCTTCTTTGTTTGCACAGCTCCTGGGGTTCAGCTTTGGTTTTGGCCCAACCTTTGCATGTAGGTTGCCCTTAGGCTTCTGCTCTCACCCAGGCAGGAAGGTGTTAAAGCAGTGGCTGATTGGGGGGCTCTGGCTCACTCAGGCCGGGGGGAGGGAAGGGTACGGATGCGGGGTGAACCTGCGGCGGCAAAGCTGGTGAGATGTTGCAACAGCCTGAGGTGCGCCGTGTGTTCTCCCAGGGAAGTAATCCCTGGATCACGGGGCCCTGACAGTGGTGGGCTGCACAGGGTCTCGGGAGGGGAAGTGTGGATAGTGACCTGTGCTTGCACACAGGCTTCTTGGTGACCTCAGCAGCAGCCTTAGCATTTAATGCCCGTCTCTGGGGTCCACGCTGATAGTCATGGCTTGAGCCCATCTCTGGAGCTCTTTTAGGTGGTGCTCTGAATCTTCTCTCCTCGCATGCCCTGAAACAATAGTCTCTTGTGTCTTAGGCAGGTCCAGACTTTTTCCCGGACTCCCTCCTGGCTAGTTGTGGCACACTAGCCCCCTTCAGGCTGTGTTCACGCAGCCAACCCCAGTCCTCTCCCTGGGATCCGACTTCCGAAGCCCGAGCCTCAGCTCCCAGCCCCGCCCGCCCCGGCGGGTGAGCAGACAAGCCTCTCGGGCTGGTGAGTGCTGGTCGGCACCGATCCTCTGTGCGGGAATCTCTCTGCTTTGTCCTCTGTACCCCTGTTGCTGTGCTCTCCTCCGTGGCTCCAAAGCTTCCCCCCTGCCCACACCCCCGTCTCCACCAGTGAAGGGGCTTCCTTGTGTGTGGAAACTTTCCCTCTTTCACAGCTCCCTCCCAGAGGCCTAGGTCCCTTCCCTATTCTTTTGTCTCTGTTTTTTCTTTTTTCTTTTGCCTTACCCAGGTACCTGGGGATTTTCTTGCCTTTTGGGAAGTCTGAGGTCTTCTGCCAGTGTTCAGTAGGTGTTCTGTAGGAGTTGTTCCACATGTAGATGTATTTCTGATGTATTTGTGAGGAGGAAGGTGATCTCCACGTCTTACTCCTCCACCATCTTGAAGGTCCCCCTATATATATATTTACATTACAGAAATTGGCTTATGTGGTTATGGAGACTGAGAGGTCCCACGATCTGCCATCTGCAAGCTGGAGACCCAGGAAAGCTGGAGGTGTAATTCAGTCTGAGTCTGAAGGCCTGAGAACCAGAGTACTGATGTCTGAGGGCAGGAGAAGATGGATGTCCCAGCTCAAGAGAAGACAGCAAGTTTTCTCTTCCTTCACCTTTTTGTTCTATTCAGGCCCTCAGGGCATTCCTGAGGGTGATCTATTTTCCTCAATCTAGTGAGTCAAACGCTAATCTCTTCCAGAATCACCCTCCCAGACACATGGAGAAATAATGTTTTACCAGCTATCTGGGCATCCCTTAGCCCAGTCAAGTTGACACATAAAATTAACCACCACACCCAGCCAGCAAGACTCAGCCTGAAACAAATCAATGACAGCTCCTTTGCCAGCACTCTCCATATGAGGGAATAACCAGGAATTGAAATATATTCTTTTCAGTGTTGATAGTCATATTAAGAACCAGATTAATCTATTGTTTGATGGTTGTCTTTTGGAAATTTTTTTAGTAGTTTGGAAGAGAACAAAAAAGTAAACAAACTGCTCATATTCCACAGTTTTACAGGATAGCAGAGGAAATACAGAAAGTGCAGGGCAGGAGAACTTGGTGTGGGCCTGGAGAAGGGCACGCAGCTCTGTGTGGCTGGGTGCTCATGGTCCCTGTGAGGGGAGCTGAGTGAGGTAAATGAGCAGGGCCGTTCAGCCCTGAACCATGCCAAGGAGTCTGCAGTTGATTCTGGGGGCCAGGAGACTCATTTTATTAGGGAGGAAGAGTAGTATGGAAGGAATTTATAGACAGATCTGGAGGAAAGAAAGACTGGACGCAGAGAAACGTGCTTAAGTTCAGTAACACGTTTAATCAAAGAAACGGAAAAATGAAAAATATTTAGGCATTTGTTAGCGTTATACTTAAGCATTCATATCTTTAGGGGAAAAAAATATACCAAGTTTTTAGCTAAGACATATCTTTGGCACCAGTAGCTATATGTAATATAAGACCCCACTTAAAAAAAAAAAACAAAAACGGATTTACATTTCTAGGTTGGGATAATTTTCTTTTTCCTTATGTTGCTTCTACAGAGAGTAAATTCTCAAAATAAAGATTTGACTTTTCATCGCACATGAATAAATAATTTTTGCACATGTCAATGTGGGTGATACTATGGGAAATATTAGACTAAATTAAAGACATGATCTCTGCCATTAAAAAAAAATCACATTCTAACAGGGGAGGCTTGGGAAGCCAAGTAAACAGTTTACCATATAGAGAGTGCTGGTGTGGGAAGATAATAATTAACTGGGTTAAATTGGAAATTCAAAAAGATTGTAAAAGAGTAGAGTGTGGCATTATGGAGAGCTGGAAAGAGGACAGAAATTCACGTAAGATGATCTGGGCTCGAGCCTCAGTCCCACCAGTGACCAGCACTGTGAGCTTCAAGCTCATTCATGGTTTTCAGCCTCAACTTCCTCTTCTGTACATTGGAGCTAAAATACGTGCGCCGTTGACTCATGCTGTTCCAATCTTGTATTTATGCAACTTATTTCTTAGGTTCCCATAGAAACCTTTACTTTTATCTCAGTAAAAATTTTCTTGGTAGCAATTTTCCAATACGTGAAGGGTTAGTATATTTGTGGCGGGATTAGATAGGGTCTGTGCGACCAGGGGCCAGAAGCAGGACAGATGTGGGTAAGAGAAAGATAGATAAAGGGTCAGCATGGAAAAGTAATTTTCTAGCCTTCAAAACAAAAATAGGATGCTTCCTCTGCATCAGGAGGGGTTGAGTTTCATGTCACTAGAGGTGTTTGGAGAGGGACATAGTAGAAATGATTCAGGCATTAGATGTTATCTTTTCCAGACACAAAGTGAAATTTAAAATGGCCCTAGAAGAGATATGGGAACATATGTATATGTATAACTGATTCACTTTGTTATAAAGCAGAAACTAACACACCATTGTAAAGCAACTATACTCCAATAAAGATGTTAAAAAAATAAAAAATAAAAAAATAATAAATAAAATGGTCCTAAATAAAATCTCATCAACATGCAAAGAGAGTACGAGGGAGGAGACCTCCTGGTTGAAGACTAATGAGAAGGTTTCAGTTTAGGAGGCTTTAACTGCAGTGAGCTGACTTTGAATCTGGTACCTTTTTTTCTTACTCTTTTCTAAGATAATTCTATTTTAAGTAATTCTTAAAATATATTTTACTGAGTCTAAATACAAGGTTTCCTTTCTTTCTGAAGCAAGTGATTTCAAAGAAAAGTTACTTAACCCTAAAATTCCTGCCAAAGGTAAGCTTAAAAATCCTAAGTAACTTAAAACAAAATTTATGTTGACATCTAGGAAATATATACACACTATAGGAAAAATTAAATAAATCTTTTATTTTTTTAATACATTTCGTTACCAGGAATTTAGTAAGGGAAATTAATTGTAGACAACTTAAGCTATAAATTGATTACATCAGTATTTTTCCACATGCCTATTTTCAGTCTCTTAAAGAGTCACTCCTAAGAAACTTTTGAAAGAATGGTTGAAAATGATTTATTGTCTTCAACCTGAATGCTTGATCAAGTGGAAGCATTTATTGGTTTGTCGTAATTATGTATTTATCTGAATGTTCTTTGACACAATCACTTGGAATATTTATTTCAATGAAACTTGCTAGGTACAAGTTCAAATAAAATATTATGTACTTGAAATCCCAAATTCAACCATCTGGTCTGAAATACTCTATCCAGGCAGGGCGGTAATATATCTGACCCTGCAGGTGAGTCTGCTGGCCAGTCATTCTTATCGCCATCTCTGCATCCTGACCAGGAGGAGCTGGTCTGGGTGGCGGGGCTGTGGGTAATGTCCCATCTAGGGACATGGTCCGTCTACTCCAGTCACTGAGTGTGACCTTAGGAAGCTACACTGACTGCTTTTCTCCACAGAGCCACATTTGGGGTGTAGGAGACAGCTCCCCTATAAACAGAAGCTTGATGTGTTTTTCTGTTCCAGCAATTTCTTCCATTTTTATGCCTCTGAAGTCCTACAGCACTGCTATCCTGGTGATTCTCAGCCCTGGGTGCATTTTCTAATCTCCGGAAGCTTTTTAAAAAATGCAAATCTTGGTACCTAAAGCAGTGGTTTTTGAACTTTAGCATCAGGGACACCTGGGGAGCTTGTTAAGCACAGATGGCTGGGCCCCAGGCCTACCCTCAGCCCCAGAGTAATGACTCAGTAGGTCTGAGGTGGCCCTGAAAATTTGCATTCCTCACAAGTTCTCAGGTGATGCTGAAATTCCTGTCTGGGGACCACACTTTGAGAACCAAGACCTAGAGATCTGGAATTAATTGGTCTAGATGGGGCCTGGGCATATATAATTTCAAAAGCTCCCCAGGTGATTCTAATGTGCAATTAGGGTTAAGAATTACTTATTAAATCTGATGGACTTCTTTCTTAGAAATTTGTACTTTTAGATTTTTATACCAAGTTAAGTGTGATGTGAGAATGTTATGTAAAATACAAAGGTAGCATAACACTGACTGCGGAAAGTTGAGTGTGACCTAATTTAAATGTGCTTATTGAGTTAACTATTACACCAACAATAGCTCTAGCTGTTGGCACATATAGTACTTGTAAGGCTATGAATATCTTCTTAAGATAATTCTTGCTGCATACTTTAAGAAAACAACAACAGGCTCACTAAGTTGCACTCCCAAACATTTTTCGATGTGTTCTACTTAGACCTCACTAAGGCACTGGAAGCAGCTAACAGAGTGTTGAACAAACATGGGACTCTAAACAAACAAATGTGTTATTGACTATGACATGGGAGCAATAGAAAACATTTTAGATGAAACAGGCTCATTTCAATTAATCACCACTACAGAGCCTATAAAACCCTGACTGAGAATTAAATCTTATGCTGTTACCATGTGTCACACTGGATCAATAAAGATAGATAAGCAAAAGTGATTTGGTAAAAATTTTTTATTTTTTATTGATAAGTCATTGAAACAGAGTATTGAGTAGATATCTTAAAAGGCCTGTGGGTGTGTTTCTTTACCTACATGTCCTGGGAACCCTACATCAGAGCTTGCTTTGGGTATAACAAAGATTCCAGTGGAAATTATCCTAGGGAGGTTTTTACTGGAAGGCTGAAACATTTTATTTGGCCTAGACCCTGCCTATCTGGGCTCATCAGGACTCCAGGGTGACTAATTTGTAATTTCATACAATAGGCAGGTACGCTGAATGGAATTCCTTAAGATCAAGATGGTTAAAAATATGGATAAGGGGAACCTTCAAATATTAAATGGTGTTTGAAATTTGAAGAATGTTTTTAGAAAACTAAAACAAAAACCTAAAGTGAGTAGATATGCCTCTTGTGAAGGCTTTATTTCTACTTGCCATTACAGAAGGGTTCCTTCAGATGAAACGTAATAGCTAATGTTTGTACCTCACTTTACAGTTTTCAAAGCACTTCTGCATATGTTACTCATAGGATCCGGGCTTAATAAAAAAATGTTACTTTTTGGAAAAACTATCCCAAGAAAGAGAAGTAGAAAATAATTTGCCTACTCTTGTTTAATGATGTTTATCCATAAACTACGTATATTTGGTACGAGCTGAACGGGGAAGGTGGAGGGGAAAGCCTCAAGCTTGGCAGGAACTCATGGCAGGGAGGGAGGGTTTGGGGTAAGAGATGGCCCTGTTTGAAGACAAGGTACAGGTGGGAGTCTCCTGTCCTGGGTGAGGCTGTCTAAGGATGCTCGGCTCCAGACCTGGGTGGGTCTGGAGACTGCAAATGACCTGGTCCAAGTGCCATCCACCAGAAAGGAGTCGAAAGCCAGACAGATGAAAGTGGACACTGAAGAGAGTTTCAAGATCAAGGACAATATAGCCAGAGATGGGTCATGACAAAGAAAACAAAACCAAAACGAAGCAAAATAAAACAGGAGGCTTGAGAGACAGGGAGAACATAGAGTAAGTGGGGGGCATGTGGGCCCAGGGAACTCTCAGGCACCGGCGGCCAGACCAGGTGGAGCTGCTTCCTCTGCTTGGTACTCCCTCTTCCGCCGCGATCCTGACAGCGTGCCCGGCACCTTCCTCAGCTTGGAGGGGTCAACGTCACGGTTCCAAGCTTGCACTTTTCCACAGGGCTTTGTCTCGATTTTAGGAGTGAAACCATGCCTTGGATAAGTTCCTTTTCGGCAGGAATCAATTGCAGGCTTTAATATATTTTACCAGAATAATGGGCCATCATCTCAGATTATCTGAATATGCTAAAATCATATCAAGGCATAAAATTAAGACATCTTTTTGTTTACAGTTTTTATGTGGATGGGAAGATGGAACCAGGTTAATCGATATGTTTTCCTATTGCTATAGAATATAAAAAAGAGCCCTCACAGCTCTGAAAGCACATTTTTAATCCTCTTTATTACTAAACTAGAGAGGGTATCAGTTCCCTTCTTCCTACAGGTACAATAGTTGAGTCCCAGGCAGGAGCCCTTATCATCCTCCTTGCTATGCACTAAAGAAGCTTACCCAGCCCGATCCCCTCCACATGACTCAGCTCCAAGTTCCATCCTGGGGGGAAAAAGGATGTTCCGGCTTCCTATTTGTAAGACCTATTGCTTTCACTTTCTGACTCACATTTGTTATCTCTCTTGTCACAGAAGCTGATTCAACAAACATATTCAGGTATACCTTCCCCTTCATCTCACCAGTAGCAGGAGCAGAGATGGGATGAACACGGCATTGAAACCTGGGTGCTAAAATGCCTTTGCATGCGGCTTAAGGAGCCCAGCGAGTATTCCTGCACCAGCACCTTCGTGACAGTGCTTCTTGTTTGGACAGGCTGGCTAGTTCCTCGCGGCCACATTCTGAAGGCGGGTGATCCTCTGAGCTCTGTCCTTAAGTGCTGCTGGGAGGACTATGCCCAGAGGTGCTGAAACCAAAGCCAAATATTAACATCCCTGGTGCCCCTGGACCTAATCCTGTTGCGGGTTGCCAGACAGAGAAGCAGCCCAGGAGAACGGAGTGGGGAGCGGAAGTGAGAGGAGCCCGGGGGAGCGAGGAAGGATAATCTGAAATAACCTGGAGACGGACCAGCTTCTACAGCAAAGCACGGGCTGGGGGGCGGGCCTGGTGGCCAGGTGAGGTTCTCGGAGGCTGGGATGGGGGCTGGAGGGCGGCGGGGTGCAGGGTCTGGGCTCCAGGGGCCTGGCAAGCCCCAGCCATAGAGAGACCAAGAGGCAATGCCTCGGGCTGCAGTAGAAGCAGACGGGCATCCTGATGGCTGAGCTGAGCCCACCACCAGGAACGGGCTAGCTCCCCACGAGGCGTGGAGCTGCAGCGGCTGGCGGCCTGTGCACGTGCTCGGGGCCCCGAGCTTGGTTTAATTCTCTGCTCTCACGGTTTTGAAACGCTTAATACTTTTTTAACAAGGGGCTGGCATTTTCATGTTTCACTGGGCCAGTCCTGCGCTGTGGTTTGGGGCCCTGGCAAGAGAGGGGAGGGCGATGTTTCTTGTCGGGTGACGGGGCCCCAGGAAGCAATTTAGGGCTTGGGGCAAAACTGCATTCCACTCCGCAGCCTACATCACTCTCACCTCCTTACCCTGCCTGACATTTCTTCGGAGCAGTCTTCATCTCCTGGATTCGAGTATTTATTATTGTCTGTTTGTTGCCCATCTCCCTTTTGCCCCTAAGAGGCAAAGGCTTAGTCCATCCTGCTCCTGGCACCATCCCCAGTTCCTCTAGCATACGAATCCGTGCTGCAGGCATGGGGAATCCCAGGCCTCGGGAATGGTAAGGGTCCCAGGGTCCCGGAGGAATCGCTGGACTCCTCAGGGATCCAGGCAGAGCTGGGAAGGAGCTCAGTCCTATGCATGAGGCTCAGGAGTCTGGCGCAGAAGAAGAGCAGTTCTGTGGCAGGGAAGGCGGACGCTGGTGTCGAGGGAGAGATTTGTGGTGAGGCAGGATCGGTGTTTATGCTGCTCACCTTCGTCTATTACCTGCCTCCATCTGTCCGACCGGGAGACTGGATGGAACGCGCTGGTGGGAGAATCACCTGTGAACCTGAGGCAGGCGGAGGCAGCCTCAGCAAGACTGGTGACTGCCGACTCTCAAATATCTTTGACTTCCTAAGAGCAATGTCCAAATTGGCAAGTGATATGCCAGTTTACACTGGCTTGTGTTCCGAAGATGAAACGGAAGTGGAAACTAGTTGTTCTCAATTGTTCTACCCCAGCAAATTGGTAGCAGCTTCCAAAGTATCAAAAAAAGCAACTACTGATTGGAATTGCATATGGGGCTTGATTTAAGACCCTACTGATGATGTCATCTTGTCACGTTTTAGAATTGTCCTAAAACTAGCTCTTGTCAACGCACTTCTCATTATCAGTAAATGCTCTGTGCTCAGGAGGCCCTGTACCTACGGCCATAAATGCTTGTGGGGACTGCCTGACCCTGGAGTGTGCCTTGGACCCATGGTGACAGCTCTGGTTTTTTAGAGCTAGTGCAAAATGTTCCATAATGAAACAGTCTTCTGCTTCCCATCTGAGTGCCTCCAAAATCCTTCCTGTCTCTGGATATTCCTCCACTCCACCTTCCCCTGACTTGCACAGGGAGAAACGAAGGTGCCGTAGCTGAAATCACAATAAATGATGAACTTGTGTCCCTGTGAGCAAACCATGATAAATGTGGAGGCACGGGGCACCAAATAATGATGTTGATTTCTGACTAGCCTGAATGACATGTTTGGGAAACTAGTTAAACCAGGAAAGACCTTCAATACTGGCAAACTTTCTGCTGTGCCCAGTACTGTCACCCCTCCTGGGCTCAGGTTAGACAGATAAAACTTTCTCCTTGCTGGTCATACCCCCAACCAGAGGAGGTGAAGATCCCTCAAAGGGCACACGGCCTTAGCTGAAATATTAACGCCTGTCTTATTGGTGAGGATTAAATGAATTGGTTATCTGAGTCCATTTGGGCCGCTATAACAAAATACCATAGACTGGGTGGCTTGAACACCATTTCTTTCTCACAGTTCTGAAGACTGGGAAATGCAAGGTCACGGTGCTGGCAGATTCGGCTTAGGGTAAGAGCCTGCTTCCTGCTTCACAGACATCCATCTTCTGTAACCTCACAGGGTGGAAGGAGCTCTCTGGGGCCTCTTTTATAAGGGCACTCATCCCAACCACCTCCCAAAGTCCCCACCTCCTGATACTATCACATTGGGGGTAAGGTTTCAACATACGAATTTTGCGGGGGGCACACAAACATTGAGTCCATAGCATTGATACATATAAAATGCTTGGTGTGCCTTCAGAAGTCAGTGCGTGTTGACTATCATTCGCTTTTGTTATTCTTAGCACCACCTTTGTCAGCTCAGCTCTTCTGATGGGGAAATCAATTCCTAGCTTCACTTATTCCCTCCCTGTTTGGACTTACTGCTCCGGAGGTGAGGGTGTGGGCTGAGTTGTATGGCACTTCTCAATTATTAATCCATTATTTAATCAATCAGTAAAGATCTCGCAGGTCACACAAAGGCGTAGCGTGAACGTTTTTCACGCAGGGAATGGACTGGGTTGGCTGACCTCTGGAGGCTGAGTGTCCTGCCTGTAGGGCACAAGCTGTCCAACGTGGTGACCACATAAACCATGTGACAAGCAAAGAGAGGTGGAATATGTTTATGGTGTTCATTTGGGGTTCCCTAGAGTCACACCAAGTCTCAGGCTCCCTAAAATGAATGGGAACCAAATCAAACCTGTTATCAGAGTGGAACATCTCTTTCCAAGGCACCTTGTAACCAGGCATAGCTCCAAGTCATGAAATCTGCAAAACAGAGATAATTACACCTGCCTGCTCTGTGTTGCACGGAGACAGGGCGAGGATTAATTAAATAATGACTGCCAAGAACACCAAGCTCCTTGGAGGTAAATGTTCTACAAATGCCATCTTAGATTATTATTCAGAACTCCATTCTGTAAATATCAGGACAGACCTTCAACTTATGAGACCAGACCACATCTGCACGGCTGGAATTCCCCCAGAGGATAGAAAGCCTGTCCACCAAACTAACACATTATTAGAGAAACTTTGCTTTGTATGGTCATGCACAACTCAACAGATGCTTTCTTAACTGTTATCAGAGTCTCACACGAGGCACTTACATTTGGAGTTACAGCTTCACTGGTGACGTTGCTCCCTTCCAGAAGAAAATCTCTCCAATGGTTAGGACCTCGTTCAGCTGATCCCACTCCAGGTGACTATATCCTCATCACGGGAGAGTGACCAAACATCCTGCTTTGCCCAGAATGCAGGGCTTTTAATGCTAAAACCGAGATAGTCCCAGGAAAGCTGGGCGGGTGGTCACCTTACCATGCTGCTGATAATAATGATACTAAATTGCTTTGTGACCTCAGGGATTTATTTCTGAATCCTGGTAACCTGTTCTGTAAAATATTAGGTTGGCAATAATAATAAGAATGAATTTTGTCCAAGGCGTAGTTTTGAATACTTCATGCTTAATACTCACTGTAACCCCTGAAGGAAGGCAGTATCATTATATCCATGTAAGATGAGGCACATGGAGATAAAGGAATTTCCTTCAGGTTACACAGCTAGCAAGTAGGCAAGGCTGGGGTTCCAACCCTGGTGACATGGTGCCAGGCCCGTGCTCTGAAGCATCATGCAGTACTGCCTCTCTAAGAGACCTTCCAGAGTCCAGAGTTAATGATTTTCCTACAAAAAAGCCATTTTTTCTTTATTTCTGTCTATTATTATAGCAGCTCAATAAACTAAGGGTACAAATACAGATATATACATATAGATAGATAGATAGCTAGATAGATAGATAGAGATATACACACACACACAAACACACTCAGACACACACACACACACATCATCTCTATTTCTCCAATTAAAAATACACACCAGCTTAGGACTCCCTATGCCAGATGGTCAACAAATCTGTTATCTCCCTGTGGAGTGTTGCTCTTTCACTGAACTATCTCAGGCTGCAGGCTACGCAGGACACATGAGAAGTCAGCTACATCAAATTGTGGAGAGCTCTGAAGTCCTCTGCCACTATTCCTGCTACTGTTTTCTGCTACTGCCCATTGGCTTTCCTGAAAACTGGTCTCATAGGCTGAGCCGTCACAGCAGGCTGAGCCAGCACTGGCCGGGCGTCTACTTTCTGGGATGGCCCAGACACTCTCTCTGTGCCAGGGATGCTCAGAGATGACACTCCTTGCTTACTTGCTGGAGTTGCAGCTCTCTATGTCAGAATTGTGTCAGAATCGTGCCAGGCATCTGTCCCTGGTGGATGCAGACATTTCTTTCCTCTCCTCCCCGAAGATTCATGTATCTTGGGGTCAGGTTGCTTTTCCTTTTTCAAACCTCAATCAGAAAGTGCTGATTACTTCTTTTCACTGCAGTTGAGTTATTGCCTCACAGTTCTAAGGACAGCAGTCTTAGTCAGCTCTGCTGCCAATACAAAATACCATAGACTGGGTGGCTTAAACAACAGATTTATTTTCTCATAGTTCTGGAGGTCTGAGATCAGGGTGTCAGATGGCTGGGTTGTGGTGAGGACCCTCTTCCTGGCTTGCGGAAAGCCACCTTCTTGCTGTGTCTTCACATAGTGGAGAGAGAGCTCTGGTGTCTTTTCTTCTTATAAGGTTACTCATCCCACCACATGGGCCCCACCCTCATGACCTCATCTAAACCTAATTACTTCCCAAAGTCTATACCTCCAAATACTATCACATTGGGGATTAGAGCTCCAATACACGATTTTGGGGTGGGAGGGACACAATTCAGTCCATAGCAACAGCTAACTGATTATCTTCTAGGGATTCTAGACCCTACCTGGGGCATCTCACTCTACGTGTGAAAACTAGCATCAAAATGATGACTTAACTCACCTGGTTTAGAGCTCAGTGACTTAAGGATTGGGTTGTAGTTCCAAGTGGCTTTGGCATATACCCTCATTCCTATTCCTGATTTTGAATTTAGAATTAATATTAATGTGGCTCGATCAAAAGAAAATTATTATTTTTTCCGTTCTATAATTGGCCATCACCATGAGCTAGATACCAGTTCCTGTTCACACCTTGTGTAGTGCTTTAGCATACGCAGAAGTGCTTACATGGGTTGAGGAGCTGAAAGCAGATAGCCTGTGAAGCGGAGATTTGGATGCTTGAGCTAGGAAGATCAGGCCTTCTGGACACGTGGTCTCTGATTATTGAAAACTGACTGATTAGAGGGGTTCACGACATCAAAAAATTTCACTAATTCTTATAGCACCCACTTCTTTGTTGTTTGTTTCTTTTCATCACCATGCCCTCTCCACCCCACTGCTCAAGCTTTGGTTTCATAAAAAGCAATTTTGGATTTCAGGTCCATTAAAACTTTAAAAAAGAATTTGGGATTGATATAGGGCTGCTTACTTTTTATTTTTCTAAGTTAAGTCATGGGAAAATTAATTTCCAGCTACAAGCAACAATATGGTGTTACAAACAAAGGGAGTTCTATGACAGATATAATCTATAATTAAAATGGAACAAATTTAACTTATGGAAAAACATGATATATCATTCATTTTCCTCATTTTGCTGAGAAATGGCGTTCTCATGGTGGCCCGGCAGGGGACACGGACCAGCATTTAGAAATCACTAGTCCAGCCCAAACTTTTGCCTTCATCAACCACCTGAGCCATGTGACTGTTGCTCCTAATTTTAGGAATGAAGATTTCACAGTCCTCCTGGCATCTTGTTCTAAAATTAAATCATGCTTAAGTTATATCTGAGACACCAGAGGATTGAATCAAACCAGTGAAGAAAAACAGCCTGACCTGACTAACTTCTGGGTAGGCTGTGCCTTCTGGGGCATTTAAATCTGTAATCAAATCTCCTCATGGTCATTCACATTCGAAGATGAGCCCTACACAGAGCAAATAATCCTCAAATTTAAAAAAATAAGTGAGCAAAAAAAAAAAAAGTGAGCATCATGTGATGCTCGCTTAAGGCTTTTTTCCCCCACTCCTTCTTCTCTCTAGGGACATATAAATATTCTGGAAGCATTGGAATCAAAATAATACATCCCTCTTTTAAGTCATGTGATCTTCACTCAGAGCAAATACGAAATGAAAACCACTCACTGCCTTGGCCTGGTGACCCAAGCAGCCATTGGAGTCACTGGCTATGTTCTACTTTTCATCCACATTTCTGAGCCTCATCAAAAGCCTTTTCATAGTTATAGTAGGTCTAAGAAAAATGCAATCAGAATCTCTCTACCTAACATTTGTAATAATTAATGCAAGAATTGGAAGTCTGTTGCTCTTCAGAAAATGTTCAGTAATCTTGACCAGGGGGTCTCTGTCCTGTTTGGGGTAGGGTCAAGTAAGGTAAGAAAATTGATTTTATTTGTTAAGAAGAGTAATTCATGCTACAAATAAGCTCCACAATGGAACTGGCTTTCCTTTCAAAATAAAATCACAGTACTGAAAATCTACCATTTTTTGTTTCTTTTAAGTTGGGTTTACACACGACAGCTAGTTGTCAATATGCTTCATTATTTGCATGCCTTTGGGGTCTACATATAGCTGCAGAATGGTTGGAAGTTTAAGCAGAACACAAATTTAATTTGAAATAAATTTGGGAGACAATCAAAATATTTATTTGCTTCAAAACTCTTCCAAGTAGAACAAACAAATATCTTGAAATGAAGGTTGGGATTAGGCTTTCTTACAGTCTGTGTATTTTTATCATGTTTTACAATTATCCTGTCTTCAGTTCTTACCTAAGGTGGCATCTTTTCTGTACCTTCAAATCAGGGCAAGTTATCTAACAACATAACAGGATATTTGGAATTTTGATTATCCTTGAAAACTTCAAGATGTGAGGCTACCATATCTGAATGTGAGCAGAAAACGACATAGTAAAATATCAAACTGTAGTCGTGATTATCAGAATACTAATTTTTATATTTCCATTTTTAAAAAAACTCACCTTAAGATGAATCAGAAGAGTTTTTACACACACAGACAGACTCATACACATTCATGCCATGAACTAGAGAACTGCCAAAAACATACTTCCTTTGTTAATAAACGTTACCACTGCATTAAACATTCTTCTAGTTCTGAATCAGTAAAGAAAGATTTATGTTAAAAAAAAAGTGCTCCCAAGAATCAGGTAGACAGCTGAAAACAGGAAATATGTCAGCTTTATTCAGTACACATCATTTTAAATGGAAGCATCATTCCTCAGAGAGGACTATGCATCAGGGAAGGTGGAAACACATTGTTCCACAGGGGAATTCTCTTTACCCAAGTGACCCTTTTGCAAAAATTCTGAAAACTGAAATTGCACAGTAAATGCAGATTCCCTCTGTGACACGTGGGTATTTTGAATAAAGGTCCAGTTGTACCCTTTGCCCTCCTCCCTCAACCAAACCAAACCAAACCAAAACCCCACAGCAGTGAAGGCTTCAATGCTACAAGAATTCACTCAGTAAACCTTTGGCCAAAAGGAAGATATACCGCTGTTAAAACAGAAATAGAATTGGCTCCAGTGGCTTTTACAATCCAGTGCCCCCCTGCTTTTAGCAAATGCAAGAAACCAGGACATGACTAGGTCCATACACTATCAAGGGATTATCTTTTGAATACAAAACACAGCCCAGACTGTGTGAAGGACATCCGAGAAGGCCACAGAGACACTGAGGGGGGAGAAGGGTAGTAATGTTTAAATGAAGCCTTTATCGGAGCTATTGGAAAGAGAGGCCATGTGGGGATAACACTTTCTGGGAAATATATAAATTATAATCCTCAAAGGTCTGACTGTCCGTGTGCGTGTGGACCACATCTCCATAATGCTGCCAGTCTTTGCTGATGTATTACAGCATTAGTGCTATTTATGATCAACAGAATTACTAACTCTGTAATCATGTAAGTTTGGTGATAGTAATTATGACAGAATAAATAGCAGTCAGAATGCCTTGCTGCAGTTATTGATGTTGATGGCAAACACAGCCAAGGAAGCCTTTCTTTCTTTTTTTTTTTTTTTCTTTTTCTTTTTAGGGAAACCGTTCAAGAGGGCAGAACCTGCAAGTGTTTGCCAAGAGAAAGATTTTATATACCATTTTAAAATACACTTCGTGAGGAGCTGAGATTTCGCAATGCAGATGGAGAAAAAAGAAGGTGGGGAGTATACATTAGAATCTGGTATGCTGTGTACTACTTGCCTTCAAAAGTCAAATACAACCTTCCTCTGTCCCAAAAAATAAAAATAAAATAAAATAGGCTTCCTGAAAGATGGCAGAAAGGTACCTTGCCTCTTTAAATGATTTATGAATAGTTCACTTATTTTAAAAAATAATCACATATGTGTTTATATAAATTATACATGCAAACATATGCTCACCAGTTCCCCTCGTGGAAAGGCTGTGGCTTATCCAATTTGGCTCTGACACTGTCTTTCCACGGTCCTCTCTCTAGTGAGAGGATTCTGCTGTCCCCCCAAAGTGCCTGCATATAGAGTTCCTTCTGGGCAATGCCAAGCAGTTATTAATACATTTCTTACCACTGATGCTGGGTAAAAAATAAAATCCAGAGACTTTACTATCTATAATTAAGAGCTTTGCTGCCACTATGATATAAAGGTTGAGTTGAGAAACAGATATTTTATCTTGTGGTTGGTTTTATCTCCTTGTGGCTTAAATTATGAGTGAATGCTTTTCTTATTTCTTACTTTCCCCTTAAGTAGTCTTTTCAGCAGCGAAATTACTACTCATTCTTAATAACTACCAAGCAATAAAGTGAGATGTCTATTTGGGAGACAGTGGGTGTGCATTCAAATTATTCCATTCATCATGATTTTAGGGTAGCATAAGGCAGGGATTTTCAGAGCCTCCGGGGAGGGTGACTTAAAAGACTACAGGAAGTTAGTATCAATGCTTCACTTCTTGATGGAAGAGTTGGCTTCAAGAGAGCTCTGGGATTGAATAGGCACAGGCAAATAAAATAAAAATCCCCTTACAGTTAGGAACTCTGTTAAACAGAGCACTAGTTTGAGCCTGGTTTTAAAAGTTCTTACCATTTGATTCAGCAATGTACGTTTCTAGGAATTTATCCTAAGGATAAATCAATGGCCGAGATGTACATTTAAGGACATCTTATGCATCATTGTTTATCATAGTCTATTTTGGTTCAGAGCCTGAGAGCAGAACTTGCCGGATACAGGCAGTTTATTTCCAAGATGATCCTGAGAAGCAGGAGGGAGAGAGTAGGAAAGAAGGAAAAACAAATATAATGAGGTGGATGCTTTGGGGTCCTGGGGCTGGATTCCACGGCACCCACATGGCTATCACTCAAAAATCCTCTGCACTTTTCCTCTTGAAGGACAGGCGGCTGGAGCATTTATTCACTAGCTCTATTCCCCATTCACTGAAGGTTGCCTCGGGGCAGGGGGGACAACACTCTCTCCTCTGCTTCCTGGCTCCTTCGGCACTGGAAAGCCCCTGCAGCCTTGGGCTGGGTTGTCAGTACCAGGTGAGTCTGAGCCCTCGTGACACTTCATCATTGCAGTCGTGCCTGCAACCAGAGGTAGGTACACCAAGGAACGTGACCCTGGGAACCAGAGACATCACTACAGCCCAGAGTGCAAACACCCCAAACGGCCACTAATTAGAGACTGTTTAAGTAAATTGTTACAGCTTCATACAACAGAATCTTTTTTATGACACCTGTGCTTATTTATGGATGTAAAGAGGCATTTGAGTTACAAAGTGGTATATACACCATGAGTTTATTTTTTATTTTTTTAAGAAATTATAAGTATACAGATGTTCCCCAGGTTGTGGGACACAGAATGGACACGAAATTGCTCCATAAAGGACGTAATTTAATTTTAGAGACTGGACATTCTCACCCCCAGCGTACAACACAGAGTAGCCCCTTGCGCAGGCAGACCGTGGGGAGTGCAAGTCAGCCCGCGGCAGCCTCCCCACCTGGTCCCGGTGACCCCACCTGCTGCCTGTGGGATCTCAGGTGTCGGCTGCTCCTCCCCTGTTGTTTGTGGCATTTTCCTTTACTGCATTCTAATTGCAACTGCACAGTGGTGATAAGGCAGAGACTAGCAGTCTATGTGAAGACATAAAAGGAAAAATACAGCGTCCTTAGCACAAAAGGTTGCAGCTAGTCACAGGTGGTTCAATAGTTTTAAAGATCTTGTCTGTTTCTTTTTAAAGAAATCATTTAAAAAAGGAATGGTACCACTGCTAGTGCTGATACAAAAGCAGTGGAAGCAAATCTAAAGCATTTCAATGTTTATGAAATGTGATTTACTCGAGACCTTTGAAAACTACATGATTGCATAAACTGGAAGAGGTCTATATTCCCTAGGAAAAGTGGTTTTCTCTGCACGGTGGAATTTCAAATTATATTCCTTTGTTGGCTTTTTTTCTAATATTATCTCCCAAAACTGTGTTAGTTGATAGCAAAGCATGATGATGTAGGGGACAGGGAAGAAACACAGAGTATCTTCTTAATCACTTGCAGTTTTGGTGGGAAATGGCCATTAAGAAACACACAGAAGGCAGTTCCAGAACATCTTTATAGGCACCTGTTGGCAGGAGCAGTCTGAAGCTGTGTCAGAGCACTCCAGATAAGATAGAGACGATATCAATTCCAACTATCTATGTGTCAAAAATGAGGGGAGCGATTACAGAGATGATGGTCAAAGTTTCCCCTCCCCCGCTTCCCCCAATCATTGAAGTCACGTCGTCTGGCCACCTGAAAAGGTGTTCCTCCTAGAGTCTGGGCTGGGATCTCACCTATTTCCATGAAAGCACAAAACCAGCCTTCTGACTTCACGGAAGACCATAACCAGATAGGCTGGAACGTGGCTAGAAGCAAAGTTTCTGGAGAGACTTTCTCTGCTCCCTCTGACCGCCGGTCAGTTGAACTGGTCCAGCTAGTGAGTCCCCAGATGCGAACAATTCTGGTTTGTCTACGTGGAATGATGCCAGCTGTATCCAGCTGGTCCAACCAATGCAAACCTGTGGACTGTGGACCCTCAGGCAAGAGCTAAGCTAAGAAGTATTTTGTATCTTTAAAATAAAAACACAATTATTTCCTAAGTATTTATAAATGATGTTATTTTTAAAGTGCCATATAGTTTTAAAATGCTTGCGTGTGCCCTGGCTGAATGAAGCTATAATAAAGTCTGTGAATTGAAGTTAATAAATATTTAGACTTTTCAGTGCATAAAAAAGGGAAGGTTGATGGACACCAGAAGAACAAGGGCATTACTTAAATGTCATGCATTTTAACGGAAAAAATGGCTCAGTTGTCCTCCCTTCCTTCAAAGCAATGATTTTCAGGCTTGTATTTTTAACACCCCATGGTATCACCAATTACCCCAAGGGAGGCCACAGAATTGCCATTGCCTGTGTTCAGCTCATCGCATTCACTGATTCAATGGGTCCACCTGGACGTTTTCCAAGGACGGTAATTGAAAATGCAGCCTGACAGGTTAGCAGGAGTGGCGGGGCTGGAGAGGGCCTGAGAGGCAGCGGTGGCGCAGAGGAGGGCGAGGTTTGCTCATCAGCCCCTCCAGTGGGAGGACACAGACCCAGGGGCCACCTGAACACCCGAGGGCACAAGACAGATGTTTCCTTCCGGCTACAGACTGGCCTTAGACGTAGGAGAGAGGCAGGAGAGTCACGTGACAAAACGGTGCTGCTCTCTGTGAAACTCAGTTCAAAAGCAACCATGTTACAGAGACCATGTGTTATTTTCTCCTTTCCTCATTATCTGAAATCTTTTTTTTTTTTTTGACTAGGTGGACTGTCTCAAACTCAACTGACCTGGTTCTATTTATGCACACCCATTATTACTGTTGGTAGCAGTAGTGGGATATTAACTTTCATAAAATGTTGTTTTATAAAATGTTAACTGAACTTTCTTCCATCTCTGTGTCAGTATTTTCCACTACTGTCTCCATCCCTTCATGTCACTAGGCAATTCAGAGCTCATTTTCTCAAGGGAGGACGTCAGAGAAGGGAGCACGGGCAAGATAAACCCAAGGCCTCAGGGAATGATGAAGCCTTTGGGGAAAAACCAAATCTATGGGAAGGAGACTGTTAGAAGGGATTATAAGGGAAGAAGTCTCCTCTGGGGCCTAGGAGGCATTTCCCCAGAACCAGTAAAGAGACCAGAAAGTATAGACAGATGTTTCCTTCCTGTTAGTAGCTAGGAGCCTGAGAGACAATCTTAGAACTGGGTGACAGATGGAAGCTGATGGCTCGCAGGGACAGGAGGACCCCAGAGAGGGACTTGGATAAATAGAGGACGAGGGTCCTTACATAGCCTCATAGACACGTTCCCACAACTCCAAAGATGTGGACACACACAAGGATGTGTGGGGAGAGGCATGGGGTCTAAGGTGCCAGTTGGACAGAAAGAAAGGATATGTCACCGGCAACCTGTGGGTCAACAGCTGAAGATGCGTGGAGGCTCCAGCAGGTGTCTGTGTGGAGACTCAAAGCCAGGAACCCCTACCCCTACCATACTCATACCTTGTGCTCCGAGGACCCCCAGAACTTACACTCCACTCTGAGTGTGAGAGTGACTGGGAGTGTGTTTCTAGACTGGAGACAGACATTAAGTTTAGTGGTAGAAAATCAACTATGTTTTTGTGCATCTGAATTATGAACAAGATTCATGTCATATAGTGTTATTTATCCTTACCCTCCTTTGTAGATGTTAGAATGATTAAACTTGCAGTTGTAGATTTTACCATTTCAAAGCATGAACTTGTTAAAAATGGGGTCTTTCCAGAAGAGTGGGAGGTAGGCAGGAAAGGTATTATGCTCAAGTCGTAGATGAGGTTGCTGGGAAACAGGGTAAGAGAGACTAAGGAATGAGTCCAACATCTCACAGCTGACACCCATATCCTGTTTCACTGGACCAGTGCTTATCAGTCCTTTCAACCCATCCCACCACCATCTTCTCCCACCGCCTACCACTTCGTGTATCCATTCCCTATGATAACCACAGAAAGTTTCATGCCTTCTTTAGCATGATTTTTAAAAATAATCTTTTACAACAAATTAATTTGTGTATTTAAAAGAAAATCAAAGCAATGGGACAGAGAATTGCTTTGCTTTCAATGTCTGTCCCCCTTGTCACGTTGTTCTGAAATACTATTGAACTGGTAAGCTTTCTGAGGGTGAAAACCACCTCTTATTCATTCTTTACTATGTTTTGCATGGAGTCATATCAGGGAGTATCCCATGATTGTTTCATCCATTATAGAGTTGACCACATCAGCTGAAAGTACCCAGAAGGATAGGGCCGGGAAGACTTTGGAGACCACCTGTTCAACCCCACTGCATGTGCAGTGAGAAATATAGGGATTGTTCAGGGTCACACAGCCAGATAGGGGCACATTGAGTAGCCTGGTCTAGAGTAAATAAAGCCTGGTCTCCTTATTCTCCATATACTCTTTTGCCAGCTAGCTTGAGCAAAAGTAAGTACAAACTTTGATGAATTTAGCAGTGTCTCCCAAAGTCCATTTACAAAAAGCTTCCCTCAAACAAAAAAAATAGATTTTTATTATATGGTGCTCTCCTTACTTGAGATGCTTAAAAAATTTCTTCTACAGAGAAAAGGGAGTCACAATATATTTCTCATATTGAAAATGTCAAGTTCCTGTTTGTTAAATGATGATGTCAGTGACTACAAAATATGAATTTCTGGTTAAGGATATAAACTCTAAAAGACTTGGATTCCAATATCTGTAGAGATACAAGTGATAACTAGAAAGTTGCTTTGCCTGAGTTGTTATGAAATTGTTGTTATGACTGTCACTGTTACCAGTAAGGCTGTATATGTTCACATCTGAAAGAGAGATTGCAATTGCTGATTTTTGGACTCATATTTGTCACTGTCACCAAACTCCATGTGGATATTGCCAAAGGGTCTCATTCTTATGCAAGAGATTGTGACTGACAACACAAAGGGTCAGGCACCGACATTTGTTGAGCAGCGAATAGGTCTAGCGACCATGCTGGGAGGAAACTGGCTGGCCTGCAGTGGTTTGATCGCACCGTGACTAACTCACATGTCATGCACTGATACATCCATTCAACAAATAGTCTATAATTATGCACTGGGCTCCTGGGTATTGTTCCAGGTACTGGGAATACAGCAGTGAACAAACCAGATAAGTTCCTTGTGTTCCTGGAGCTTACATTCCAGAGGGGAAAGAAAAAACAATAAAAACTAAGCAAATGGGCTTCCCTGGTGGCGCAGTGGTTGAGAGTCTGCCTGCCAATGCAGGGGACACGGGTTCGAGCCCTGGTCTGGGAGGATCCCACATGCCGCGGAGCAACTAGGCCCGTGAGCCACAACTACTGAGCCTGCGTGTCTGGAGCCTGTGCTCCGCAACAAGAGAGGCCACGATAGTGAGAGGCCAGCGCACCGCGATGAAGAGTGGCCCCCACTTGCCACAACTAGAGAAAGCCCTCGCACAGAAACGAAGACCCAACACAGCCAAAAATAAATAAATAAATAAAGTACTCAAATTTATTAAACAAAAAAACAAAAAACTAAGCAAATAAATGAACAAGCTAACGACTCTCTTTCTACACTGTGCTAAGCACTTAATTACACCATATAATTTAATTATCAGAACAACCCATGTGGGTACTACTATTCATTTAATGTTACAAATGAGTAAAATGAAGGACAGAGAGGGTAAATCACTGTACCCCAAATCTCAAAGCCCATGAGTGGCAGAGATGAAATACAAACTCAGGATATTTTATTCCAGGGCTCATTACACTATAAAACTTTGTGAAAACCACCTGTTAAATGTAGGACTGATCTCCCAGTTGGTGGGGGAGACAGAAAATGAGGATATAGTAAGACGGGTGGCATACTTAGATAAGCAGAATTTCAATAGGTACACATAGGAAGGGCAACACATCCAGAATAAGGGTGTCTGGAAAGGTTTTCTGGAGAAGTTGAAGCCAGATCTGGGTCTTGAAAAATAAATGGGAATTAACTGGGAAAGGGTGTGGAAGAGCATTGCAAGCCAAGAGGGCACCTTGAACTTTATGCATGGCTGGAGGGGTGTGGGAGCCATGAGACAAGAGGCCTGAAAGAAATCAAGGGCCTTGGGTGCTAGACTAGAACTAGTGTGGACTTTTCATTTAAAGGTAATGGGAACCATTGACTGATTTTAAGACAAAGAGTGATATGATACCATTTGCATTTTATTTTTTGCTTTTTTTTCAACAAGGAAGAAATTATTTCTTTTTCTTTTAAAAAAATTTATTGAAATTTGGTTGATTTACAATGTTGTGTTAGTTTCAGCTATACAGCAAGGTGATTCAGTTATACATATATATATATGTATGTATATTCTTTATTCACATTCTCCTTCCATTATAGGTTATTATAAGATATTGAGTATATTTCCCTGTGCTATCTGTTAGGTTCTTGTTGGTTATGTATTTTATATGTAGTAGTGTGTATATTTTATTCCCAAACTCCTAATTTATCCCTCCTCCCACCCTCTTTCTGTAACCATAAGTTTGTTTTCTATGTCTGTGAGTCTATTTCTGTTTTGTAAATAAGTTCATTTGTATCATGTTTCTTAGATTCCACTTATAAGCGATATCATATGATATTTGTATTTCTCTGTCTGGCTTACCTCACTTAGTATGATAATCTCTGGGTCCATCCGTGTTGCCGCAACCATTTGCATTTTAAATAATTCCCTCTGGGCTCCTTGTCCACTGGGAGCTTAGTAAGAGTTGAATTCCCTTCCTTCCTACTCTCTAACCCCAGCTCCCAGGAGCAACCTGGGCCAGGTCTGTAATACTCACCCCAGACATCCTACTTCCAGTAAAACATGCTTCTTTTGATATAAAAAGACAGATCTTGAATTGGAGTGCAAGCTGTCTAGAAGGGATTATGGTCAGGAAATATTCTGGATCATGGATCTTTTCTTTTTCTTCTCCTGTCTTCACCATACCTGATGCAAACCTTGAAACCAGCAAGTGAAAAGTTTCACTAATTTCATATGATCCTCTCAGTACTTCTCAGCTCATCATCAATCCTAGAGCCTTGAAGACTTCGCATAGCTGGGACAGGGAGACTGGCTGGGTAGGAATATGGACCGAGATCCAGGGTGTTTTTTCCAGCTTCTCTGTAGTTAAGAAAGAAGTTTTGCAGTGTACAGAAACCTTGAGCTTTGATGTCTGCTAGAATTGGATTAAAATTTCTCCTATGAAGGCACAAACTATATGGTAGCATACTAACTTTTTTTTTTTAGTGAACAAGGGGAATAAGACTATATGTTCACTTTTAATTTTTTATGCATCAATGAACTCTGTAAGGATTCACAGAAACCAACAACAAGCCGTGTGGAGGTTGGGAGAATGAGAACTGAGTAGGTGGGAGATGAGAGAAGCAAAATTGTTCATCTTCATTACACATATTTCAAAATCTTTGAATCCAGGCACCACATTTCTCATTCAAAAGATATCTCATCTCTACAAGGAATATAAACATGACTACTGGTTAAATTGTGGTGAGAACTGAGATAAAGCACCTGAAATAATAGGGCCCTGAAACACCAGGAGGAAAGAGATATCACCCTTGCCCCTTTGAAGGGCCGTGTTGCCTGGTGTATTTGGGGTTTAACGGCGATGGTAAACCTGGGAAGGTACTTCTTCTTGGTCACAGTACGGAAGGCACAAGGTGGTACCAGGAGAAGGTTATTGATTTGACCACGAGACTGCCATGAAATACAATACAGAAAAATGGCAGTTTTCTCTTCCAGAATGATCAGGCAGCAGGCACCCATTTTACTTTGTTCACAAATCCACAAATGGATTTGCGAATTGGAGAGTATCTCACTGTTTTCAAACGGGAAAAATTTGGACATTTTCATTGAAAAAAAACCCAAACACCTGTTGCTGAACTGGCCAAGAAGTATACTCTATGCTTTCCTTCTAAGCCGAGACTTTTGAGTTTGGGTAAAAATCTATTTGAGAAATACGTGGTTGAATGGCAAGGGCAAAAATCAGAAAAATGGTATCTCAATGATTTAAGGCAATAGTTGAGAAATTATTCAAATTCTTCCTAAAAGATGATTACTAGCCACAGTGATTCATGGGTTTGAGCCTGACTTAACGTTTGTTTCTAGTTTCATTTTCGCAAATATTTATGCAGGGCTCTCTATGTACTAAACACTGTTTTAGATGCTGAACGGGCTTCTAAAGAAATACCGCATATAATTCAGTCCCTGTCCTCAACAATCTTTTTTTCCTTTTGGCAAAACTATACCAAGCAGCATGTAAAGGAGTCTTCACTTATACTCAATAAAACACCAGGGCAGGAAGAAAGCCGTGTTGGATGGGTTGTCATGGAGAAGAAGAACCTTAGAAGGATCAGGCAACCAGGCTGCGAGGAGACACCAAAATGAATTATTTCCAGTAAAAACAGTAATCGCTATTTCTTCACGGTTAGGCAGACTCAAATGTTAATTGTGCTTTGCACCGGAAAATTTAAACTGAATATAAAACTGTGCAAACATGAGGACAGCTAAATCTTCCTGCTCAACCATTTTGTTCCTTAAGTCAGCTTTTTATAATGAATTGTTATGAGAAAAGTGGGGGCAGGAGCTGGCTTCTGAAAATAAACTCTGGCAGGAAAAATAAACCCTCTGAGGTGTGAAAATAAAATCTCCTTCTACTTGTAGCCCCAGAATCGTGGTGGACCCAGCACAATAAGAGCACTCCCCTGGGTGTGGGCGGAAGCTTATCATGAGCATTCTCAAAAGACCTTGAAAAATTAGTTAAAAAGTGTTTGGGGGGAGTGAATAGTTTGAATATTCACCATTAGGTAGATTATAAGTTTGGTAAAGGTCTTAAACACTCGTGACCTTTTCTGAGAGTAATGTCTTTTAATAATAATAATAATAAAAAAATATATATATATATACACACACACAGACACATATATGTATAATATATAATTATATATACATAATAAATTTATTCAAATTATAATTTTTAAATGTTTAGGTATAAGTTAAAAGCAATAATTCATTGATGAAGCTGTCACCCAATACCCAGAAGCCACAAAGCACAGCACAGTGGAACCTGGGTTCCCTCCCGCTGCTGTGGAAGGCTGTGGGCACGCCGCCCCACCCCTTGCCAACGGTTCCCAGGCCCCTTGCAGGGCCTCAGCAGGCCTGAGACTGGAAGAAATGAGAAATGCAAAGCAGAGATAGCAGTGCCGGGCCGTGGACAGTTAATGGTTTTTTTTGTCAACTGCATCACCTCCCTCTACACTACAAGGGCTTATCTTTAAGCCTAGAAGCCAAGGGCAATTCCTTCGAATTAGGCCAGTGGTCACCATCGTGGCTCCAATAAAATGAACGAAATGACTAATTAGATGCAGAATATCATGCTGTCATTATAGTCCACTAAAGAGCAAAAATGTGAAAGTCTCGGCTTAGGAAACGTATGGCCTAAAGGAAATACAAACAGACCTCGATTTCCTTTTTTCTCACTTGAGTGAATATATCTTCCACCGTTCTGTCAAATCAGAAAGGCTCTGTCAGGAAGAAGAAGCTCCTTTTAATGTGTACGCAGAAAAACCTGAAGAGTTGCGCTGGTGAACACCACAGACTCACCTTGTCCGAAGGCTTGGCAAGGGCCCGTTGCCAGAAACAGCTTCAGAATACAGATTGCTCAGTCCTCTCACCCATGGTGTTGGACCCAAAGCAGGTGCCATCCACTTAAAACACTGAGGAAAGTCATCTTCGAGAGACAGAGAATGAGCAGTTTTAAGCCCCCTAAAAAGATGTTTTATTTTACTTAGCCAAATTACTATTATTTGCATTGGGAAATCATGGCACGTCACATCTGCTAACTTAATGCTGTAATGCTCGTGTCCCTCAAGGGAGAGGCTCCAGGTACCTGAAGAGCTGTAGCTAAAGGATAGAAATATAAACTGTAATGCTTTTCCCAGAGGGCAACCCTCTAATTTCAATGAGAATTGAGCCACATGGTGCTTTTATGTGAATAACCCCGAGCGAGGGTGTACCGATTGTGAATGAAAGAATTAAAGCATTTCTGAGAATAAACACTGACAAGGGTGGTTTTCCCTGAGCTGTTGTTTGTTTGTTTGTTTGTTTGTTTGTTTGTTTATTTATTTATGGCTGTGTTGGGTCTTCGTTTCTGTGCGAGGGCTTTCTCTAGTTGTGGCGAGCGGGGGCCACTCTTCATCGCGATGCGCGGGCCTCTCACTATCGCAGCCTCTCTTGTTGCGGAGCACAGGCTCCAGGCGCACAGGCTCAGTAGTTGTGGCTCACGGGCCTAGTCGCTTTGCAACATGTGGGATCTTCCCAGACCAGGGCTCGAACCCGTGTCCCCTGCATTGGCAGGCAGATTCTCAACCACTGCGCCACCAGGGAAGCCCCCTGAGTTGTTTTTGAGTGAAAATTTGGAGGTATTTGTTTTAATAATTCTGTTCAGTTGTTTTCTGTGGGTTTCGGCCTTTCTTTCCCTGCCATCTAGGGAAAACTCCTGTGTTTTCCTTTACTCTCACACTTCTGCCACCAGATGTGAGGGGTTTTTCCTACATTGACCAATTCTGTGACACCAGCAGGATGTCCTACAATTCAATTCATTTCTGACATTGTCTGCTTGGAGTTAGCATGGATCTCACAGGTTAAGGGGTCAAACTCACAAGACTGCCCCCACTTCAGACAACAGCTGCAAATCCCAGGTTGTCACCTGTACTTCTGACCAATTGGCTATAAACTGGGGTTCCCGTGACCCCCTTCTTGGATTTGATAATTTACTAGAGGGGCTCACATAACTCAAGGAAACACTTGCTTACATTTACTGGTTTATTATAAAGGATATAATAAAGGATACAGATGAACAGCCAGATACCTAAGAGATACCTAAGGCTAGGTCTGGAAGGGTCTCAAGTACAGGAGTTCTGTCCCTGAGGAGGTAGGGTACACCTCCCTCCCAGCATGCGGATGTGTTCAGCAATATATCCTGTACTTTAGGTACTTAAGGGATTTTTATGGAGGCTGCATCATGTAGGCATGATGGATTATTACCTCAATCTCCAGCCCCTTTCTTCTTTCTGGAGGATGGGGGATGGAGCTGAAAGTTCCAAGCTTCTAGTCATGGCTTGATTTTTCTGGTGACTAGCCCCCATCCAGGAGCCGACCCAGAGTCACCTCATTTGAACAAAAGACACTCCTATCATCCAGGAAATTCCAAGGGGTTTATGAGTTCTGTGTCAGGAACTGGGGTTAAAGACTAAATATTAGCAGGAACCAGGAGTAAAGACCAGTATACATTTCTTATTATTTCACATCTACCATGTCAGTTTCCTGAAGTTAAATGCCAACAGGATATAGCCCATCTAGGGATCTGTGCTAAATTTGTGTGCAAGAAAGAAAGGTTGTATTAGGGTAAGGCAAATCCTCACATAACCTCCTGTCAGGATTCTTTAAGAT
This sequence comes from Balaenoptera ricei, assembly GCF_028023285.1. Lineage (NCBI taxonomy): Eukaryota > Metazoa > Chordata > Mammalia > Artiodactyla > Balaenopteridae > Balaenoptera > Balaenoptera ricei. The sequence continues at coordinate 106,749,734 of NC_082642.1, read as the reverse complement.
TAGGTAAGACCAGGTGAACATCTGGGTGTCACATGGAAAACCTTCCAGAAAGCAAAGGCACTTTCAGACCACCAGACCTTCAGAATCAACTTCCACACCTCGCATTGTTTTCTAGGCTCCTTTGAGCCTGTTCCCTCTCACCTGGGGCATGATTTGGAGTTGTCTTATTTGGTCCTTGGATTTCAGCTTCTGCTTTGATCCCTGATGCACTTTCCTCCAGCCCTATGCATCTTTTTCTTTTCCCAAAGCCCCTTGATGGGATGAGGTCAGCTCCTATTACCTGCTTTTGTGTTTCAGCTACACACTTTGCTCCTCAATTTTGTACTCTGAAAGCCTTCAATTTTGTAACTCTGAAAGCCTTCAATTTTGTAACTCTGGGGAAAAAAATGTGGTATCTCTGAGATGGAGAGCCACTTGTAGCCTCCTTAGCACCCCCAGACACCTGCTACAGGTGAGGGACATGTTGGGGCTGCTGCCTTTGGGCCCGAAGAAGCAGTATTTTTCATGGAACTGGGTACTCCAGTTGGTGTTACATTTCTGGGTTCCAAAATAGAAAGAAATCAGAAAACAGAATAAAATGTACACTGGGAAAAGTACTTTGAAAAATGTTTGAAAACATCCGAGTTCTGTACTGAGATATGTGATACAAATTGCTTGATTATTGTAAAGGGTGAATGTGACAAAAAATATTTTGTGGCACCAACATCTAGCTGTTCGTATTATGGAATTAATGAGATTCAAAGGTCCCTTTGATAAAAAAAAAGAGAAATCTCCCCCAGTGTCTTGTCATTGTGTCTGAAAATTCACATTTTCATGTCCAGAAGGCCTCTGTTCAAATGCGACCTTTTTTTTTTCTGGGAGATACACATACAAATTAATTACCATCAGTGAACTAGATGCAGTGATACTGTGTCCTAGCTGAACAGGCTTTGGAAAATCAAACATGGGAAAATATTTCAAACACGAAGTGAGTTGAGAATGTTTTAGAGCTGTGCTGTCCAATGCAAGGGACACTAGCCATGTGTGGCTTCTTAAACTTAAATTCAAATTTAAATTAATTAAAATGAAATAAATAATTCAGTCATTTAGTCACACTAGCTATATTTCAAGTGCTAAGTAGCCACAGGTAGCTAGAGGCTACAATAATGGATGAGGCAGGTATAGAACATTTCTATTATTGCTAAAAGTTTTATTGGACAGCTCTGGTCTAGAGTAGAGGGGACTTAATGGAGACAGTATGTCTAAATGGACGGTTTCTATGTTGTGTTTGGAATCCAAAGAACAGCAAAGGGAGTACTGGAAAGGAGTGGGGGAGGCCATGGGCTCCAATTGAGAAATGAGATCACAAAAAATGAGGGTGGCAGGGAGACCAGAGGCAAGCATCGCCTACTTCAAAATTTTGTCTGGAGTCTCCTGATTATATATTCTACTAGGAAAAGGCAGCATTTTCCAGCAAGTCATCCTTGGGTTCAAATTCTGGCTCTACCAATACTAGCTGGGTGGCTGTGGGTAGGTTATTTAACTCTTCTTAATCTTTCATCATCTGTAAAATAGACATTATAACTCCTACCCTGCACCATTGTGATGAAGGTTAAAAATAATATACATGAATCTGGTGCATGGTGGGTACTCCATAAAATGATGCTCTTGTATCACAAAGCCCATTAGCCTGCCTTGGACCACAGACCATAACTCACCCATCTTTGTATCTATCTCAGAGTCCAGCACATAGTAGGTATTCCATAAATAGTTGTTGAATTTAATTGAACTGGAGTATTCCCTCTCTTTTTTACACTCTTGCTTTCACTACGAATAAAGATCCTGTGAAAGAAAGATGCTGTGCAAACTCTGATGTTGTTTGTATTGCAAGAGTAATTAACATGAAATAGGAACAATACCTTGGAAGCTAATCCTTTTAACTTAATGGAATTGAAATATTATAATTCATTAAATAGCACTTAAATGATACTGCTTGGACAGTTACTGCTTGTTATTTACATTTGTTGAATTTTTAAACTTGCCTTCTGCACAGAATTGCTTCAGGGTAAAAGTACAAAGAATTAATACATTAATTACCATAAATGAATCATTAAACAGCAACAGTAATTAACAGCTTAAGCTAATATATTAAGAAAAACATTTTTTTTTCAACAATAACCTTAGTGCTCCTCTGCTGGAAAAAGTTGGTTAAAAGAGGAGCTGATTGGTAGAACAGTGGATTTGAAAATGGAATCATGTGAGTTCATCTCACCCATTCCACTGCCTTTGTATTTAAACCAATGCGGACAGATGACCCCTTATTATAAAGCTCTTTACAAGACATTCTGTAATCCTTTACAAGCCTGCACTCGTTGTGATTTTTTTTCTTTCTAGACATCTAAAAAGATTATGATCTATTCCTAGGCACTAATGAGCAGCAAATGTGTCTTCACTTTCGAATCTGCCAAATAAAACATTTGAAACTTTCAGATGAGAAGTTTTTAAACTTGGCTCCAAGGAGTACAGAACCACTCAGGGTCTGGGAGGGCAGAGAGAAGGGTAGGATGTGTGAGTAGGCACGGGTCTGGACACCCTCTTCTCAGCCCCAACGTTGCCCTCCCAACCTTGACTAAGCCAGCACAGCCTACATTTTATACACTTAGTTTGCTTTATTTTTTAAAAACTATTTATTTATTGGCTGCATCGGGTCTCAGTTGCAATCTTTCCTTGCGGCACATGGGCTCCAGGGCATGCGGGATCTTTCATTGTGACGCATGGGCACGTGGGATCTTAGTTCCCGGACCAGGGATTGAACCTGCCTCCCCTGCATTAGAAGGCGGATTCTTAACCGCTGGACCACCAGGGAAGTCCCATACTTACCTTGCTTCAAGTGGATTTGAAAAAAGGCTCCAACAACTTAAACCTAATTATTTTTCGAATTACCAAATTAGATAATTCTAAATTTTCTGTTCACTTAAGTCCTGTAGTTCTCCACTCTCATGCCAGATTCCACCCCTACATATTCTGATTCAATGAATTTGCCGGGTACATTAACATTTTAAAAATTTTCCGCAGAGGATTTTAACTTGCAGCCAGGTCCGAGAACTAATTTTTAGTCCAACTTCATTGATCCCTTTTTAAGCAGAAATGAGTAGGGGCTATGTCTCATTTTTTTTCTGCCAGAGATAGAGTTTTGCCCAGGAGAATTAATGTTCAGGGAGATTGTTTTATTCTTTCTTCCCATATTCTTTCATAAATCAACATTCCCACCTTGACACCCACCAAGAATAACTGCTGACTCTCAAACCATTTCACTTCACTGTTTAACTCCACTGATTTGTGTCTGTTGTCAAGAAGTGATGTGTTTCATTCAATTAAGAGGGTCTGTTTTGACAAACCTGTTAAGTGCTCAGGTATAAATGTTAGTGTTGACATCGATAAAACAATGTTAGAGTGTATTTTGCCTTACGTGGTGTTTTTAAATGCTAAAATTGAACCAATTATTGTACCTTGCACACAGTAGGTTCACACTGAATGAGTAATTTCACTGCAGGAACCAAGGCATTATTCTCCTTGCCTTTTAACACACGTGTAAACATTAAGCTGCTCTTCTCTACCATGTGTTCTGAGCTGGGTGTTTGCCATCCCAGTAGGACCAAGATCAGGTTAACAAGGGCAGCATTCCAAGACCTTTTGCTTACCACTTTCCTGCTCCAGTTAAGTGGCTACAAATTTGGTAAGTAGGCACCAGGGTGAATAAGGGAAACTGGTACAATCTACTGTTCCGAACAGCTAGATATAGCATTGGTGTGGGTGACTTTGTTAGAGGAACAAAATCTTCTTTCCTTCCTTTCTTCCCTCCCTCCTTCCATTCTTTCCTGTCTCCCTTCCTTCTTGCTTTCCTTCCTTCCTGCCTTCTTGCCTTCCTTCCCCTTTTGGAAATAGTCAAGGAAGTAGGAAAGTATAGAAAATAATATCATAAACATATACACCTACCACCTAGTCTTGTCAAGTCTTAACATTTTGGTGTATTGGATCCAGAACTTATTTTAAGAAACAGAAATTCACAAACAGAGTTGAAGTTACCTGTATAACTACCCTGCCCTTAACTCATATTTGCCTTAGTGGTTCCCAAACTTTGCTACACATTAGAATCCAGCAAACATTTAAAACTCCCATTGCCCAGGTCTTGTTTCATACCAATTACATCGGAATGTCTTAATATTTTTTAAGATTCCCAGGTAATTATTACAATGTGGAAAGTTTGGGAAATACTGCCCTATTCCCCACTCCAAAGGTTACTATTATCCTACATTTGATGTTTATGTTTTTACTACACATGTGTGTATTCATAAACAATATACAGTTTTAAATGTTTTAAAAATATATAAATTTTATAACAGTGTGTGTTTTCTAAGACTTGATTTTATGCTCCATATTAAGTTTTTGAGGTTATTCACATTGATGCATGTAGCTAGAGTCTATTCCTTTGAACTGCTATATAGTATTCAGCTTTTAAATAAAGCGCATGTTATTTGTCCATTGCCCTATTAGAGGATATTTACCATATGGCCTTCTACTGATGAATTTTATTCATTTCTCCAGTCTTTCTTTTTATGTCTTGATAAAAATCTTGCACATCTTATGTTAGCTTTATTCTTAGGTACCTCGAGTTTTTGTATTATTGTAAATGGTATCCTTAAATCAGGTTTTGTTTATTGCTGGTCCATTAGAAGAAAATCAATTTTAGTGTGTTGATTTTCTGTTCAACAACCTTGCCAAATTTTCTTATTAGCTCTAAGAGATTTTGTGTGGATTCTTTTAGATTTAATTTTGATATTACTTGTAAATAGTGACAGTATTTTTTTTTTCTTTCTGATCTTTATACATTTTGTACCTTTTTTTTTTTTTATCTTACTGCATTGTTTAGGACCTCCAAATATAATGTTTAATAAAATCTAGGGTAATAGAAATCCTTGGCTTTTAAAGGGAATGCTTCTAATGTTTTAAGAATTATACCAACTATAGATTTTTTGTGAGTTCCTGTCAGATACCCTCTATAAGGCTTAGAAAGTTTTCTTCTTATTTGCTAAATTTTTATAATAAAAATATACTAGAATTTATCATGTGCTTTTATTTGCATCTACTGACAGATTATATGGTTTTCTTTTATAATATGCAAAGAGGATAAGTTATATGAATATACTTTATTTTTAATATTGTTGTATGAAAATTAATTATTGTATGATTCTTAGTTTTAACTTTATTCTTGCATGTTGTCTACTCTTTCCATTAGAGCCCTTAATTACTAGCCATAGCTATTTTAAATTTCCTGTTTTATAATTCCAACATTGTTGTCATATTTAAGTCTGGCTCTGATGATTACTTTGTCTCTTCCAATTGTGTTTTTCTGCCTTTTGGTATTCCTTATAATCTTTTGTCGAAAACTGGACATGTTATATTGGATGATAGAAATTAAGGTAAATAAGTCTATATGAGGATTTATGTTAATCTGGCTAGGAGTTGTGTTGTGTTTAATCTTTTTTGTAGCTACAGGTACTAGAGGCTCCGAATTCCTTGTTTTTGTCTCCTCTCTTGACTTCTTAGTATTCCTCCTCAGAGAAGGTAGATGTTTTGCAGATCTTTCAGCAGTATCCACTGTTATACTGGAGCCCCATGGTGTGGTGCTAAGGTATCAGGGAGAGAAAGCATTCTATATATAATCTTGCAATTCAATCTCAGTCCGTTAGTGAGCCTGTGTCTTGAGTCTTTCACCTTCAGAAATATTTCTCCAGTGGTACAGCTTTTCTTGCATCCCGTAACCCTCTCCCTGGCTGCTGTGTTCCCAATCTATTTCCTTAAAGCCTTGACCTCTGTTGACTACACTGTCCTCCCAATTATGTGAGACAGGAAGAGGGGAATGCACTCTCCCAAGCTGGGATAAGGCTCTGGAAAAGTCTTTTCCCCTGGAGAGGAGGTCTCTGGATATATTTCACAATGATTACTCTTTCTCTCCCCCTGCCCGAGTAATAAGGGGATCTCTCTTGGATTTTCACCATTAGAATCTGGTAGAGTTCCTGGAGGTAAAGACTATCCCTCCCAAGAAATGTGTCTTCCGGGAGTTCCTTATCCTCATGTTATTTCACACTCAGCCTCCAGCAATTCATCAAAATCACCACCTAAGTGTTCCTACCGGGTTTTGGCTCCAGAAGCTTCTGTTCCTCCAGATCTCAACTGTAACTCATATAGATGCTCCTCCCTTTCCAGATTTCAAGGTGGTGGTTTACCTTGCAAACTTGGGTCTGTGAGGCATCCAAGAAAAGTCACTGATTTTCAGTTTATCCAGCTTTATCTGATTATAAAAACAGGACTGACAACTTTCAAGCTCTTTACATGTCTGAGCAGAAATGCAAAGTTTTGACTCTAGACATTTTATAGAATCCTTTTCAAATAACACTCTCAAGGATCCTGGATTCATGTGTTGATACAGTTCTAACCACCCCCATGTATTATGTAGGCCCCAGATCTTAATTCTGTTCCTATCTAGGGTTAATACCTAAGGGAGAGCAGACTATGCCACCCCAAAATCTGCCACTTTGGCATATTGATTATTTTGAGCCGCAGGCTCTTGAAAAACAGCAAACGCAGGGAGACGTTTTCGTTGAACTTATCTGCTTAAAGGCTAATCCTCCAAAAGGAACTTGGTTGTCATAGATCCCTTTCTCAGGAGTTCAGTTAACCAGAAAAGATTGACTGTTATCACAGAAGAGGAGACTAAAAGTTGATACCACACCCAGACAAACTTCGTCACAAACTATCATACCTCCCATCTGTTCTTCTAAGGGTTCATTTTCCCTAAAAATCATTTACTCTCCCCTAAGAGGCCTACATTCCTTCTGCCGTTTCCCTATTAAGATGGTATTTAAGCCTGAATTCTAACCCACCTCTTCGAGTTACTCATTTTCCTGAGCTCTCTCTCTCTCTCTCCCATGTATACACGATGTGTACTTGTTAATAAACTTTTGTATGTTTTTTTCTCTTGTTAATCTGTATTTCATAACAGGGATCTCAGCTAAGAACTCAGAAGAATAGAGGAAAAAATATTTTTCTTCTACATACTGTACCCAATCCCCCAGGCAGTGGAAACAGGTACTATTCCATCTCCACAGCTGCCACAGTATCAACTCATACACTTACTACTCTGTTTTTTAGTTTCCTCTTTGTTTTTAGGCCACTGGGAATTTCCTTTACTTTCTAGTATTCTCAGATGAAAATTTATAAGGACACTTATTTATGTTTATCCAGCATCCCTTGGTATTTTTCAGGTTATTCAGTCTATAATATTGCTGAAACTAACATCTAACTAGTTTTTCTATTCAAATATTTGGTGGGCTGGTCGAACCCTATGACTCCTGAGGCCTCACTGGCCCTAGTCAGGGAGTAAGGACTCCCAGACACTGCTTGCTGCTCTCTGCCCTTGCCCACGTCGTGATGAACCTGAGAGGCCCCTCAGCACCAGTTGAGGTATGGGCCCGGGGGGAAGACAATGATGGTATAATATTTCCCATGAATTTGCCTGAGTTCCATGGATACTGTGTACCCCAGCTTCTGCTGTTTGGATCTGATACGCTTTTGTTCTTGAGCACCATGACTCTTCACTTCTGGACTTCTTTAAGCTCGTCTCTACTGCACCTGTCCTATAGTCACCCCATCCTAAGCACTACTGGACTAGATTTTGGCTCCTGACTCAGACTTGCTTTTTTCATCTCTCGTTCCTCTCTCTGCCTTATCCCAAGATTCCATCTTATGACCTTTCTTTTAGAGAAAGGATTTTGCAAATGTTGTCTCCTTCTTGGCAATATAGTTTGTTCCTTTTAATATATGGCTCCAACCCTGGAACATATTGCTGTTAAATCTGTACAACTACTTTGGAGAACAATGGGATACCCAGGTGATCAAAGTGACCAATCCCTGGGACTTCATTTGCCTCGGTGCCCCCAGGTCTTATGGTGGGGGGGAGGTGCATGTGAAGAAAAATTAAAGGATTTTGTCAAATATTTGAGTTTCTTTAGTTTGAAAGAAGGAGCTGAGGGCCATGAATCTGCAACTTGCAAAAAGGAAGCATTATGTCAGAGTATAGAAGCCTAGTATCTGAGTATTTTAAAACAGCACTTTATTTTTAAGTATTTCCTTTTTTTGAGATCAGAATGTGAAAACCTTGATTTCTGGGTTTCTGGTTAAACTCCCGTAACAAGCACAGTGGGTGGGGGTGGTTCCTGTCCCCTTAAAGCTGCTCATCAGACAGTCTTCTAAACCAGAACCAGCAGGTAGAGGCTCTGGAGAACAAGCTAGGGCCACCCATACAAGAGATTGGTTAATTCAAATATAAATCAAAAAACAAAGAGAGAAATTTGCTGCAAGTGCCTGAGATGCCTTTAATGAAGAATGCCTTTTCCTTTAGAAGGGCCTAAGCTAGTTGGTTTTAAAGAAATCCTCCAAAGCTCAAGTCCTTAGGTGCATATTTCCATGTAAACATGGTGGAATGGTTAGTGATAAGAAGACAGGCCATCTTTTAGTCGTGCTAAAAGAACATTTTCCACAGAACATTTTCCAACTTACTGATCTAGTAGGCTTTTATTCAGTGATTCACACATGGGGCATCATCCAACCTAGCAGATAAAGAGGAGCTTGGAAGAACTAGACAAGGTCAGAGGATTTTTATAGGCCAAAGTGATCAGGAATGAGGAGGTCATACTGGGCATTTGCTGATTGGTTGAAGCAGGGTTACTTTCCTTGCATGGAGCAAACAAATGTGTTGTGTATTGATTTGATATGATTTCAAATCCAGGTATTTTTTTGTTTTTGTTTTTGTTTTTATTTTTTTTTTTGATCTAAGAAGGAAGTTTTGTTCTAAGGGTGAAGTTGTTTACATTGCGGAAGTTGCATCAGGATGTCATCATCGACATCTGAGGTTGTCGATCAGCACTCAGTAGCTCAGCTATTGATGAGCACTGCTGGAAGCTTATCAATATGAACATGCGGAAGAAACTATGGTTAGGGGATGTGTAAGCTTTAAATACCAAGAGGTTTGACCTGCAACTCGGAGTGTTGGGTCTGGGCAGGGCTACCCTTTGTTGATGTAAATAGCTCTTGAAGACCTTGGCACATTAATTCCTGATTGGGCAAAGTGACTCTTTGTCAGCAGCGATGAAAACTGTGCAGTGGCCACGAGAAGGAGATGATCTTACCCTTCAACACCAGCATCTTCATTCCCTAGCAACGAGCTCTAGCAACAAGGGACTTTTGTGTTGGCAGCCGGACTTCAGCTCTTGGTTGACTAAACAGATTTTCCCCAGAACCAACTTGTAGAATTGTGCACTTCAACTAAATTAGGACTTTATTCCTTTCATCTTCCCTTTGCCTGGAACAATAGTATGATTAATCCATTATTAGTTTGGAGTACGTTATTTCTTTATTGGCTGACTAAGAGACATTATCCTGTGTGCTATTGGCTTGTGAAATTATTATAATTCCTGCAGTGAATCTGTGTTAAATAAAATACTGGAGAAGACAATCTCAGTCTGAGTATAATTTGCAGCCCCAATCAAAACTGAACAAGAAGTCTTGGAGTTGGGTCAGGTAACTTGTGTCGAGAGGCACGTGCTGACTTGTTGACCTCGGCCTTCCTTTTCTGGGAGAGCTGAGCACAGACACGTAGTTAAGTTCTGGTTTGCTGATGGGGGGCTTAAGCATGGGTGACTCCATCTTGGGCCTATTGGTTACTTTAACAGTAGGGAAAAGAGAAGAACTTTTAAATATGGTGTCATATCCCATATACGCTTGAAGTGTTGCAGAATGTGCCACTCCAAAATATGTCTCTTTTGGCTTAAGGATTATTTTGAGAAACATCAGACACAGAGAAGCTCTGGAAATAGAGAAGTTACCCTTTTGTAAAGGAAATTTACACCTATTAAGGAAATCTCCATTTGTAAAGGTGTCTCCTTCTCTGTCCCAGGAAGAGAAGGATGACTCGAAATCACAAGAAACTGTAATCAATGGAGTAGACACAGACTAAATCCACATAATAAACCGCATCCTTGTTTATCATGCTTTTCCTGGTAATTTCCCAAAACTGGCTGCTCCCTTTCCTCCCCTCTTTTTCTTCTGTGTTTAGCTGAAGATGGTATTTGAGGTGGTAGCTTGCACCATCTTGGAAAGTAACTCATTTTTCCTGGGTATCTCTCACATATACATGAAGTATACATATCAATAAACTTTTTTTTTTTCCTGTTGTGAACTTGTCTTTTATTACAAGGGGTCTCAGTCAAGAACTCAGAAGGGTAGAGGGAAAATTATTTTTCCTCCTGTTCAGAAGATCCTTCCAAGTATTTTTGTGTGTATAGCTCTAGTTAGTTTATTTTCCTAGCTTGATAGTATTCCTTTGTGTAAGTATACAATAATTTATTTATTTGGTCCACTCTTGGGCATTTAAGTCTCCCGTTTGGGGCTATTACAAATAGTGCTGCTACGAACATTCTCATATGTGTGTTTTGGTGCATGTGTATTTGCATTTCTAAGAGAAAAATTGATGGATCATAAGTTTTGCATATTTTCAGCTTTCTTGGTGTTGACCTGAAACAAACAGACTGCCAGATATTCCTCCAGCAAAGATGAGTTTATTTGGTATCAGCAGAGAATTTGCAAATGGGGGTCTGTAACCATGGTGAGCCACATGCAAGTCCCCCCCACACAAGGGAAAGAGAACACTTTTATAGAAGGAAGAGGAAGTTGGGAGAGCTGTAGTAAACCGAGAGTCCATGGCTTTTCATTGGCCGCGTCCTTGTCTGGAAAGAAGAGATGTTTTTCTTCTTCCTGTTGGGCTCTGCTATCATCATAGGGCATGAGAGCTTCCCATTCTGGTCCCCTGACTCTATTTAACTGAGGTTTCTATTATTAATTTTTTTACAGTAAAAATCACCAAATTGTTTTCCAAAGCGGTTGCACCAATTTTCACTCCCAGTAGCAGTGAATGAGAGTTCAACAAATGTGTTGTGAACAAATTAATACATGAGTAAAGGAACTAAGAACATTGTCTCCCTAAATTTGGCTCCTAGAAAGGACACAGTCTCTCTACCTGCCCTGAAAAAAAAGTCTTCTGTTCTTTCCTTTTTAATTTTCTTCTTAAATATTTAATAAGTCTTAAACTAGGGCTAAATGAGAATGCATATAAATGTTAGTTGTGAGAAAATTCCTAAGTCATTGAAACAAAGCTATAATGTGGATGCTTCCATTTCTTTGTATAATAACTGCTGATTACCATTCTGGGAACGATTAGCATTGTTGGTTGTGAATAATGCTGAGCGTATATTTAATTTTTCAGACCTGTGTGAATAATATGTATCTTCCTTGGTGGAATTGCGTAGACTCTCCTCTTGCTGTAAGCATATCATAATCAAAAGTACTTGTGGGGCTTCCCTGGGGGCGCAGTGGTTGAGAATCTGCCTGCCAATGCAGGGGACACGGGTTCGAGCCCTGGTCTGGGAGGATCCCACATGCCGCGGAGCAACTAGGCCCGTGAGCCACAACTACTGAGCCTGCGCGTCTGGAGCCTGTGCTCCGCAACAAGAGAGGCCGCGACAGTGAGAGGCCGCGCACCGCGATGAAGAGTGGCCCCCGCTTGCCGCAACTGGAGAAAGCCCTCGCACAGAAACGAAGACCCAACACAGCCATAAATAAATAAATAAATAAATAAATAAATAAATAAATAAAAGATATGTTCTAAAAAAAAAGTACTTGTGGAGTTAGACAATGGAGACCAATTAAAGTGCAGCTACTGTTTGTTGTATGAGTTCACCAGTGAACTCCCCTCTCTGTGATGAGATTCTGCTCTTCGATCGAGGTGGCCACGTTACATTATCTGCTCTGGGCATCCCTGGTTCGCAGCGGGTGAGAAAAAGGGAGTTTAGAGGGGAAAACTAAGTGTTGCTAAGAGGTGAGATAATTTATTCAGGGACCAGCACTGTTATCAGAGAATTGCTAAACAGGCTTCCCTGACTGCAAGTCCGGGTAACTTGCTGGAGGGCAGCTTACATTTTAGCGTAGAATCAGCAGAGGATAGGCCTATCAGTTCAGCAAATTTTCACTTACTCCTTGGGTCTCCTCTGTGATGTATAATCAGGGGAACTCATGGAACATCCCATGCAGGCTCTGTGTTGGGACTTATCAAGCAGTGGTTTTTGCTACAGCCCTACTAATAGTTACCTTAGACACTTAGAGGCAAGGAGAAATAGTTACATTAGGAGGAGGAGAATGTGGGTTAGGTTACCACACGTCTGCAGCTCAGATCCACAGCCTTGTGTGAAAACCTAGTAAGAGTGAGATAGACAAATGCTCAGTGGCTTAGTTTCAAAGAGTAAAGAAAATTTAGCGACCATATGTAAAGAGTTCAAATATTTTGGCTTTCTGCCAAGCCTCCAGTGTAAGCCTGAAAAGGGGTAAGGGAGGGGCAAATGACATGCTTTTGCCCACTGACATCAATGTGGTAAAATAGTCCATTTTGGAACCATGGTCTCTAGTACAAATAGTTCCCATTGATGATAAGATGTAGATTGAATCAAGCAGGCTGGAGAGTTTCACTGTCTTTAAATTGGATCTTTGTGGATTAATGGAATAGTAGGGGAGCAAAACTTGCCACCCCAAAACGTGTGTCTCTTTGGCATGGGGATTATTTCGAGCTAAAAGCAAACAAGGCTCAAAAGACTCAGAAAGAACCTTTGTCCTTGCCCCCAACTGCCTAAAGGAATTTAGATAGATGACTGTTCCGGGAAGGGATCTATCATCATAGATAACGACACTGTAATGTGAACTAGAACATGAATTGGATCTGGTAGACAGGGAGGAACCTGGCAAAGTCTGTTTGTTAAAATTCCTCTCTGTATCCCATGGTTTCTATATGGCCCAGCAAACACTTGTTTACCAAACATTTGCTGTTTTTCATCTTTTTTTGTGAATGGCCTTTCTTCCCTTGGACGCCCCAAACCTCTATCCCCTTCTGCTTCTCTCAGATGACATATAAACCTAATTGCCTAACTTCTCCTTGGGCCTCATATTCTTATGGACCCCCCTATATATACGTAAAATTAAATTTTATTTTCTCCTATTAATCTCTCATACCAGTTTTGTTTTTTTTTTTTGGCTTGATGCACATTTATTATCTCACAGTTCCGTACAAACACAAATCTCACAAGTCTCACTAAAATCGAGGTGGCGTCAGGGGCGTGTTCCCTTCTGGAGGCTGTTCTGAGAAATGTTCCAAGAAATGTGTCCTTGCCTTTCCAGCTTCCGGAGGCTTCTGCATTCCTTGGCTCGTGGCCCCTTCCTCCCTCTTCAAAGTCGGTAGGGACATCATTCTGAGTCCTTCTCATGCTGCCAGCTCTCCGGTTCTCTCTCTCTGCTTCCCTCTTCTATTTTTAAGGATGTTTGGGATTGCCTTGGGCTCCCCACCCCAATTATCAGGGTAATCTCCCCATCTCAAGGCCAGCTGATGAGCACCTTAATTTCTTCTGGAAGCTTCATTTCCCTTTGGCGTGTAAGGTAACACACTCACAGATTCTGGGGCTTAGAACGTGGCATCCTTGGGGCTCCAGATTCTGCTACCACACCCTCATCTCCATGCTCACTGTTAACTCGCCTGAGTTAACGTACCACCACCCTCCCACCCCCGCCCCGCAGGGCATCATCACAGCAACTCAGTGACTGGCATCTGCTGGAAAAATCCTCCTAGGGTCCAACCTTCCAGCCTAAAGAAGGAGAGGAATGAGATGCAGGAAGAACTCATGTTGTCCTTTAGAATTTAGCCATTTCCGTGTGATGTGAGGCCACACAGCTGAAGGACAGAATACTGACCCTGCATGTGAGTGTGTTTTACAGAATTTCAGATCATCACTCTTTTGCCTCATTTTCCACATGAGAACACAGATGGATAAGATTCTGTCAGTTTTCACAGAGACTAAATAGAAGCATGTCCCAAGACAGGCTGGGTTACAAGACTTACAGAGATTATGTAATTGCCTAAAAATACGTGGTCGGTGGGGAGAAACCCAGATTTGACTGTAGAGACTGAGGTCTCAACTGTTACTTTTTCTGTAACTACTACTCACTTATTCCCAGCTATATCTAATCAGTTTGGAAATTAAAGTAAAAAGTGTGTCCTCATCACCTCTGCGATCAAGTGTGTTCAAGACTTGATTTCAGATGGAGAAACAAAAGGATTAGAGCATGTTACATGGAAAGCCTTTATAGAATTGATTTGGGGAAAATAGGAGTGGATCACAAAGTGGCAAATATATGAAGATGACAATGAGAGTCAATTCAAAACTCAATTTAAAGATGAGTCATGACCTTTACCTTTTTATCCAGTTCAAATAGTATAGGATTGTGTCAACCTCCAGCGCTGAAACAGAGCTCTGATCAATGTTTTCTCATCAGGCTCCTCTGCTGTTAACGCCTACTAAATATCAGGTTAGCACGAAAGCAAGCGTAAACGGTATATCCCTTCAAACACATACACACGTTTGTAAATTTCTAATGTTCTTTTTGCACAATAATGAGGGTAATAACTTTAGCATATGAATAATTAATGTCTTTTATCAACTGCATTTTATATTCAAATATATATTGCTTAGATTTAAAAAGGATATTCATAATATGAACAAAAGAGAAACTGTAGTGAAGATTAACCTCTAAAAATGTAGTGTGAAGATTTTGGAGCTCTTCTGTAGAATTGGAAATAATGGAAAATTGACAGTGAAATATAAAGGTAGATTATGAATAGTTAATACCCAATTTTTCTATGATGAAGGAATTAAAATAACAACTAAGGAGTCACCACAGTGAAAATTTAAGGCAAATTTGTCATCCCCCAGTTCCTAGCACAAGGTCTTGCATTTATTATGAGCTGAATAAACATCTGCCGAGTTGAATTTAATCTTTCCAAGATGAATGTTTATAGGAATGGTGAGATAATAGTGACAAGTACTCTGTATACAGTCTATGGGTTTAGCATTAATAAAGGCAATATATTCTTGTCTTACTAACAAAAACAAAAATGGAATACAAATGTATTATTAATATGGTAACCGGCTTCCCCAAAGAAGTCCAAACTGAATGGAATTATTGACAATTATGACTGACACTGGCTCACCTAAGACATTTGAGCACTAGAGTATTCTTTTCTCATAGGATTTAGGTACTAAGGAAATCTCTTATAAAGTCCTTCTGAGGATTACACACAGGAGACTCTAGCAGAACGAAAGTAAATGCAAAGAATCCAGCATCTGGAATCTTCCACCTTCTACAGCTCACCTCCCATTCTAGAAGCTGAAATTGGTAGAAACTCTCCACCTACTGTTCCCTTGCAGTCAGGGCTCAGGATGTGGGCTCTGCTAATCAGACGTTCTGGCCCCATTTTGAATGGGAACCCAGTGAGTTGGAGAAAGAAGAACTCTACAGAATTCACTCTGGCAAGTCTGTGGGCAGAGGCAACAGGACATCCAGCTTCCAGAAGCTGCAGTGGTCAGAGTTCCAATCGTAGCTTCTGACTTGTGTGCCTGCATTATTAACAGTTTATACTCTAGAGTTTATGCTCATTATTGGGAGCAGCAGTGCCCTCATGGGACTAATTCTGTGGTGTGATCTTGGGTAGTGTTCAAGGATGCTTACCCTTTTAATCTGGAACAAAAAACTTAACTGATATGTCACCATTTTATAAAAACAAGCTGCGAATAGCTAAAACACAAAGAATTCTTGAGGAATAAAGTTAAGTTGGGACATACTGTTTATTCCAGAGGAAAATAGGATAACTATGATGACCTGGGGCTCAAAGTCTGTGAAACAAAAACAGAGAGAGTTTTTTAGTAGTGCAAGAGGGTCATTCCCCCAGTAACAGTAAAATAAGGGTTCTGCATAAGACCTGCATAACACCTGCACAAGTGTTCATAGAAGTATTTGTGTTGCCAACCTGGATAGTGGTCTCACATTAGGTCAATTGCAATGGATCTGTGGACTACAGTAAGAGTCAATTTCAAAATTTTACTGTTCTGGGTAATATGAATTGTTTCATCTTCTTAAAATAAATTACATTAAAATAAGCATCTCAGGGAAATGTAGTTGTTGCTTCCCCAGCATTCATTCTCTCCGTCTCCTTTCTAATGGGATCCAGAGCTTCCCAGCTTTGCAGATTGGTTGGAATTGATCTCACAGGAGCTCTAGGGATGGGCCATGGTCATGGTGGTTGGGTAGGATGATGATTCAAGCTGTGTCAAAGGGGCAGAAAGGAGATGTTTGATGAGGAGCATCTGGAGAAGAAAATTATTCTCTCTCTCATGAATGTTACCAAAAGATGGTCCCTTCTTCCACTGGTTGTGAATGGGAAGCAGTTAGCTCCAGCTGGTACTTGTGGCATGGTGCTGTCATGAAAAGTGACAGCTTTAGGGCAATTCTGCCACTTGGGAAGGCAGAGTAGAGAGAAACAAAGTGAGCCCTGTGGTGTCATTAAACAACCGGGCCGAGCTTTGCCCGAGAGGCCATTCAGGCCCTTTGGTAAGCAGCATGGAGTTGCCAGTGACCAAGAGTTATTGGGGGTAATGCCGGTGAAAGACAAAGGTGGAGAAGCATATTGGACAGTGACACCTGTGAAAGCAAAGGGGGAGGACTCAGGATTGGGCAGGGGGAGCCCAGACTGTGATGCAGATTTTATAAAGTATTGGCCAACCTAACAGGGAGATTTGGAGCAAAACTTGCTTATTGGAGGAGTCTCCCATTGGGCAGAAATGCCCAGACCCTGCTAATCCTACTGCGCTTACTGACCAGGGCTGCCCAGAAAGAGGGTGATTCCAGCTCAAGACCGTAGGGAACCCCAATGCTCAGCAGCTGGTGGCTGTCAGTTTCCTGCACTCCTGACAGTTGCCAGTTCATTCTTTTTGGAAGGAAGATCCACGTGGTGTAATTCCTCTATCTCTGGGCTTCTTAAGTTACTTGAACAACTAAATCCCTTTCTTCTTTTTGTTGTTATTGCTGTTATTATTATTATTAAGACAATTTGACTTCAGTTCTTTTCTGTTAATTGTAACTAAAGGAATTCCAACTAGTATGTGAAGTAATATTTTTAGATTTTTAAAAGATTGTCAGTTCACTTCAACACACATTTAAGGAGCAATGTACTTTATTTATATTATCTCTTATCTTCAAAAACAAACAA
This sequence comes from Balaenoptera ricei, assembly GCF_028023285.1. NCBI lineage: Eukaryota > Metazoa > Chordata > Mammalia > Artiodactyla > Balaenopteridae > Balaenoptera > Balaenoptera ricei. The sequence goes on along the minus strand of NC_082642.1, from coordinate 106,732,498 downwards.
ATAAATGAATAAACTCAGTATATATCACACAACTGATATGTAGTTAGTAGATAATAATTAGTAACTACTATGATTGATATCCATTACAGTTATATCGTTCGTCAGTGTTCAATAACAGTAATTGAGTTTTTAGTGCCCAAAGCTGCTTTTTTTGGCATAGAAGATCGTATTTATAGTTCCTTATGTTTGTGCTAATATTTAATTTATAAAAGGTATAAATTTTATAACTTAGTTTTTATAAGCCTTTACTTTTAACTCACAAATCTTTTTACTATATTTACAAATGATATTGTGTTATGATTTTAAACACTTAACTTTATTTATTATTTAATTAATGCTCAGTTAGCTTATAAATTTGATGGATTAAATCCTTTAAATGGTAACACTATTTAGAAACTTTAGTAACTAGATTTTTTTAGACATTTCACACTATCATTGTCAATTTGATAAACTGATTCTCTCAAATATTTCAAAAACACCTGATAAGGCAAACTTACAAATTAACATGCAAGATATTTGTAATCTTTATAAAACTCTTGTAAATTTAGTAAATCAGATTTACAAGTTTAATAAATCAGATTCTCTTATCCATTTCAAACATCTTAAAACAGATAAAGCATATACAAAGCAGCATAATAACAGTAAACAGCTTACACAAAAAGGTGAACTCTATTTGAATTTATACTTTCCTGGAGTTGGGCACTCAGTCACCAAACCAAAGGGATCACCATCAAGAGCCTGCTGTGTGTGACAGAGAAAGGCAAATACTGTATGACCTCACGTAAATGTGGGATCTTACAAAATAAAAAAAGCCAAATTTACAGAAACAGAATAGAAGGGTGGTTGCCAGGGGTTGGGGGGTGGGAGAAATGGGGGAAGATGCTGACCAATGGGTAGAAGCCTTCAGTTATAATATGAATAAGTTCTGGGATCTAATGTACAGTATGGTGACTATGATTAATGTGCTGTATTGTATACTCAAAGTTGGCTAAAAGAATAGATCTTAAGCATACACACACACACACACACACACACACACACACACACAAAGGTCACTGTGTGAGGTTATGGATATGTTAGTTAATCTGACTGTGGTAATCTTTCCACAAAGTTTATGCATACCAAATCATCACATTGTATACTCTAAATATATATTTATATTTTATATTTTTATAAATATAAGTATTTATATTTTATTTGTCAATTGTAAAGCTGGAAAAAAAGAGAGAGAGAGACTGTTGTGCTTGCTGGTTAAAGTCTTAGGACCACAAGAAGGGAACTGGTCCAGGTCCAGGTAAGGAATGTGGCCTGGAACCAGCACCCAGGATGGTGCTACCTGAGCCACATCTTCTGAGTCCCTTCTTACAATCTGGTTTTAGCGGCTTTATCCCTGGCAGACTCCAAGCTTGCAATGTTCAACTGGGATAAAATCTAGTTTCATAGTCCAATGTATCATGTATGTCTTCTGTGTGCCTTTTGAGTTTCATCCTGACCCCAATTTTCAAATTTTTGTTATTTGATTTCCATAGACAGAATTCTGAATCCCTTAGCTAAATCGCAACTTATCTCTTTGTTGTCTCATTAGACATAACAAATTCAGCACCCTCTTTATATTTTATTTTTTTGGCCTCAGCTATCTCTCTTTCAAAGTAATTTATTGACAAACAAAAGATCTCTGTTCTAAAGAGTTACCTTTCTGTTACAGACAGCTAGGACTTCTACATAAATCACCCATAAAAAGGGCAAAAATAAGACTGCTCTAAAGCATTATAAGCAAATGTCTATGAGATTCCTGTGGCTTACAGAATTCTAAAACGGCCCCCGTGAACGTTGCCCTCAGTGCTACTCATGTTATTATGTTACCTTACATGACAAAAAAAGATTTTCCAGATGTAATTAAGGTTACCAATCAGTTGACCACAGACATGGAGGTTATCCAGATGGACCAACCTCATCATAGGACCCCTTTAAAAACAAGGAGTTTTCTCTGGCTGGTGGCAGAAGGGGAGTCAGAGAGATTGGAAGCCTGAGAGGGGATGAATGTGAAGGAAGCTGCTGTTGGGATGGAGGGAGCATCAGAGCAAGGACCTGAGAATGGCCTCTAGGAGCTGAGCATGGTCCCTAAGTGACAGCCACCAAGGAAGTGGGGACCTCAGCCCTACAACCACAAGGAACTAAATTCTGCCAACAATCTGAATGTTTGAAGAGAGGCTGCATATAAGAGATCAGTTGGACTGACACCTGGATTTCAGCCCTGTGGGAACCTAAGCAGAGCACTCAGCAGAGCCTGCCCAGACTCTGACCCACAGAGCTGGAAGCCAATAAGTGGATGGTACTTTACGTCCCTCTCTTCCTGGTAATTTTTTATGCCGCCATAAAAACTAATACAATGACAGAGGTAAAAGTTCTACTCAAGGCCAAAGACTCAATTTTTTAGACTTTTAATATATATATGTGTATATGGAGGCATCTTTAATGTGAGGAGGTCTTAGGATATAAGATCAGGTATTTTGAGGGCTTTTCTGGTGGAAGTAGGCAGTGAGATTGGAAGGCTCTATTTTGTTGACTTAGGGAGGGTTTGGGAATGTGGTGAAATGGTTCATTTGGAAAAGTTCAAAGGCCCACAGAGTTTTCCTCTATTGGCCTTGCCAGAAATGTCTATGCCGTTTTCTTTTTGGCATAAAGCATTAAAATGAAATGTATTCTACGCTGGATAACACACTTTGCCATTTATCAGTGAGAAACATTTTAGCTTATATTGTTTATCCAGTTGGCAAGACCTCGCAAGTCTCTGGAGAATGGAGCTCAGGGCAGAAAACCACTGGTCCAGGTGGGGTCCACAGAGAGAGGCCCTGAACCACGCAGAGGGAGGGGGCACACAGCGCGGGGAAGGAAAGTGATGGAGGGGGTTGAGCACGGGTGGCTGCGCCGGTATTTTGTCCAGAGCTTCTCTGCGCGGGAAGAAACATGATGGCAAATCCTGTCTGCCTTTTATTCCCCCCACGTACAAAGAAATGGAAAGAAAGTTCTAAAACAACCACTTTTATGTCGTGTGTACTTTCTCCCCCTTATCGTTTCTGAGAACTAGTAATGTCCTGGTCCTACAATGTCTTTAACTCACAGCGCACTTTAACTTTTTCAAAGCACAGCCTGTACAAAGATCTTTCATTTCCTGACTGGACATAAGGATGAGGTTTATAGTCTTTTTATTGTTACTATTTTGACATTTTTATATACTTTTCCCCTCATAGCATAGAACATGTCACCCCTCATAATTGCTTTTATATACTGCTTGACTTAAAGATTGTTTCAAACCTTCTTGCTCCTAAATCATTTTTATTTTTAGGCAGTCAGAACAAGGGGTAGGTGTTTTTTTTATAAAGTACCAAGAGTGTTCAAGCTGAAGGTATTATTTTTTACTCTTGTCTTGTGTTCATCCACCAAAAATGATACCAACGGTTTCTAAAGAAATGAGATAAAAGATATTTTGAGTTTTTATCTTTTTTAAGCTCAATCGTTATTATAGGTATAAATACATTTAAATAAATATATATATTTAAATATATATTAAACCTTCTAGATTAGCTTAGCAGATAATCTAATTTTGAGGTACTTTCCTGACATCCTTTTATATTAGTTGATTTTTTTTAACTAGGATTTAGACTGGACAGTATGTCTAATGACCTCATCACTGGTATTTTTATAAGTGATAATAACAATTAACATCTGTGAAATGTACTTAGTGCACCAAGAGTTTTATAGAATCTATAACATGGCAAATTTCTACTCACACTTTTATTCAAGAACATATTATTCTATATCCTATCATTTTTAATGGTGAGAAGATAACTCAATTTTGCAAAATATCTTATTCCCAACTTTTTACCTTATTCATCCACTAAGGTTTTATTTCATAATTTTTAAAATTAAAGATTCCATCAATTTTTATTTTAACACAGTTTTTGTTATAAAAAGCCTATTATCAGAGTAATGATTATAAACTTAAGCTTTTCATAACAGGAATTAAGTCCCTCAACAAGCACTAGGTATTCAAAGTGTTGGTACCTCCTTATAGAGACATAATTTCTCAGGTCCATAGCTCCTGGCCTCAAGGGTTCAACTTGTGAAAAGATGAGAGGTATGTAAAAAATAATATTTTGACCATGTATTTATTATATTGTCAGTGATTATGTATACACTTTTCTTACAAATGCCTGTATTGAAAGACAATATATAAAGAGTTTCATGAATGGAACAAACAAGTTCTCTTAGAATGTAGGAGAAAGAGGATTTGGATGAGGAGGAAAGAGCAGAGTCATTGCCATAAGACAAGTCATGGTGCTTATCCTGACTCTGATCCTTATTAAAGAGACCTTGGACATATTATTGCTTAACATTTCTAGACTTCAGTTTCCTCATCTGTAATAATAATGATAATAATAATAATAACTATTATTACTCATGGGGAAGTTAAAATTTAAAGCTCCTGATATATATAAATGGATCAATAAATATTTTATTTTTTCTTAATTTGTTGTCTGTAATGTCTCCAAAATAAAAATTAATACTCGGGAATTCCCTGGTTGTCCAGTGGTTAGGACTCTGCGCCCTTACTGCCGATGGCCTGGGTTCAATCCCGGGTCGGGGAACTAACATCCCACAAGCAGCGTGGTGTGGCCAAAAAAAAAAAGTTATACTAAATTTTCTAATAAAAATATTCTTGGGCCAAAACATGTATATTGCTCTGCTTGGGTTGCCATAACTTAATACCATAGACTGGATGGCTTAAGCAAAAATTTATTTCCTGCAGTTCTGGAGGCTGGAAGTCTGAGATCAGGGTGCCAGAATGGTTGGTTTCTGGTGAGGGCTCTCTTACTGGCTTATAAAAGGCTGCCTTCTCTCTGTGTCCTTACACTGTGGAGAGTGAAACCAAGTTCCCCGGTGTCTCTTCTTATAAGGGCACTAATCCCATGGGACCAAGGTTCCACCCTCACAACCTCATCTAACCCTGATTACCCCCCAAAGGCTCCCATCTTCAAATACTATCACATTGGGAGTTAGGGCTTAAGCATATAAATTTGGGGGGGAGGACACAAACATCCAGTCCCTAACAACAGGTTTTTAGCCACATATCAAGTAAGGTGACAACATGACTAGAGAGAGAGTAGCACATGAGGAGGCTTTCCCAAAGGAAACTTTGATGAGACTTATTGATTAGCCATGGGTACATTGATATTTTATAAGCCAAGAATTAAAACACATATATTTCAGTTAAGAATGACTTGGTCTGCAAACAACAGATAACCCATCTGATGATATTTTAATCAATGAAGACATTTGATTATTTTCCATATCAGTGAGTTTGAGGTAGGCAGTTCTAGGTTTGATCTGGTGACTTAGTGACACCACCGGACACTCAGGTTCTTTCCATCCTTTCACATAACCATCCTCTGCAGAATCACTTTTATCCTCAAGTTGTCTCCTCAAGATCACATAATTGCCACCACATTCTGGGCATAATGTTATAACAGCAGCATTTGAAGCAAGAAGGAACGGGCAGAAGCAAAAACCTTTTGCATATTTTATACTGCTGTCAATGAGAGCTTTTCCAGAAACCCATTTTTGGCTCATTAGCTAGATCTGGATCACATGCTTACTTACCCTTAGCTGAAAGAGAATCTGGGAAAGCAAACAATATCACTTTTTCAGCCTTTATCATGGAAGATGTGTGAGGGAAAATGGGGCTGAGAATAACTGTTGCATTAATGAAGTAATAATGTTACCCACTAAGAGGTTCTGGTCACCAAATGTGTAGAGGTTTTCCCCCGCACTAAGCAGTTCTCTGTGACACTAGCTGGGTGTCCTACAGTTTAACTCAATTCTCACACTATCTCCCTAGAGATAGCATCAGATCCCACAGGTTAAGGATTCAGCCCTACAAGACTATCCCCACCCCACTTCAGAGCCAATTGCATGTAGTAGGTCATCTGTCAGACTCCTGTCCTACTTTGGCTACAAAGGACGGTCCCACCACCCTTTCCTTGGGTTTGATTAATTTGGTAGAACAGCTCACGGAACTCAGGGAAGCATTTACTTATGCTTACCAGTTTATTAAATGATGCAATAAAAGATACAGATGAACAGCCAGATGGGAAGATACATAGGGCGAGGTATATGGGAAGGGGCGCAGAGCTTCCATGCCCTCTCTGGGAGCGCCACTCTCCAGGAAGTTCCACCTGTTCACCAGCCTGGAAGCTCTCTGAAGCCCCTTACTTTTGCAATTTTATGGAGGCTTCATCACATAGGCATGACCAATCATAAACTCTATTTTCAGTCCTTCTCCTTTCTCGAGAGAATGAGGGGCAGGGCTGAAGGTTCCAAGCTTCTAATCATGGCTTGGTCTTTCCAGTGATCAGTCCACATCCACTAGCTCACTCAGAGTCATCTCATTAGAGTAAAAGCCACTCCTATCACCCAGGTAATTACAAGGGTTTCAGGAGCTCTGTGCCAGGAACTGAGGGCGGAGACCAAAATATACATTTTCTATGATCTCAGGCCCACTACATGAGAACAGGACAGAAATTGAGATGATTTTGGAAACTATTGGACATATGACCTACCACTTCAGACATGGGGGCTAAAGTAGAGGATTTTTTGATGCCTAAAGTTTTGGGCGTTTTGGTAGCAGCACTTACGGAAATCATAATGTTGCTGGGAGAGTTGAACCCGAATTTTACATACTGTTTTGTCTTGCAGGCCTGTTCTAAGGATAGTGAGCCAGTGATATCTTTCATGTGGTCAAGAACCAGGGCTGGAGAGTGTCCCTGGGAGCTTATTCTAGTCCTCTCCCACTTCCTCACCTTTACAGAGCTGCTCAACAGATATCCCTGTATGTTCATAATTACTCCCTGCAAGAAATTCTGGAATCTTCTCTTGGAAAGTTAACCCAGTGAGGAACAAGAGGACAGTTATGTATTAAATTATATGGCATCTCAAAAGACCTCAGAACAGCATTTTTATTCATTTTCTGACTACCTCTGCATAAGAAACATGACTGTAGAAATCTCTTTCACTAAACATTAGGAGAAAAAAAATCTCACTATCGGAGCTATAATACTGGGTGGTTATGATTAAAGAAACTACAGGTCAGCTTCCTGGGACTAATGACACCTGTGGAATAGAGAAAGCCTGTCAAGAAGAACAATGAGATATTTGATTTGTGGTTCTTGTGTGCCCTGACTCTGTCGCTTCCTGTTGCTGATAATCATACTGCACACGCAGTTATTTAAATTTTTACATTGGCAAGTCCAGAAACACGGTACTAACATTAGCTTAATAGCTATGAGTGCCTTGAATTGAGAGGCTATTTTATCTAAGTAGAAGTCATGGGTCCTCCTCCTTTTTAATTCTGAAGGAGGCTCACGTTTTCTAAGTGAAGTTTGAGTGACAGGAAAGAATGATGCCATAATACCTCGGTCCTCTGCCCAGCCCTGCCCTGAATCTAGTGTGATTCTGTGATGCTTGGCAATAGTGGTTCGTCGCTGGACAAAATTTTTCTCTATGTGGGCATTTGTGTACTTTCACAGCCTGAACACATTTACCGAATATCATCACATGCCGCATCGTCTGCTTTTCTAGGAAAGCATTACTCCAATATGAAATGGGATAAACTAGACTCAGCTATAACGCAAATTGAGAAAGTGTAAGATTAGCTGATGCAGGCCTCGCAAACACCACAGCAGGTATCAGTGGGGGGAGGTATCCTAGGGTTTTCACTGTGGCTCCTGAGACAAGTTAGGGAAGACAAGAAGCCGGAAATTCTCACCTGAAAAAGTGCAGAAACAGAACTACTTTATTACCTTTGGATGGAACCCAGTAGATTCTCCTCTACCATGTGTATGATTCTATGAAGAGCCACAGAATGAGATCATGACTCATCCCTTTGAGGCAGTGGTTCTCAAACTTTCACGCACCCCAGATCACTGGAAGGCGTGTTAACACACAGATTGTTGGGTCCCCTTCCTGGAGTTTTGCTTCAGGAGGTCTGGATGGGGCCTGAGAATTTTCCTTTCTAACCAGTTCCAGATCATGCCCATGCTGCTATTCCAGGGACCGCACTTGAGAACCATTTCCTAAAGAAAGGATATGACATCCTGGTTCTACCCATACCACACTTTTTCGGTTGGGTCTCATTTACTAAAGTTAAACACAGCCTGGATTGCTTTTTCAGACAACAGTGGGTCTAAGTTATTCAAACACTTTAACTGTGAGTCAGCCCTGAGAAAAGAGCACCGGCAATGGCATTGGCCATGCTAAAATGTGTCCTTAATGGAACCCGGCTGAGCAGAGGCATGATGGCTTGATTCCAGAGAGGCTGCAGGTGTGAAGCACGCGCATGTACCTGGTTAGGAGATGGCAGGACTGTCTCACAAATGCCCTACCTGGCTCTGGAGGAGAAAACATTTCCCCCGTCCCACCCCCCCCCCCCCCCCAAGCATCAGGGTTTTCCATACATCTTTGTCTGGGGTTTGTAGGAGACGTGGCAGGCTCCTAGGGAGGTGTTGCTCTCTTCCAGCTCTCAGTGGTACAGCAAATTATATCTCCCCACAGGTTAGATTGACTCGACACGAGGGGGGCTGCCTCTCCACGAGAAGTGCTGTGCCTTCCTGTGGCATGGAAACTGCTCTGCACACCTACCACTGTTCTTTCTTGATAGGGGATTGATTTCCCTGCGAGTGTGTGTGCGTGCGTGTGTGTTTAAGTAAAACCTCCAACACCTTAATTGCAGGTTTCTTAATAGCACTGTATGAAAACACTCATAGCTTACAAGCATTTATATAATCTGGGTCCTTAGAGTATCTCTTACACAGCTTTTTGATCTTTGAGGTTTTTTTTTTTTCTTTCTCCCATTTACTCTGCTTAACTTAGATGAAATTCATTTTCCATCTGTGCCCCAAGTTTCCTGTTCAAGTGTCTAAAAATTTCTGGCTGGGAAAAGCATGATGACTGTAGGTTTGGGACTCTGCTGATGTTCCGTGCTGGGTAGCATTTCCTTTTCATGTCTGCAGCACTGAGGAGAGGGCACACTCAGCCTCTGAAAATGAAAAGAACTTCCCTGGATGCTGCAGAGATAAAAACCATAGGTTTGTCACGTAGAAGTCAGGGAGTGATCAACTCGGAAACCTTAACTACGAGGGCTTAATTAATCCTCTCCTTGGTCCGTACTTCACCAGCTCACTTCCTCTCCCCCAGGGTCACTCTGGTGCAGTTTGAAGGAGGGCTTGGATGTCTGCCTTTCCCTCAGACTCAGGGGGCTACAGGTGCCTCCTACCAATATAAGTCATTTTCTTTAATAACCAAGTAGGATCCTACCATCATCAGGCACAGTGAGTAACACAGAATAGGTGCTTTTAAGTGACTTATGAATGAATGAGTAAATGAATATCATTTGTAAGTGTAGCTAAGCCCTTGAACCTAGGAATACACCCAAGCTATTACAACTCACGGGTTAATGAGTTCCATGAATTTACTTTCGGCCTTGATAAACATTATTTCCTTTTTGTTTTTTTTTTTTTTTTTTTGCCTTAAAGTTACCTTTTCCAGAGGATTGCAGAGAGGAAGGAGAGCCTATCTCTAATATTCTGGGAGTTGTTCAAAACAAAGATAGTCAATGCATGTATTAGTTAACTTTGGCTGTCTAATAAATTACACTGAAGTTTAGCAGTTTAAAACAACAAACATTCATTATTGCACAAGGTTTCTGAGGTGTGGTTCTGACTCAGGGTCTCTCATGTTGCAGTCAAGATGTTCTAGGGTTGCAGTCATCTGAGGGCTTGACCATGGCTAGAGGGTCTGCTTCCAAGATGGCTCCTCACTTGGCTGGTGGCAGGATTCCGGGGTTCCACACCATATGGGCTTCTCTGCAGGGAACCTGAATGTCCTCTCATGGCTGCTGGCCTCCCCCAGAGCAAGCAGTCCAAGAGAGTGCAAGCAAGTGAGGAGAAAGCTGCAGTGCCTTTTGTGATCTAAAATTCTAGACTCCGACGTCTCACACCATCACCTCCACTTGATTTTATTTCTTAGAAAGGGGTCTAAAAGTCCAGCCCACGTTCAAGGAGAGGGGAATTAGGCTCCAACTCTTGAAAAGAGTAGCAAAAAATTTGTGTACATATTGTAAAACCACTGCAGTGAACAATACAATTAGAAGATAGAAGTATTTTTAGCACATTTGGTGCCTGGTAAAATTAAGTAGCAGACTTATAGGACCTCAATTCTTTCTGCAGACACTGAAGGTGTCCTACTGGCGGGGTGGGGTGGTGACATGACATTTTGAAGTTGGAAGGGGCTTGCTGGCACACACAAGTTGTTTATGTGTGTTAAAACATATCTAGACTACACATCTAGTCAATATTTAAATTCCTTCTGCCAGCCTCTGCTTGGACATAGGGAAAGTGAACTTTAATTTAAAATATTCATCCATTTTGTTTATTCAGTCATTCAGCCTTCACAAAGCACCTACAATATGTCAAACAATCCTAAGCCTTTGGTATACAAAATGAATAAGACATGATTTCTATTTCAGAGAGAGTAAAATCTAATGGGGGAGAAAGTCATGTAAAAAAATCACTAACCAACTAGCATGAGAGGGTTGTAGTACATATTTCATATAGAAGGAGCTATGGCATTACGGCAGGGGGAGGTGATAACTCTTCCCTGGGTGGTAGCTGGAGTGGGAGAGGGTGGAAGGAGGATTGGAGGAAGTTTGATGGAAAAAGTAACCTTTGAGTTAAGCCTTGAAAGATGAGGAAGAGTGCATTAGGGAAAGGAGATGTAAAGAGATTCTAGAAAGAAACAAGGAAAGTACAAATGTACAGAGGCAGGAAGACATGTGGATTCATTCAAGAAACACCAAATACTATGTTCTGGGTGGAGCAAGCAAGGAGGAATAAAACATGGGGCTGAAAAGGCATTTTGTGACCAGTTGTTAAAGGTCTTGTGCATTATGCTATGAAGTTTAATCTTTATTATCAGTCTACAAAGTGGGATACGTCTACCCTAGTGAGTGACCTACTGCACTGAGGAAAGAAAAATGTTACGAACTGAATGTTTGTGTTCCCCCCAGATTCATATGTTGAAACCCTACCCCCAATATGATGGTGTTAGGAGGTGGGGTCTTTGGGAGGTAATTAGGATTAGAAGAGGTCATGAGAGTAGAACCCTAATGAATGGGATTAGTGCCCTTATAAGAGTCATGAGAAAGCTTGCTTCTGCTCTCTTTCTGTCATGTGAGGATACAATGAGAAATTGGCAACTAGCAAACCAGAAGAGGGCCCACGAAGAACCTGACCATGCTGACACCCGATCTCAGACTTCCAGCCTCCAGAGCTGTAAGAAATAAATGTTTGTTATTTAAGCCACCCAGTGTATGGTATTTTGTTATAGCAGCCTGGACAGACTAAAACAAAAATGTTAGAATTTCTATTGATGCTTATTTATTTTAGCAAATAAGAAAGCCTTGCTAACATACACTGTACAAATTGAGAGATGGTATATTAGGCAAAAACACTTCTCATACAGTACATTTATTCCTAAGATAAAATGGACAGAATTTAATGCCTGAGTAGTTATAGAGATGATAACTCTGAAATTCTAAGTTTGAGTGACAAGAAAATGGTAGGTTATGGGGTTCAGGGCAGGCCGTCCCCAAATATACCACTTTGGCATATCAATTATTTTGAATTAAATTTACTTAGGAAACAGCCAGTACAAGAAGGACACTCTGACCCTTCTTTGTCCCCCTGAAAGCAGGAAATAAATCTCCCACGTGAAAGGTAGCCTCCCTGCACCAGAAGGTAGAGAGACATCCTTATTACCATAGATAGGGATTAGGGCTGAGAAGGCTGTGTAAAGAAACCTTGTTACTTCTTCACTAATTTACTACCCTAAGCCCAATCTTCTTTGTCAATTCTTTACATATTTATTGTTTCTTGTCTAAAAGGTATAAAAGCTGCCTGCTTTGATTACTTCTTTGAGCCCTATATTTATGACCTCCATATATACAAAATGAAAAATTATTTTCCCTCCTGTTACTCTGCCTTGTGTCAACTTAATTATTAGACCAGCTGAAAGAACCGGGAGGGATAGGGGGAAATTTTCCCCTCCCCGACATAGAACTACCTACTTCAAACTGTTGGGCAGTCTGTACTTTCCACAGAGACATTCAGCAGAGGGGGTGTAAGGGCTAAAGTCTTCCCTGAGTGCCACAGTCCAGTCTGGTGTAGGGCTGAGCTAGCCTAGGGAAGGATCCTTTCTGTAATTCACCCAAGACCCAGTGTGTGTCAGTAAGGGCTCTGGCAGTGGGACCGAGAGTGAGGAAGAGTGGGTTAGGGGTGCAGGGAGAACTCTGAGTTTGATTTTAGGTATGTTGTCTTTGTATTTGTGAGGGACGTTCAACTGGGTTGCCCAATGGACAACTGAAAATATGGATCTAGAGTTCAGGGGAGAGATGATGGGGAGAGAGGAGGATTTTGGAAAAAACTAGAGAATAGGTTGTAATTGAAGTCTGGGCGTGGTTAAGATCATGGGTGGGCATGTAGCTTGAGAAGAGGCAAGGATAACCTAACTGAAGGCACAAGTAGAGAGAAAGGAGCCAGTGGAGTGACAAGAGATAATCAGAGAGGCAGAAAGAAAACCTGGGAGCAGGCAGCACAGGAGCTGTGGGAGGGGAGAATTTCAATAAAGGAATGGCCAGGGGAGAAAGATCAGGTAAATGAGAAGAAGAAATTCTCTATTAAATTTGGAATTAGGAAATTTTTAATTCCATCAGAAGGAGTTGTTCATCTGGAGCGATGAGTGCAGATACTTGATTAAATGATTGAAGACTAAAATGGAGGTGAGAAAATCAAAATTGGAAACGTAAAGTATGTACATTATTAAGAAGTTTGAACCAGAAAGGAAGCATAGGGATTAAGTCCATATGGACTGTTTCAGTACCTCTTGGAATTTCATTGAATGAGCATCCAGTTCCTCTTAGCCTAATGTTCAAGATGTGTGTCTCTCCTTACGTGTGAATCAGGCCTTCTGCCCACACCGTGCCCAGTGGATTTTCCCTATTCAGTTGCTTCACTGCATTTCTTTTTTTTTTTTTTTTTTAATTTTATTTATTTATTTATGGCTGCATTGGGTCTTCGTTTCTGCGCGAGGGCTCTCTCCAGTTGCGGCAAGTGGGGGCCACTCTTCATCGTGGTGTGCGGGCCTCTCACTATCGCGGCCTCTCTTTCTGCGGAGCACAAGCTCCAGACGCGCAGGCTCAGCAATTGTGGCTCATGGGCCTAGTCACTCCGCGGCATGTGGGATCCTCCCAGACCAGGGCTCGAACCCATGTCCCCTGCATTGGCAGGCAGACTCTCAACCACTGCGCCACCAGGGAAGCCCTTCACTGCATTTCTTGATGTCCAATATTGAAGCAATTTTCCAGATGCACACACAACAGGACTTGCGCAAAGGTTGAAGAATATTTTTCATTTTGTTTCTAATTCTCATTCTAATGACAACTAGAGCTTATTTTCCAGCCACACATTTGGGCCACATCTTTGGGCACATCTTATAATGCAAATTCCTTCCTCTCCAGAATTTGCATAAATGTACTTTGCGCATAAAAGACACTGAATATTCATTATTTGGACAGGTCATGTCAGAGTTCATAATTTTATAAGTAATTTTTGTTTTCTTTTTTCTTAAAGATATTTCCTCTTGATTTACCCATGCTGAAGCTCAAATGTCACATTATATCCCATACAGAGTCAATCGTTTCAGTTAGTATACCATTAAACTACCTAAAAACATTTAAAGTCTTTATGTCCCTGAAAGTATTTGCTTTTGTATTCCCATTTCCTGAGCATTTACAAAATAAGTTAAATGGCACTTTGGCCTGTAGACTTTGCTACTTACGCTACTTTATCCAGAGAAGCCCTTGTTTGCCTCTAAACTTTGATTTCTGTCTCAAAATCTGTATATCTTGACAAAACGTCCCCACCCAAATACAGGGTGTGCTGTTTTAAATTATCTTTGAAATAAAACCCGTTAAAGATTTTTAAAATATGGAAATAAAGCAGTTCCCTAACATCTCATATTTTCATGTCCGATACCTCAAAACAGTCTGGCGGCTCTATCAGGAACAATTTCCTCTGATAGAAACTGTATTGTTTCATTTGTGATACGTGCTGAAATGTTTAGTGGTTCTACAGTTTATGGTACTATAATTTTGCTCGGTTTTCTGAGGTCTGTCTGCCAAGGTCCATATCAACAATGGCAGGATGCCCATTTTGATCAATATGTATACACTCCAGCTATAAATTGCCTCAAAATGCTTGGGTGGGCGCCCATGATTTATTTATTTCTATTTGCCAATGTGATCTAGAGAGTCATGCTAATAGACCCACTGGAGAAAGACAGAAAGAAACCTTGAAAGAAAAGAGCTGAACCACAAAAGAGAAACCTTTCTGCTCTCTAAATTTAGAATAAATCCATCACTATTTTTGTTTTTTCCTCAATTAACTTTATCCTTCTGAATGCATGTCGTCTCCAAAGAAATTTTATAGCCTGGAGAATTCCTCCGTTAGTCTGAACTTTAAAAGTCCTTGTGAAATGTATAGTCCATGTGATCTGGAATCTGAGTGTTCATTATTGTGATGGCGCTCATGGGCGTCAGGAACGATAAAGTCTGTATTTAAGGGTATTTGTGGCTTGTCCCTGACTTGCAATTACCTGCAAAGTGTGGTGGCTGGATTGAAATGTGATTGCAGCAGCACGTTTGGAGAGGTATCCTACTGGCTTCTTGATGATAATTTAACCTAAAGCATGTGTGTGTGTGTGTGTGTGTGTGTGTGTGTGTGTATGTGTGTGATATGCACTGCCATTTCTTCATTTCTCCTGAACAGTAAGAGGAAAATTCCGGGGAAAATGAACAATTCAAACAATAAATTTCTTCAATATTGGCCTTGCTCAGCCAGCTGAATATTTTCAATAAAACAGCAATCGGCTGTTCTGAACCCACCCCTCACGCAAGAGACGCCCAGTACGTGGAGAATCTGCTGAGTCTGCATGTGACCATGACAACAGAAGGCCGTGACCAAGGTGGCCGGTCTCAGGAGAGCTTTGTCGTCCACGGGGCTTAGCGTCTGTCAGGAGTTGCTGATGAGTCAACCACTTTGTACTCACTTGTCTACGGTGAGCGAGGCAGCAGCTGTTACCTTTTCATGCTCTTTAAAAAAAAAAACAAAAGCGTCCTGCGCAGCTTGGACAACTAAGCGAGCTTACCCTCACCACTGACAGCTGAAATCCTGATGTTGCATCTACACAGAGCTGGCTGTGAACAAAGCAGTACACGACACAGGACGGGAGGTGCCCACGGCTGTGCAAAGGGCAAGATAAAGATAACCGGGGACTTCCCTGGTGGCGCAGTGGTTAAGAATCCGCCTGCCAATGCAGGGGACACGGGTTCGAGCCCTGGTCCGGGAAGATCCCACATGCCGCGGAGCAACTAAGCCTGTGCACCACAACTACTGAGCCTGAGCTCTAGAGCCCGCGAGCCACAACTACTGAGCCCACGAGCCACAGCTACTGAAGCCCGCGCGCCTAGAGCCTGTGCTCCACAACAAGAGAAGCCACCGCAATGAGAAGCCCATGCACCACAATGAAGAGTAGTCCCTGCTCACCACAACTAGAGAAAGCCCGACCCAGTGCAGCCAAAAAAAGAAAAAAAGAAAAAAAAAGAAAAGATAAAGATAACCGCAGTGAAAACTCACGCAAAGATATAAACCTCACTCCTAAGAGGCTTTATCTTCTTGAATGGAGCAGTAGAAAGCTTATGGCCATGGGTCTCTGTTTGATATGTCGCTTTAACAGTTTTCATTATTTTAGTTCCGTTTAGAATAGAAATTAAGTAAAATGTCTGTCAGTAACAGTTCGCATGTTACAAAGAAACTTTCTCTTAGGTTTTATACGTTTTTCATGTTGTAAAACCAATATTTAATCACTGTAGAAAAACTAGAAAGCAGGAATAAGCCAAGTAAAACAATATAAATATCTAACAGTTTTATTGCCCTGACGGCCTGCTAGGCACTGTTTTAGATGATTTCATATGTTAGGTCATTTAATTCTCAAAGCAACCTTCTGAGGTAGGTTTTTACCTAGCTCCATTCTAGAGCTAAGGAAACTGAGGCACAGAGAGGTTAAACGACTTCCCCCGAATCCCGAAACAGATTGGCTCCAAAGTCTATGCTCTCTGCCACCTGCTGTGCTTCTCTCTGTGACTCTCCGCAATGCCCCTCACCCACAGACCGCTTACTGTTAACCTTAGAGGACAGCATTCCAGACTGTTTTCTATTAATATAAAGGAGAAGATGCGATTCACTAGTATATCCTATGTAAATATATTTTCTATGTCTATCATACCTATTTTCTACTAGGACTCAAAATAGGCATTTTCATTTTTTCCAGTCTTACGAATGAAGAAACAAGCTTGGAGGGGCTGAGTAATTTGCCCCAAATCTCACAACTTTGGTGGAAGGCAAACCTTTGCCCAGGTATGCTACCTCCGTCAAAGGGATTGTTTCTGCACTAAGCTGCCTCACTGTCTTTCAGTTCTGATTTTGATGAAAGCACACTATTTCTTGCTGTCTGATATGTCTCTGGGTGGAAGGTGTTTAGGTGGTGTCGTGTGTGGTCCCAATGCCCCACCCAGATCCACCCTGCCAGCTGGACACCTATCCCCTAAGTGCTGCAGTGCTGGCTGATGACCACGGCCAGCTGTCTTCTTCTCTAGAGAATTGCCTTCGGTTACATCACTCATCTCAGGATCTGCATCTAGGAAACATGACTCAGGACAGGGAGGAACCTCTGGTGTGGACCACATAAACACCCCCCCCATAGAACAAAAATCAGCACCCGCCCTGAGGCAAGAGCTGCCTTTTGGAGCTCTGCAAACATTTTTATAATTTTTAGCCATAAAATTGGCCTTGAATCAGTAGGGACATATTCTTCCAAAAAGTCCAGTGACTATTTTTTCAGGTTTTTATTAAAATGTTTTGTTAAGGTGGCTTATATGGACCAAAGAAAGCCCTAAAAACCATTTTAAACACATTTAATTCAGGGTCATTTCTCATGTTTCCATATTTTCAGGATTTAATGCTTTTCCATTTCAAATCAATTACTTTCTATTCATTCTTTAAGCACACATATTTCGGAGGTATAACAGAAGAATAGCTATGAATAACTACCCTGCCTCCTTCTTTAATTTCACATCTGCCTTCCATCTTTTTTGCTGAAAATTTCCTTTTTCCCACCACCATAATTTCACAGTTAGCTTTCTCTTACCAACTTGTATATCCAACTGGTAAGGCGCTCCCTGTTGCAGCCGTCACACTGGGTCCTCTCTTCTGATACAACGCTTTCACTTCTGCCCAACTTTCCTCCTTGGAAGCCATAAATAGGTACAAAATTCAAAATTTTAAATTTGATTCTTGAATATAGTTACTATCATCATTTCATGACCTGGGAATGTTAGAGCAATACTGTAGTTTTTCAGAAGTGGAGATTCCATCAGCATGCAATGTAATGGTGTTTGAATTTTCTTGTATTTCTTTTTCCATCCCATCCTGGCTGACACATCACTTTTTTTTTTTTTTTCGAATTTTTGAATTTTATTTTATTTATTTTTTTATACAGCAGGTTCTTATTAGTTATCCATTTTATACATATTAGTGTATCTATGTCACATCACTTTTTGTTTATATTATTGCAGGAGCCTCTGAGCTGAGCTGCCTGCCTCCCTTCCCACTCCCAACAATCCATCCTCTTTAGGGCTGTTAATCTTCCTAAGCCTCACTATCATCACGGCATGACCATGCTCAAGAACGCTCCCTTGGCTCCCATTGCTTATGGAAGACCAGCTGAATAGTCTTTAGACCAATCCAGCAACGCCCTAACATTTGTAGTGCTGGAATAAGAGAACAAATAAGAACTCTGGTTTACCTGCCTTCTCTTCTCAACGTATCCCACCACAAGGGGCCAAGGAGGTATGTGTGTGAACCCCCAGGCTACAACCAAATTTATCTATAACCCTCCAGCCTCCACTTGCAAATGGTCACTTCTTGGCCACTCTTGGATCTAGGGGTGTCCATTAAAGGATATTGATTAAATTAAAATTATAGAATACATGCAATTTGTTGAATGTCTTTCAAATCTCTTTTCACCTACAATTTCTTCCTCTATCTCCTTTTTATTCCTTGCAATTCTTTTTTGGAAAGGCAACTGGAGTTTTTGTCTCATAGGATTTCTCAGTTTGGCCTTAGCTGAGTAAATCCCCATGATGTCATTTAACATGTGGCTCTGTCCCTTGTATGTCCTGTCATTCGTGAGGATGAAAACTTGCTCAGAGTCAAGTTTAATGTTTTTGGCAAAACTACTCCACTAGCAAACTCCCCACATTTCAGTGGCTTACTAGGGCTGATACTATTTCTTGCTCACAGGGTTTGCCGGTCAGCTCTTCTGTCCTCCAGGCTGTGGGTTGTGTTCAGGTCTTCTCTCCATGTCTTCCCACTCTGACACTCAGGGTGAGGAAGCAACCACCACCTAGTGCTTGCCATTTCCACAGAAGCTCAAGGTAAGAAGAGCCAAACCACACAGATGCATTTGCTTCTGTTTGGAGGTGGCGTATGTCAGGTTTGCTCACATTCCATGATTCAAAGGCAGGCTCATGACCAAGTTCAAAGTCACTGGGGCATGCCAGAAAATCAGGACAAGCTTGGAGAGGAGACGAATGATTATGGACAAATAGATGTTAAATAGTTTGTTTTGTTTGTTTATTGGTGATGTTAGAGTCCTTAAATATAAAGCCTACAAAATGGTGCTATTCTAATCCTACTGTTTTCTTCTATCTGGAGTTAGAATTTAATATAAGAAGAAAAACTTCTCCTCATTAGCTATTTATCTTAAGTAAAGGAAAGGCAAAGTGAATACTTGACGTTTTCTCTTTAATTTGCTTATTTCCAAAATACAGTTTGTTTCCTATTGTCTTTCAAAGTGACTTGTGAGTACTTTGAAGTTGGAGGGGTAACACTGTGAACTCATGGACTGACACATATTTGACACATTTCAATCTATTGACGTTATCCTTATTAAATGATCGCATCGTTGACCCATGGGAGCCTATTCCAGTTCCTGAGTCCTTTGGACGTGATCCTGGGGTTTGTGCACACTTTCTCTGCTTTCTGGTATAAGATCTCGCTCATTTTCTGCCCCAGACTTGGAATCTAACATTTCTCCAAGAAACTCTAGTTTTTCTTAGTGGAAATGGTATTTAGAGCCTATAATCTTGGCACTAGAAATGTTCTTTGCTACTGGGTTAGTCATTGTTTCTAGTCCTTTTCAGTGTACAGAGTTTTAAAAAATGTGTTTTGGTTTTAGATAAAAATACATTGTGAGTTCATATCAATACTTCCAATTTAAATTCAGGGTTCTTGCAATCTCTCACATACCCGAATCTGATCCTGATTCAAACAGTTAAAGTATGACAGCCATGAAAAAGTAAACACTGAATGCAATTTGATGATATTAAGGAATTATTACTATTTTTAGGTGTGATAATGTTATTGTAATTATACTTCTAAAAGACTATGTCTTCTAGAGAGACATACATACTGAAATATTTATATATGAAATTCCATGTTACAGGGAATTTGCTTCAGGAAAATCCAAGAGGGGTGGGAGAAGCGGACAGTGTATGGATGAAAGAAAACTGGTCATGAGTTGTTAATTGTTGTATCAGGGTGATGTACATGGAGGTTCGGTATTTTTATATGTTAAAAAAATATTTTTCTTTTGCTTGGTAAATGGGTATCCATGGGTGCCAGTAAATATATTAGGTTTGTTTTGTTTGTTGGTTGGTTTCGATTTCCAATATCTAACATAAATAAATTTGCTTTTGTGCCTTTTTTTTGTAAAAAATAAATATAAAATATATGTTTAAACATTTTAATAATACATTTTTTAAAAGACGCACTAGAAGAATATTTAATGACATGGGACAATGTTCACATTATATAATTAAGTGAAAAGGTAAGTATGCTACTTTTATAAAATAAGCCTGTGTTTGTAGAAGGACAAAAAAGTGTATATATATATATATATATATATATATATATATATATATATATATATGACTACAAGGACTGACCCTAAGTGATGGATGGTCCTCTCTCTGTTACAGATTATTTTCATTTTCAACTTTGTGTTTTTCTGTATATTCTAATTTTCAATACAAACGTATACTATTTTCATAATCAGACAATGAGATAAATGTTATTGACTAAGTGACTTTAAAACAATGAATACTTCTCTACTTCCTTGTTTGTATGCTTTTATGATAATGGCATCTCCCATTTTCAAGCTATTACCAAATGCTGTGAGACTGTAGCTGCCTAAAAGCCTGTGCGCTCTCCTCTCCTCCTGTCATCTTCTCCCAAGCTGCATCTTCCCTGCCTCTGGTGGTCTTCATCTTTATTCCACTGCTGGATGTCCACAGCCATAAAAATCAGGACCTTAACTCAAAGTGGGAAAGAAGGCAACTTTACTTCTCACTGCTCAATGTTTCTTTTCTGTTCCTTGTCTGGCTAAATTTTTTAGACTTTATCTTTTAGAGTAATTTTAGAACAGCAAAATTGAGAGGGCGGTACAGAGATTTCCCACATACCTCCTGCCCCATACATACATAACCTCCCTGTTATCAACATCCGCCATCGGAGTGGTGCATTTGTTACAATTGATGAACCTACGTTGACACATCATTATCATCCAAAGTCCATGGTTTATCTTAAGGTTCATTCTTGGTATTGTACCTTCTATGGGCTTGGATAAAGGTATAGTTACACGTTTCCATCATTATGGTATCATACAGAGTATTTTCACTGCCTTAAAAATCCTTTGTGCTTTTCTTATTCTTCCCCCTACCCCCTATCCCAAACCCCTAACAACCACTGATCTTTTTACTGTCTCCATAGTTTTGCCTTTTCCAGAATGTCATGTAGTTGGAATCATATAGAATATAGCCTTTTCACTTATTTCACTTAGTAACTTTGCATTTAACTTTCCTCCGTGTCTTTTCACGGCTTGATAAACGCATTTCTTTTTAGCACTGAATAATATTCCATTGTCTGTCTTGGTTTTTTTCAACTCTAGTTTTCTTATGTATATCTTATAATTTTATTAAAAATTTAATAAGAGTACATGGCATATATAGAGGTTTTCCTAAGTGCCAGGCATTTTGCTAGTTAGTTGACATACATTAACTTATTTAGTCCTCAAAACAGCCTTAGGATTTATGAATTACTTCTAATCCTTACAACTCTGCAACATAGCAATTTCTATCTGTGCTGAATGGGCACGGCTCAGAGAGAGCTTATGAAATTTGTCCAGCCACACTTCACAAGAGGCAGAGTTGGTTCAAATTCACGTCTGTCTGGGTCCAAAGTCTGTGTTTTCCCCACTATTCCCTGCTGCCTTCTTTTAAAAAGAAAAGAAGGAAAGAAACTTCTCAAATTACCCTAAAGCAGAGATCTGCAAAGACTTAGAGAGGATTGTATTGTATTTGTTTAATTATTCTGTGTTCTATGTGTATTTCATATTAGCCCTATAAACTTGTTCTTTTGTCATTGGCTTCATTCTACAAAAAGGTAGAATTCAAAATGCACAATAATAAAATTTCAGGTTAAACAGTCTTATTTAGGAAGGACATGGAGAACCAACAGTCTAGGGGTGGTCTGTGCAGAAGGGAGAAGAGCCCCAGGGCCAGAGGGACATCAACAGGGAGGAAAGAATCAGAAAGAAAAGAATCACACCCCAGCAAGAAAGGAAACCCGGGAGAGCTGGCAGTGCCTGTCTCAGGGCTTCTAAAAGCAAGCAAAGGAACTGAAGGACATGCTTTTCAAGGCAATGTCTGTACATCAACTTTGACAACCTGAGCAATGTCATCTTTGGTACAGTGTTGCTTAATGAAAACATGTTCTCCCATGGTGTAAAAAATTAGAACGTCCCTAAAACATAGAATATGCCTTTAGAAATTAAAACCGAAACCAAACAGTATTTCTCACGGAGGGCTGTCTGCCAATAAATTGAGTGTATCGTCACTGTTTCCCAAGTCACCCTTTGGGATGGTTTATCCCCCGCCCCCATCTGATGGCCCATTACTGCCAGGGCCCCAGCATTGTAGTTACACCCAAGGCCAGCCCCTCTGCGGCCCTCACGCCTGGATGGATGCAGCCTGCTGGGGAGAAGGACTTAGCTGCTTATCACATCATCCCTCGCCCTCCTTTACAGACTAATTTGGTGCTCTTGGGACCCTGCTGCCGAACTGTGTCAAGAGGGAATCTGACAAACCATGGGACTGTTGCCTTTCCTAGGAAGATACTTGCATTTTTACAGGAGTCTTGGGGAGAAAATGTCTTAAACCGGAGGAAGGGGTTTAATCATGGAGATTTCAGACTTTGGGAGAAGCTAAAACAGGTGATGTTTGGGGGTAGATAGAGCCTCATGCCCCCAGGAAATCACACTGTATATGAAACACAGATGGACGTGATCTCTTCAGACAGTAACAGTTTGGGGCAGTGCCGTCTGTGGACATTTTTATTACACTGAAAGAGCATTTCCTATTGAAGAAATCCCACCACCATGGGCCAGCTTGGAGACAAAGGCAGTCCAGAGTTTCATAACTCCTTTTGTGCAACTCGTATTCCAAATATCAATTTGTCAACTGTGGAAAACAGAACCATATCCCGGTGTTCTAGGCCTAAACATAGAAATATAAAGTTTGTTTCTCCTCCTCCCTAAAAGTCTCCTTCCCTGATGGACACAGACATCTTTACCCCTAGCCCACCCCCTCCTGTGAGTGGTCACGGAATTCCCTTCCTTTTCCCATTTCTTTTGTTCATTTGCATGGAGCTTGACTGTTACTATTCCTCCTGGGAATGCAAAATCTATTTGGTCTTTCTATTTTCTCTTCCTGGGACATCTTCCCATCTCTACTTTGCTCAAGATGATTCATTTCTTGAACACATTCCTATACATTTCTCCTCTAGCCTAGAGCCAGTAGCCTTCCATGAAGCTAAATTCTTAAGCAATATTGAAAAGAGGCTGGAGAAGAGGGACCTAGCATCTCTGTCATATATTTGGGAGGCAAGGATTTTTCTAACAGGAAACATCAGAGGTACATCAAGGATATAATCCTATAATCCAAGGAATGTCAAGGATTGCTGACAAACGCCAGAAACTAGAAGAGGTGAGGAAGGAGTCTCCTGTACAGGTTACAGAGGCAGCAGGACCCTGCCAACACCTTGATTTGGGGCTTGTAGTCTCCAGAAGTGTATGACAGTAAATGTCTGCTGTTGGAAGCCACTCAGTTTGTGGTACTCTGTTATGGCAGCCCTAGCAAACGAACATGCTCTCCCCACCCATCCCCTCCCCCAGTCTCAAGGTGCAAGCAGTCACCTCTGCTACTCCTGCCTGATGCCAGCCCTGCTTGTGACTCAGCACAGCACTGTAGCTCATCTTTATTGCCGCTTCATTCCCTGGTCTGGCCTCTTGTGGAGCATGGAGTCCACGACCTCGGGTTGCCTCCTGATCTTTCAGAGAAAGATAAACACAAAGTGGACCTACCTGGCCACCTTCAGGATTAAACCAAGGGCCCATCAGCTGTGAAGAGAATCAGAAGAGAAACCAAATAAAGCTCTGACTTTGATATTAAATTGTTTCTCTGGAGCTAGAGAAAATGGACTATTTGACTAGAGGCAGGGCCCAGCCAGGGTGTCACATGGGTGCAGATTCCCCGTGCTCTGAATCTTCGTTATGTTGGAGTCTGCATTTCCTCCACGGGTGCCTGGAATTTGTCGTAGAGGTCCCTGACTTTCAGTGCAGGCAGAGGGAGAAATGAAAAGGGAGTAGTACAGAGCTTACATCAGGGCTCTCCTTAACCTTTTCCATGTCCAAGCAAACTGTAAACATTAAAGGGGTTCTTGGAGGAGAGATGATCATGCAGTGATTATTCCAGAATGTCTGCTGTCTGTCGCATCTCACGTCACTCTCTGACACCCTTACTCTTGGTGTATGTAGCTGTACAGTGTCCTGGAAATAATAAGTCATGAAAACTATCATTTATCAAGTCCCATACACCGTACGTCTATTATTTCATATCCTTATAGGAACTATACAAGGCACACACAATCCCTGTTTTACAGATTAGGCTCAGAGAGACTACAGAATTAGCTCAAGACACAGAACCGAGGGTGGCTGAACCAGCAACCAAGCCCAGACAGGACGTCTTCCCACTAGAAGGCACCACCTGTCTGCAAAGACAAACATACCTTCGGCCAACCTTGGGCAGCAGAGTTCTCTGGCAGTCACTTTGTTCTTGAGTTAGGAGAGCTACCTGGCCGCTTAGCCCTTTCTTTATATCCCTCATAACCATTCTCAGTAGTCTCTGCCTTTTTTTTTTTTTTAACAAATGTGTACATAGAAGGAAATAAAGTAAATAGAATAAAACTCTACCAAGCAGGTAGAGCAAAAAGTTCCCTGATCGCTTCATGGTTTTGAGATAGTTGCACTTCATTAAAACCCAATTTGCATTTTATTTTGAAAGCCTTTGTTACACCTGTGTTACCCTGTGTTCCACCTCTCCACACCCACTACCCAAAGCCTTTCTGTAGATCAATAAATACAATGTCCTGAATTTAGAAAAGCAGAAAGGTGGGAAAGATCCAAGTCCCACAATGTATCCAGGTGCTCTTCACTTCTTTAAATGTCTGACATCCTCCAGTTAAGGAGAAAGTTTGTCTCGCTCCTAAATTTCTGAAAGGTATTTGATCAACATTTTGGGCTTCTGCATATGTATTCCTAACCCGTGAGCCTATTTAGCAATTAAGCATATTTATGAATTTTGGTTTTAGATAAAATAGAGAAGGTCAAAGCAAGGGGATTAGATAAACACGGTTATTTAATTTTACAAGTGGGTACTTAAGACTTCTCATATGAAGGTTACTTGGAGAGATGGCACTGATGGGTGGTTCTCTGTCCCCCTGGAGGCTGTAACTCACAAAAATGACCCTTTATTGTTGTGTAAGATTTAAGCTAGTCATGAAATAGAGCAGTGGTCAGGAAACTTTTTCTGTAAAGGACCAGAGAAATATTTCTTTAGGCTTTGCAACTACTCCGCTCTGCCATTTGAGCGTGAGAGAAGGCATAAACAATGCACAAAGAATGAGTGGCTGTGTGCCAATAAAACTTTATTTACAGTAGCAGTCACTGGCTTGGGTTTGGCCTGTGGGCTATAGTTTTATGACCACTGATACAGAGCAACCAGAGGAAAAAGTTATTTCAACATTGGAGTGGTTGACTGAGGTGCTCCATTGCAGGTTTTTAAAAACAGAACTGGCAGTCACTTGTTTATGTTGACCTACATACATTAACTCCTCCACTTGGTACCGCTGTTCAAACTTTGCTTTAGAGGGTGCTCCGTATCACATACACTATATAGTTCCTACTGGACACGCAGAATCTTATACTCAGTGTTGTCACAGGGTTACAATTACTGTAACCTCTTCCCTATGAACCCATTCAAGCACCATTCAAGCATGTAGAGAAATGTTTCTCTACATGTCTTGCCCTGTGTCCTCTAAACAAAAGATGGCATCTGTGGGGAGTGGGGGACAGGCGTAAGGGAACCAGCAGCGACAGAGGGTGGAAAGATCTGAGTCTTGCAAGCACCTGGGTAGGAGAAAAGGCAAATTAATTAACACATCAAATCTTTTCTCCCAGATATATCTTGTCATTCCAGAAGAGAAATGCTTGAAAAAACACAACGATGGGGACATATCAGATGGACACAGGAGCTAACTGAAAGACTACCGATAAAACAATTTGAGCAACAAAATGAATAATGTAGTATTGGAATATAATCCAAAGTTGAAAATATATGCTAATGAGTTTATGCTGATATAAACAAATGCTTGAATGAGTAAATAAATGGGGCCAATAGGCAAATCTCCCATACAGAAGTATTCCAAGTAATTTATTCAGATATTTTACCTCAGGAAAGTGGAATATTACTCCCCAACCTTTAAGTGTGGGCTATGCATAGTGACTTTCTTCCACAAAATATATTATGGGAGGTAGAAAAAAAGAGTAACTGTACAATGGAGAAGGCTGACAATCATAACCTTGGCCATGTGATCAAGGTTAACATCAACAATTATCAGTCGTGTTGGCAGCATGTACCCTTGATATGACTGACGTGATAAGAGTGACACTTTCCCTCTGTGGTCTTTTCCCAAAAAACTCACAACCCCAGTCTAACCCTGTGAAAGATACCAGATAAACTCCAGTTAAGGGACATTCTATCAAACAGCTAACCAATATTCCACCAAACTGTCAAGATCATCAAAAGCAAGGAAAGCCTGAGAAATGAACAGTCTAGAGGAGCCTAAGGAAACATGATAACTAAGTTTAATGTAGTATCCTAGGTGGGATCCTGGGGGGATAAAGGACCTTAGGTGAAAAGAAAGGAAATCAGAATATAGTATGAACTTTAGTTAATAATAATATATCAATATTGGGTTATTAGTGGTAACAAATAAATCGTACTAAAGTAAGATGTTAGCAGTAGAGAAAACTGGGTGTGTGGTATGCGGGAACTCTTTTGTTCTGTGCAACTTCTCTGTAAATCAAAAAACTATTATAAAAAAGTTTATTTTTAAAAAATGGGCAACAGATTTGAACAGATACTTCACCAAAGAAGACACACAAATGGCTAATAAGCACATGAAAAGATGCTCAACATCACTAGTCATCAGGAAATGCAAATTAAACCACAGTGGGATACCACTATGCATCTGCTAGAAAGGCTGAAATTATAAAGACTGACAAAAAGAAGTGTTGGCAATGATATGGAGGAACTGGAATTTTTATACACTTCCAATAAGAATGAAAAAAATGGTACAACTATGTTGGAAAACAGTTTGGCAGTTTTATAAATTTATATGTACACTATCATGTGACCAAATCATTCCACTCCTAGGTATTTACCCAAGAGAGATGAGCACATATATCCACATAAAGACTTGTACATAAATGTTTATAGCAGCTTTATTTGTAATAACCCCAAACTGGAAACAATACAAATATCCACTAGCAAGTGAAAGGATAAGCATATTGTGATATATCCACATAATGGAATGTTACAAATGAAAAGAAACAAACTACAGCAACACCATGGATGAATCTCAGAAACACTGTGCTTAGCCAGACACAAGAAAGTACATGCTGTATTATAGCACTTACATGAAATTATAGCAAATCTCAAGGGATAGAAAACAGATCATCAGTTGCCTAGGACAGGGGAGCAGGAATTGACTTTGAAGGGCAAGAGAGGACTTTTTGGACAGATGAAATGTTCTGTATTTTGATTGTAGTGATTACATGGGTGTTTGCCTTTGTTAATACTCACCTAACTGTATATTTACAATGGAGAAGTTTATCTTACATAAATATACTTAAAACTTTTTTTTTAATTGAGAAAGTCCTGGCCAGGATTCTCAGGATGGCTCTCTGAGATCCTTCAGGGATGACAAACTGTCTTCCTGACTCCATGGCCTTTCTACCTCATTCCATCCCATTCCCAGGTAGCAAGATAGCTATTTGACATGTGCCCCTTAAAGATGGAAGGGTCCTGCTCAGGAAATCAGGTGATTTCAGAAGGCAGAATGATCGATGGGATAATCAATACTAGTAGGACTCAAAGAGATCTTGGGGTGTGCATAGAAGAGAGAGGAGAAAGGAGACACACCTTTCCCAGTTGTCAGTGACTCGCCTCAGAGGGCACAGAAGAAGATCTCAAGGTCTAACCTGAGTACAGAGATTAGCAGACAGGTAGGTGTAGAGCTTCCTGAGTGTGCCAAAACGACACACAGCTGCCCCTACATGGTGAGGGCGTGCTCCGTGAGGGGGCTAGTGTGGAACAAAATATGGTCTCAGGAAACCATGCATCTGGTTTTCACCGAGACTCCACAGCAGTAGATGCCATGGAAATAAGGTGGCCCCAGGTCAAGACCAGGTCTTCCTCCCACTACTGATGCTCTCGGGCAGGCACAAGAAGAGGATTTTTCTCCCCTGCTCTGTTTAG
This sequence comes from Balaenoptera ricei, assembly GCF_028023285.1. NCBI lineage: Eukaryota > Metazoa > Chordata > Mammalia > Artiodactyla > Balaenopteridae > Balaenoptera > Balaenoptera ricei. Next base: position 106,704,273 of record NC_082642.1, on the reverse strand, counting down.
AGTTAGTGATGGTAGAGTAGACAGTGTTAGTTCAGAGAGATAAAGCTTGGAACTATGAATAGTGACAGCTCATAATATTGAATTTTGACAGAATTGTCAACAAAAAGAGCCTAAGACTCTAATAACTAGATTGGATTATAAATATCAGGGGACTGGACTAAGATTTAAACAAGAATAGGTCAAAAAATATGTATGTTCTGCATAGATTGGAAAATCAAAGTTTTGAGAATATAGCAACAAGCTTCATTTTTAAAAAATATTTGCATTTGTACACCTCAGTCTGTTACGTTTATATGTGAATAGTATTTTTATAATATACTGTTTTGTAACTTGCTATTTTCACTGGGCTACATATCAGGAACATTTGTCCGTTCCAGTATATAGTCTTCTATGATGTAATTTTAAATGTCTATGCAGCTTTCCATCATTTAAACATACATATTTTACTTAACTAGTAACTTATTGTTGGACATTTAGGCTCTTCCAGTTTTTCAGTGTTATAAATAAATTTGATAAAGCATCTTAGATGTATATCTTTTCACACATCTCTAATTCTTTCCATAAGATAAATTCACAGTTAAGGGATGGCTGAGACATAAGGTAATTCAAATTTTAAGGTTTTTAGCACTCTTTAGAATGTTTGTACAAGTCTTTGGTGGGACTAATGGTGGACTCTGGGAGTGCTCATGCCAAGGAGTACTTCCCAGAACTTCTGCTGGCAGTGTCCTTGTCCCCGTGGTGAGCCACAGCCACCCCCCGTCTGCAGGAGACCATCCAACACTAGCAGCCGTGTGGCTGACAGGGTCTTGGTGCTCTGGATGGGTGTCAGTCCTGAACCTCTGAGGTGGGAGGGCCAAGTTCAGGACATTGGTCCACCAGAGACCACCCGGCCCCACGTAATATCAATCAGCCAGAGACCTCCCAGAGATCTCTATCTCAATGCTAAGACCCAGCTCCACTCAATGACCAGCAAGCTCCAGTGCTGGACACCCCAAGCCAAACAACTAGCAAGACAGGAACACAACCCCACCCGTTAGCAGAGAGGCTGCCTAAAATCATAATAAGACACAGACACCCCAAAACACACCACCGGACATGGTCCTGCCCACCAGAAAGACAAGATCCAGCCTCATTCACCAGAACACAGGCACGAGTCCCCTCCACCAGGGAGCCTACACAACCCACCAAACCAACATTACCCACGGGAGGCAGACACCAAAAACAATGGGAACTACGAACCTACAGCCTGCGAAAAGGAGACCCCAAACACAGTAAGTTAAGCAAAATGAGAAGACAGACAAACACAGAGCAGATGAAGGAGCAAGAAAAAAACCCACCAGACCAAAGAAATGAAGAGGAAATAGGCAGTTTATCTGAAAAAGAATTCAGAGTAATGATAGTAAAGATGATCCAAAATCTTGGAAACAGAATGGAGAAAATACAAGAAATGTTTAACAAGGACCTAGAAGAACTAAAGAGCAAACAATGATGAACAACACAATAAATGAAATTAAAATTCTCTAGAAGGAATCAAAAGCAGAATGACTGAGGCAGAAGAACAGATAAGTGATCTGGAAGATAAAATCGTGGAAATAACTACCACAGAGCAGAATAAAGACAAAAGAATGAAAAGAATTGAGGACAGTCTCAGAGACCTCAGGGACAACATTAAATGCACCAACATTCAAATTATAGGGGTCCCAGAAGAAGAAGAGAAAAAGAAAGGGACTGAGAAAATATTTGAAGAGATTATAGTTGAAAACTTCCCTAATATGGGAAAGGAAATAGTTATTCAAGTCCAGGAAGCACAGAGAGTCCCATACAGGATAAATCCAAGGAGAAACATGCTAAGACACATATTAATCAAACTATCAAAAATTAAATACAAAGAAAAAGTATTAAAAGCAGCAAGGGAAAAGCAACAAATAACATACAAGGGAATCCCCATAAGGTTAACAGCTGATCTTTCAGCAGAAACTCTGCAAGCCACAAGGGAGTGGCAGGACATATTTAAAGTGATGAAAGGGAAAAACTTACAACCAAGATTACTCTACCCGGCAAGGACCTCATTCAGATTCAACGCAGAAATTAAAACCTTTACAGACAAGCAAAAGCTAAGAGAATTCAGACCACCAAACCAGCTTTACAACAAATGCTAAAGGAAGTTCTCTAGGCAGGAAACACAAGAGAAGGAAAAGACCTACAATAACAAACCCAAAACAATAAGAAAATGGAAACAGGAACATGCATATCGATAATTACCTCAAATGTAAATAGATTAAATGCTCCAAACAAAAGACATAGACTGGCTGAATGGATACAAAAAGAAGGCCTGTGTATGTGCTGTCTACAAGAGACCCACTTCAGACCTAGGGACACATACAGACTGAAAGTGAGGGGATGGAAAAAGATATTCCATGCAAATGGAAATCAAAAGAAAGCTGGAGCAGCAATTCTCATATCAGACAAAATAGACTTTAAAATAAAGACTATTACAAGAGACAAAGAAGGACACTACATAATGATCAAGGGATCAATCCAGGAAGAAGATTGAACAATTGTAAATATTTATGCATGCAACATAGGAGCACCTCAATACGTAAGGCAAATATTAACAGCCATAAGGGGAAATAGACAGTAACACAATCATAGTAGGGGACTTTAACACCCTACTTTCACCAATCAGAAAGGTGATTTGGGAAAGGTGATTTGTGTTTCCTTATGATAAGGAAACACAAGCTTTAAATGACACATTAAGCAAGATGGACTTAATTGATATTTACAGAACATTCCATTCAAAAACAACAGAATACACTTTCTTCTCAAGGGCTCATGGAACATTCTCCAGGATAGATCATATCTTGAGTCACAAATCCAGCCTCAGTAAATTTAAGAAAATTGAAATCATATCAAGTATCTTTTCCACACACAACGCTATAAGACTAGATATCAGTTACAGGAAAAAAACTAAAAAATACAAACACATGGAGGCTAAACAATACACTACTAAATAACCAAGAGATCACTAAAGAAATGAAAGAGGAAATCAAAAAATACCTAGAAACAAATCACAATGAAAACACGATGACCCAAAACCTATGGGATGCAGCAAAAGCAGTTCTAAGAGGGAAGTTTATAGCAATAATATCCTGCCTCAAGAAAGAAGAAAAATCTCAAATAAACAACCTAACCTTACATCTAAAGCAATTAGAGAAAGAAGAACAAAAAAAACCTAAAGTTAGCAGAAGGAAAGAAATCATAAAGATCAGATCAGAAATAAATGAAAAAGAAATGAAGGAAACAATAGCAAAGATCAATAAAACTAAAAGCTTGTTCTTTGAGAAGATAAACAAAATTGATAAACCATTAACCAGACTCATCAATAAAAAAAGGGAAAAGACTCAAATCAACAGAATTAGAAATGAAAAAGGAGAAGTAACAGCTGACACTGCAGAAATAAAAAGGATCATGAGCGATTACTACAAGCAACTCTATGCCAATAAAATGGACAACCTGGAAGAAATGGACAAATTCTTAGAAGAGCACAGCCTTCCGAGACTGAACCTGGAAGAAATAGAAAATATGAACAGACCAATCACAAGCACTGAAATTGAAACTGTGATTAGAAGTCTTCCAACAAAAAAAATCCCAGGACCAAATGGCTTCACAGGCGAATTCTAACATTTAGAGAAGAGCTAACATCTATCCTTCTCAAACTCTTCCAAAATATAGCAGAAGGAGGAAAACTCCCAAACTCATTCTACGAGGCCACCATCACCCTGATACCAAAACCAGACAAAGATGTCACAAAAAGAAAACTACAGGCCAATATCACTGATGAACATAGATGCAAAAATCCTCAACAAAATACTGGCAAACCGAATCCAACAGCACATTAAAAGGATCATACACCATGATCAGGTGGGGTTTATCCCAGGAGTGCAAGGATTCTTCAATATATGCAAATCATCAACGTGATACACCATATTAACAAATTGAAAGATAAAAACCATATGATCATCTCAATAGATGCAGAAAAAGCTTTCGACAAAATTCAACACCCATTTATGATAAAAACCCTCCAGAAAGTAGGCATAGAGGGAATTTACCTCAACATAAAAAAGGACATATATGACAAACCCACAGCCAACAATATTCTCAATGGTGAAAAACTGAAACCATTTCCTCTAAGATCAGGAACAAGACAAGGTAGTTCACTCTCACCACTATTATTTAACACAGTTTTGGAAGTTTTAGCCACAGCAATCAGAGAAGAAAAAGAAATAAAAGGAATCCAAATTGGAAAAGAAGAAGTAAAGCTGTCATTGTTTGCAGAGGACATGATACTATACATAGAGAATCCTAAAGATGCTACTAGAAAACTACTAGAGCTAATCAATGAATTTCATAAAGTAGCAGGATACAAAATTAATGCACAGAAATCTCTTGCATTCCTACATACTAAGGATGAGAAATCTGAAAGAGAAATTAAGGAAACACTCCCATTTACCATTGCAACAAAAAGAATAAAATACCTAGGAACAGACCTACCTAAGGAGACAAAAAACCTGTATGCAGAAAACTATAAGACACTGATGAAAGAAATTAAAGATGATACAAATAGATGGAGAGATATACCATGTTCTTGGATTGGAAGAATCAACGTTGTGAAAATGACCATACTACCCAAAGCAATCTACAGATTCAGTACAATCCCTATCAAACTACCAATTTCATTTTTCACCGATTAGAACAAAAAATTTCACAATTTGTATGGAAACACAAAAGACCCCAAATAACCAAAGCAATCTTGAGAAAGAAAAACAGAGCCGGAGGAATCAGGCTCCCGGACTTCAGACTATACTACAAAGCTACAGTAATCAAGACATTATGGTACTGGCACAAAAACAGAAATATAGATCAATGGAACAGGATAGAAATCACAGAGATAAACCCATGCCCACGTGGTCACCTTATCTGTGATAAAGGAGGCAAGAATATACAATGGAGAAAAGACAGCCTCTTCAATAAGTGGTGCTGGGAAAACTGGACAGCTATATGTAAAAAAATGAAATTAGAACACTCACTAACACCATACACAAAAATAAACTCAAAATGAATTAAAGACCTAAATGTAAGGCCAGACACTATCAAATTCTTAGAGGAAAACATAGGCAGGACACTCTATGACGTAAATCACAGCAAGATCCTTTTTGACCCACCTCCTAGAGAAATGGAAATAAAAACAAAAATAAACATATGGGACTTAATGAAACTTGAAAGCTTTTGCACAGCAAAGGAAACCATAAACAAGACAAAAAGACAACCCTCAGAATGGAAGAAAACTTTTGCAAATGAAGCAACTGACAAAGGATTAATCTCCAAAATTTATAAGCGGCTCATGCAGCTCAATATCAAAAAAACATACAGCCCAATCCAAAAAGACCTAAATAGACATTTCTCCAAAGAAGATATACAGATTGCCAACAAACACATGAAAGGATGCTCAACATCACTAATCATTAGAGAATTCAAATCAAAACTACAATGAGGTATCACCTCCCACCAGTCAGAATGGCCATCATCAAAAAGTCTACAAACAATAAATGCTGGAGGGGGTGCACTTGACTCATACACTGTTGGTGGGAATGTAAATTGATACGGCCACCATGGAGAACAGTATGGAGGTTCCTTAAAATGCTAAAAATATAACTACCATATGACCCAGCAATCCCACTACTGGGCATATACCCTGAGAAAACCATAATTCAAAAAGTGTCATGTACCACAGTGTTCATTGCAGCACTATTTATAATAGCCAGGACATGGAAGCAACCTAAGTGTCCATTGACAGATGAATGGATAAAGAAGATGTGGCACATATATACAGTGGGATATTACTCAACCATAAAAAGAAATGAAATTTAGTTATTTGTAGTGAGGTGGATGGACCTAGAGTCTGTCATACAGAGTGAAGTAAGAAAGAGAAGAACAAATACCATATGCTAACACATATATATGGAATCTAAAAAAAAAAGAAATGGTTCTGAAGAACCTAGGGGCAGGACAGGAATAAAGATGCAGACGTAGAGAATGGACTTGAGGACATGAAGAGGGGGAAGTGTAAGCTGGGACGAAGTGAGAGAGTGTCATGGACTTATATATACTACCAAATGTAAAATAGATAGCTAGTGGGAAGCAGCCTCATAGCACAGGGAAATCAACTCAGTGCTTTGTGACCACCTAGAGGGGTGTGATAGGGAGGGTGGGAGGGAGACACAAGAGGGAGGAGATATGGGGATACATGTATACGTATAGCTGATTCACTTTGTTATACAGCAGAAACTAACACACCACTGTAAAGCAATTATACTTCAATAAAGATGTTAAAAAAAATGTACCAATTTATGGTTCCACCAGAAATGAACAATTTTTAAAGGTTAATTTTCTTTTTTTTTCAAGATGTCATTTGTTTACCACAATTTATTTATTTTTAAAAATTTACTTATTCTATTTTTGGCTGCTTTGGGTCTTTGTTGCTGCGCGCAGGCTTTCTCTAGTTGAGGTGAGCGGGAGCCACTCTTTGTTGCAGTGTGCGGGCTTCTCATTGTGGTTGCTTCTCTTGTTTCAGAGCATGGGCTCTAGGCACGTGGGCTTCAGTAGTTGTGGCACTTGGGCTCAGTAGTTGTGGCTCGCGGGCTCTAGAGCACAGGCTCAGTAGTTGTGGTGCATGGGCTTAGTTGCTCTGCCGCATGTGGGATCTTCCTGGACCAAGGCTCGAACCCGTGTCCCCTGCATTGGCAGGCGGACTCCCAACCATTGCGCCGCCAGGGAAGCCTAAGGTTAATTTTCTATTTAACCATACCTGTGTTCTGGCTCACCAATAATTTGAACTGGCTACAAGGATGGCCATAAACCCACCTCCCTTTCAGTATTATGTCATAGTTAGGGTGAATTTAGTGCTAGTAAAATTAACAATACTAGCAGTGTTGGAGTTTATCCTCAGTTTAACTTCAATGCCTGTGCCCATGTCATGAGAATAATAGTGATGGAATTAACCTTTACTGAGAGATTATTATATGACAGGCAGAATTTACACTGCTTCACAGGTATTAATGGTCCTATTGGGTATGTACTATAATTGCCTTTGTTGTAAAGAAGAGGAAACCACGTCATGAAAAGGATAAGAGCCTGAATCAATGTAGTTTCTCGGTATGAATATTTAGCATCATAACCTGGCTTGTTTCAGTATTTCTGCACATTGTATTTCTTTTCATTTGCATCAGATCAGAGTTAATTTTCCCTCTTACAGATTGGTACTCACGGAGAAACCTCTACTCTGAATAGGAGGTATTGTGCTTGGTGGGTCTCGGGGCCTCTGTGGCAAAATCCTGTAGACTCTGTCCCTCACTTCGTCTTAAGAATGGGAATAGATTACTGCTCTAATTCCTAAGCACCGTGTTGTGACATACTGTCCAGTCGGTTGTGCAGTTTGCCACAGGCAATTTATTGTAAGTAATAAAGTTCTGAAGTTTGCAAATGGGGTACTTTTCATGAAAGTTGCAGTGGATGTAAGATTATCCTTGCACCAAGTTTGCTCTCCTTCCCACACATTCTCACATGCTTTCAGAGTGGAGACAGAGCAGGCAAGGAGGCGGAAGGCAACCAACCTGCATCCCATCTTATTTCTACACCTGGCGAGGGGGTGGCACACGCCTATGTGGATTTCTGCAGGAAAAGCACTGGGAACCACAGCTCCAAACTGAAGGAATAAAACGTGGAGGGGGGATAGTTAAAAACACTGAAGAGTGGGAAAAGGTGTTTTTGCCTGAACACAAGAGCAAAGAATTCTAAGACGTTTTCATTCCCAGTCTTCTTTCCTCAATTAACATCAAGAAGTCAAATGCGCTTCCCTATCAAAAAAAAGAGAAGAAAAGAAAAAAAGGGGCAAGATATGTGTGCAGAGCAGGCAGAGATGGTTAAAACACCATCTTTGTGCTTGAGCATGTCAAAGGCTATCAAGATGGCCATGAAAAGAATGGGACCTCCCCAAAACTTTGTTGTTAAAAAAATTTCTCATCAATGAACAGCTAGCCAAAGTGAGATAAGCAGCATGAAAAGCAGAGAAAAAATGCTTCGATTTGTTTATTCAGAGAGTTGTTCTTAATAATTCATTTGCCTATGACGTCCAGAAGGAGACTGCAATCCCTCACCCATTGACTGGTTGGGAAAAGTCTGCTCCCACAGAGCAGTGGGTCCTTTTCCTTCGTTAATCTGTATAGTTTAGGTTATCAATGCTTTTGCTTGCTTGTAAGCAGTTAGTGTCACTGTCTGCTAATGAGGTCAAGGGCGTGAACTCTAAACCTAATTAGGACAGTTAACTTGTTGTATTGCATAGTTACAAACTGAGTGCCTAATCCCAGGAAGACATCCTTCTGTTTAATGCCTATATTCAGGGCCAGCACAAGCCCAGACCCTACTGGAGAAAGAATTCAAAGCAGCGTCATTTCAGTGTACAGCTTGTATGAATCACAAACCACTGTAATTATTCTCTGGTATCAAAGAATAAACATTTTCCTATTTAAGGGCAGCCTAAACAACAGAATTTTCAACTCTCAAGCTCTTCCTATTGCGTATATGGGCTCTCTGCTTTGACAGGCATTTTTCCTCCGAATGACTTTTGTTGGAGATTAATATCAAAGTGGCGTCCTCGTGTTATGCAACAATCCTCTGATTTTGAGGTGTTTTTTTTTTTTAACATGGGATAAATTTTCTTTAATGTTTTTGCTTTTTCTATTGGTAAAAGTCACATATATGCATTGTAGAAATAATAAAATGCAGAAAAGTATAAATGGAAAAATTAAGCCTTCTTTAGTCAATGTGAGAAGAATTTTTTTAAAGAAACTAAGACTAAATGATGAAGCAACCTTTAGCATTTAAGTGATTTGATTAAATTCCTCTGATAAAATTCTATGCTATAGGAATCATTCGTAACTATCTCCTCATGCCATTGTTTTTACCTAGTTGTTTATTTAAAACATCATTATGGCTGTTTTCTGTTGCATAAATGTCAATCTCTGCTGAGAAATGCCATCAATTGCTTTCCTATAAGTCATACTTTTGAATATACCCTTCTTTAGAAAACTACTGCCATTAAATATTACTGTCCTTGTAATAGCAGAGACTGATATTCCTGGAGATTAAATATTTCAGAAGAAACTTGTGTAAATAAGGACAACAATATTTACTACTTGAAATCATTATGCTGTGCGCCTTAAACTTATACAGTGCTGTATATCAATTATATCTCAATAAAACTGGAAAAAAGAAGATTTACATACTCACACAAATATTTACCACTTGAAGAGATTAAAAGAAATTAGTGTATTTGAGCAGATAGGACTGTTTATACCTAACACCTAAGATTCATAGTTATTAAATACCACCACTAATCATAGTTGTGAAAAACTTTATTTCAAAATGATGTGTTAGATAAATGGATTTAAACCACTTTCACTTTTCTTGCTTTACCCTGATAGCAGCAAATTTTGATCATATATTTCTACTCTTAACATGTCAAATTGGTTGGACAATTGATTGCATCTCAGGTCTGTACATACCTGAGGAAAAAGAGATGTTTCCATGACTCTAAAGCAGAATAGGAAAGCATAAGATAATGATTTTCAGTTCCAGTCCAATGCTAAAATTTCCAAAGAAAAAAAGGCAAGGAAATAGAATGTGAAGGAAAGAGAGGAACAGCTAGTGTTTACTTCATTAACTGAGAAGAACTCCATAGGCAAAGGGTCTGGTGCATAGCAGGTCATCAACTCTTCCTTTATAACTGGGAGCCTCCCACAAGGGCAAGAGTGTATCCTACAGTCCCTGAGGGAAGGAAATAATCCATCCATCCCTTCTGACTCAAGAAAAAATGATCTGTTGCCAGGAGCTGGGTACCTCGGGCAGCGCTGCCTGGGCAAGTGCCCAGAAATGCTAAGGAAAGTTGGGGTTCTTGTCCTGAAGAATTGCAGAATGGTGGGCAGACTCCAGAGACTTGCATTTCTCACGGAGTTTGGATGAAAGTGTATTACCAGTATCACAGCAGTTCAGCAATGTCCCCTGATGAAGCAGAAGACTTGTGTGCCCAAGAGAGAAAGCCTTGACCCCTGAGAGGCAGAGTGGCATGGGAAAGAACCAGAAAACCTGTTTTTTTCCTTTCCCTGTTCACTTACAGATTTGCTGCATGATCTTGGACAAATCACTTCATCTCTGTAGGTATTTAGTTTCCTAGTGGGTGTAATGCCATCCTTTCCAACTCTGACACTGGTGATTCTGCTCCTACGTGGGGCTGTAAAACACAGTGCTGCTGCCTGGGCTTGCGATCCATTACAAGTCGAGAGTTGCTGCTGGCTGGCTTCTTCAGCTTCCTTTGGAGCTCACAGACTCCAAGTTTCATAATAAAAGCATATACATATACCACCACCTCACTGTTTCCTTATAGCGTCTTACAACGATATTAATGCTTAGCTTTCAACCGTGGAGGCAACAAAAACAAGGTCATTTCCATAAAGAAATGACAAGTCACTCAAAGCTTCCCCTTGAAGTCTCCTTTCTGTCTGCCAGTCAGCAGCCTTTGCTCTTCAAATAAGAATGGCCCAAACCAACTGTTGCACCAGCTTGCTCCTCTTTTCATGTCCACTGGATTTATAAATATAAATATAAATGATGCCTCATTCAATCTTGTGCCTCAAGCCAGAAACTGGGAGAGATCCATGACCCTTCTCTCTCCCTCAACTCTCCGGTCTAATCCATCACCAACCCCCAACTAGTTCATCCACTTCCGTCCTCCTCCAACATGCCAGGACTTGTCCAAGCTCCCGTCATCTCTCACCTGAGCTGTTGCACTGACTTCCTAATGGTCTACCCACGCCGACCCCCTATCCCATCTCCCACCCATTCTCGCCATCACAAAGTAATCGTTTCAAAATATAAATTAAATCACTTCACTCTCATGCTTAAAACTCTTCAAGGGGTCTCCCCATTGCACTTAAGATGATGTTTGAAAACCTCACTCTAGTTTACAAGACCTATGCGAGCTCTCCAGTCTCCTCTCACATCTCTCCCCGCCTTGATTGTTCCATTCCCAACACCATTTCCTCCTCAAAGCCTTCCCATGTCTGCCCACGATACACTCACTCATTCCTGTCATTCACTTGGCTAATTCCTACTCATGTTGTAGCTGGAATGTCATTTCCTCAGACAGGCCAGCCTGGGCTCCCTCTCCCCAAATAACTCATGTTCTTTGTACAGTCATCACCAATTACAATTATGTGTTTCATTGTTCACCTATTTATAACCCCCTCCCTCATGAGGTTCCAGGAAAGGATGGACCATGTCTGTTGTCTTCATCATAGTATCCCATTGCTCCCTGCAATGGCCAGTTCACTGTGAGCAAATAGTTGTTGAATGATTGGCCAAGTGAGGCCCCTTTGTTGAACATTTCCTTCTGCTGGTGACTTTACGTCCATCTTATAAGCTATTTTCAGGGGCAAAGCTGCAGATGATAATTTCTTTGTACATTTTTCACTTTTTCAGGAGCTCTCCCTGTGAAGAACCTTTTGGTTTTGGCCTTGGCAGGCCTTGTCTGAAAGTTGCCACCCTCTCTTCACATGTACCCTCCTTCGCTGAGGGATGAAGAAAGTTTACGAGTTTGCCAAGGGTAGGCAGGTTTGCAAGACATGTAACATGGTGATCAAGAGCATGGGCTTGGGGTCACTCACCACTGAGCTTTGAACCTTGGCTCTGCCCCCTTCTAGCTAACCTGACTTTGGGCAAGTAACTTAGCCTCAATTTCTTCAACCCTAAAATGGGGATAATGATAGAACTTCACAGATAGGTTGTCTTGTGGATTTAAGGAGGCAACAAATGTAAAATGGTTGGTACAGTGCCAGACACATAGCAAGTGCTTGATAAACATTAGCTTCTATTAATATGTTTCACTCAACCCCAGAAGGAAAGTCCAAATACTGAGCTCCAGGGCTGGGGAATTTCTGAGGAGGATTTTTTCTTTGTCTTCTGTGTCCCTTCCCATCACATTATACTCTACCCTATAATTTGTGGTCCCAAAAGGTGGCAACAAAAACGTGATAGACTGTAATTACCGATCCTGTTCGTCTGAAGCCATAAGCAGATCTGAAATTTACAAGCTAGCAGTATAAAATTGCTGATGACCATTATTTAAACTGTGGCAAGATGAAACATGTTTAAGGATAACTAATAATATTTTAAAGTCAAGTCACTCTTTCCTAGAGAGTGTCGGTGCACTGGCATTTGGCGACAGCTCCATAGAGAACCCTTGTAGGTAGAGAGTAGGTGATACTAACCTTCGAAACAGAACACACAGTGCCGGGGTACCAACAAGAATTTAACATTCCTCTCCTCCCTCCCTCCCCCACTTCCCGGCTTCAGCGACGTGATTTTTAAATGAGAAGCACATCCTGATCGCTCTGTGTAGGTGGTGGAGTGGGAGGAGGTGAAATGCAAGCTTTATTTTCCTGACTGCCTGTCATCCAATTCCTCGCTTTCCTCTGACTTTCATGAGTGATGAGGTCATCCCGGCGCAGGAAAATGAAACTCCTATTTTTCAAACCCAATAAAGGCCGGCATTGTGTGCCTGCGTAAACAGAGGCCAGACGGGTACGGTGGCAGGAACACTAGCGGCCCGCCCTCTGGCGGTCGCTTGAGACAGCTGAGCCCCGCGCTCCGCCAAACAGCGACAGGGAGGCGGAGAGGCCGCATGCTAAAATGTAAGTTAAAATTAGATCAACAGTCAGCTTGGCTCTCTCAATCAATGCTTCGCAGGGAGAGCGTACAACTATCTATTTATAAGCTAAACCCGGTATTATCTTCCTCTTTTAAGAGGCAAAGATCCATTACAGCCGCGGCAGGCGAGAGAATGTTCCCAGGGGCTGATGCGCGCCACGGTACAGCCTCGCTGGCTTGTCCCGGCTTCATTCGACCTCCCATCCGCGCGGGGTGGGCAGTGGGAGGATACACTCCTGCAGTCGGTGGCCCAGCTGCTCTCTACGGGACTCTTTCCCCTGGAGGACCACCCCCCCCCCCCCCAAGAACTCACTCCCGCCCATTCCTTACCTCTATGGAATCCTTAGCCTTTAAACAGACAGGACCAAAAAGGCATAACAATCATCAGGGGCCCTCCTGTAGATGCGGAGTCCGCAGTGGCCCCTTCCAACCCTTCAGGGCTTGACTGCCTGTGGACCAAGGTTTCTAACCTAGCTTCCCCAAGGGACTGCGTTACGCGGGCCTCTCTCAGCCAGTTGTAAATAACTGCAGTCTCCCTCCTCCCCAGTCAAAGCAGGGGTGGGAGTGGACTTAATAGCAATCTGTCCGATTGCATTATATTTAAGGCCTTGGTGAGATGCCCGCGTGCTCCATCCAGCCCCTGACGTACTGCGACACTAGGCATTCCCATTTTCCCCAGTGGGTGGAAGTCACCTCTGATATATAAAGAAATGCTCACACCTTGCATTTGTGTTAAAGTTGTCAAACTGTTTTCAGCTTTTGAAAGATGTTATAGACAAAGAGGCAAAATCTGATGCAGCACCACCTCCTCAGAAACACAAGATCAAATCATAGTTCTGGGGGAAAAAATTAAGCATTCTCATCTTAGATATGTATATATCATATTTCATATTTTATATGATATATTTGTATATTTTTCTTAATTTTTACTCTGCTCTTTTTAACGACTTTCTTGAATAACCACATTTACCATAGGAAAACTTTAAAGAGCCAAAGTATTTTAATATTAGCTTAAATATACATTAGACATATTTACTGTTTGACATTAAAGGATTTTGAAGTAAAGATAGAAACTGAAGTGTTCTTCATTTAGAAACAACCTTTTTCCTCCTCCTCAAATTCTTGTTGGCTCACCTCCAAAATATATCCTGCATCTGTCCCTTTCTCCCCATCTAGACCGCTTCTAGCTTAGCTACAAGTCACCATTCATCATCCTTCACCTGGATTTACAAAAATAGCATCTTGTCTGGGCTTCCTTCATTCACTTTCTCCCCACTGCAGTCAACCTGCTCCTCATAGCAACCAGAGTGTTCTTTTAAAATGTAAATCAGATCCTACCTCTGCTCTTTCTAAAACCTTCCCTGGCTTCCCACTGCACCTTGATTAGACACCAAATTCTTCAACACAGACAAAATGTGGTGTGTGAGCTGGCCCCATCCACCCTTGCTCGCGTCTTCTCATCTCACTGCACTTTCTCACTTTGTCATAGCCGCAAACCCACAAGCTCCTAGCACTTGCTATTCTCTCTGTGGAGAACTCTCTTTCAGAAGATCTTCTCAAAGCTGTCCTGTTGGCGCCACTCCAGTCTCAGCTCAGATATCAGAGACCTTAGCTGACCACCTGTTGCTCCTGCAGAACTCATGATCGCATCACCCTGTTTCCTTTTCAACACAGCAGTTAACTGAAATTGGACCGTTTATCCCTTTTCATATATGAGAAGTAAGCCCCATGAAAACAAGCTCTATCTTTCTTGTTCACTCCTGTCACTTTGGGTTCTAGAACAGTGCCTGGTCCATAGTTGGTATTCAGTATATAGTTATTGTATAAATTATTCGGTGTGACTTCCTGGTATCTATAGCATTATGCATATTCTGCCTTGAATTTTATAGTTATTTTTATACCCATATGTTTCCTCCTCTCAAGTGTGAACTCCTTGAGGCAGGATCATGTTTAGTTCATTTTATTCTCCATGGCCTTATGGAGTCTGGCGCATAACAGGTATTTAATGTACTTATTGGAATGAATTGCAATAAATGAATAGGTAATAAGCTGATATAATATGACTTTACCCCAGATTTAGCTTTCATCAGGGAAAATGCAAAAACATTATGCCATCCAAAGGCATAGATTGTTGCTTTGATCCTTGTAACACCCTACGACCCCCATCCCAACACTTGTTTTCAATATTTTCAAAGAACATTCATATTCATTATTTTATTTGATCTTAGTACCAGCTCTGTGAGATGGGGCCTTATGATCCACGTTTTACAAATGTAGGAGCTGAAGCTCAGGGACGCTAATTGACTTGCTTAAGCTTGCACAGCAAATATGAAGCAGAGACAGGACTAGACCCTGCTCATTTCAAACACCCACAAATAGGTACACATAAAAGCATGCACAGACATGTCTACATTTGCCAACATCTTCCCTCCTCACCCACATTTATGATTTGGATCAAATGGGATCATAAATGCAAAGTATCTTGAATGGAGTCTGGCCTATGACAGGCTCCCAATAAATGACCATTTCTTCCTCCTACCTGTACTATAGTGGCCATAATTCCTCCATCACAGTAAAGAAGAATGCATCTATCTTCACTTGTTCTTTTTATTACTAGACTGATTTCCAAGATTCTCCTTATCGTGAAATATTAATGCATAATATTAATTGGATACTTTCACAGATCTGAGCAGTAGCCAATGGATTTTTGCTAACTGGCAACCTACTGGCCTTCCATCTTCTACTCTGCATACAAACCAATGAGAACCATTGGTGAATACCTACCAGAACACAGCTTAGCTTAAGTTATACAGTTCAGTGTCAATGAGGAAATGGCACATAAAATGCCAAAGCTTATCAATCGTGAACAAACACTAAACATAGCACAGTCAGAATGGTCCAGTTATGTGCAGAATTAGTTTTACAATAGGCACAGTAAATCAAGAGCCTATTCTGATCATTCATTCATTCATTATTTATTGAGTATATTTTATGTGCCAAGCTCTGTACTCAGTGTTGGAAATATAGAGGCAAGCAAAAATTGATGAGGTCTCTAGCGACATGAGTCTAGTAGAAAAGATAGACTTAAACCGGAGAATCACACAACGGAGATCAATGTTGTGAGAGGGCAAAAAAGGAGGAAATGACACACGGAATTCAGGGGAGAATTCCTTGAGGAAGCGACGAATAAGCTGAGCTGTGCCTTAATTTCAGGTATGGCTCAATGCCTTCAATAGTTACTAAGGTAGGAAGAGGAGGAAGAAATGATCAAATAAGTAAATAATAATAATAATGGTGACTAACTTTTAAATTCTCTCATTTAATAAATATTTCTTGAATGCCTACTATGTGCCTAGGTGCTGGGGGTTACAGCAGTGGTCAAAGACAAAAATCCCTGCCCTTGTGGGATTACGTTGTAATGCGGGAAGGCATATGACAAACTAATAAAGAACTATAATAGAAAAGAATGTAAAATGGTGATTTCTGCAAAGGAGAGAAATAAACCAAGGAAGTAAGATAGGGAAGTGGTGTGGAGTGGGCGGTAAGGTATGATTTTACATAGTGTAGTCCCATCTGCCTTTACTGACTAATACATTTGAACAAGACCCAGCAGTGGTAACGGCAAGCGGTGTGGCTCTGAGAAGTTGGTGGGTGACTGCAGAAGGAAGAACTCCCCAGGAGGAAGACTCTCCAAGTACAAGGACCCTGAGACAACAGCATAACTGACTTGTCTGAGGAAGTACAAGGAGGCTGGTGTGTCTGAAATAAGCAGAGTAAGAAAGGGGGTAGCTAGTAGATGAGTTCACAGGGGTAATGGATCTTAAGGGACCTCTTGGTGATTGTAAAGATTTTGGCTTTTATTCTAAGTGCAATGGGAAGACACTGGAAGCTTTTGAGCAAATGATTGACATTATCTGAGTTACGTTTTAATAGTCACTCTGGCTGCTGGGTAGAGAGCACTTAAGTTCCAGGCAATGTGATATGTGTCTTAACAGGTGACTTCATTTTATCGTCACAATTCTGAGAGATACCGATTTTACAGGTGAGGAAACCACAGTGTAGGGAGTTTAGGTTTAAGTACTTGGGGTCACATGGTTAATAACCTATAGAGCAGGAATTAAAAGCAAAGTACTGTATTTCCAGCATGCAAGCCTTTAACCACAATATTAGAGACTGGGATGGTGGGTGGTGGTGATGAGAAAACAATAATACTGATCATCCATTGAGGATCTTGTGCCCTAGCTTTTATCATTAATTTTATTTCATTCTCACACAAATCCTAGCAGATAGGTACTATTGCCCCTATTTTTTTTAAACATCTTTATTGGAGTATAATTGCTTTACAGTGGTGTGTTAGTTTCTGCTTTATAACAAAGTGAATCAGCTATACATATACATATATCCCCATATCTCCTCCCTCTTGCCTCTCCCTCCCACCCTCCCTATCCCACCCCTCTAGGTGGCCACAAAGCATTGAGCTGATCTCCCTGTGCTACGTGGCTGCTTCCCACTAGTTATTTTGCATTTGGTGGTATATATAAGTCCATGCCACTCTCTTACCTCGTCCCAGCTTACCCTTCCCCCTCCCTGTGTCCTCAAGTCCATTCTCTACGTCTGTGTCTTTATTCCTGTCCTGCCCCTAGGTTCTTCAGAACCATTTTTTAAATGCTGGAGAGGGTGTGGAGAAAAGGGAACCCTCTTGCACTGTTGGTGGGAATGTAAATTGATAAAGCCACTATGGAGAACAGTATGGAGGTTCCTTAAAAAACTAAAAAACATACCATATGACCCAGCAATCCCACTACTGGGCATATACCCTGAGAAAACCATAATTCAAAAAGAGTCATGTGCCAAAATGTTCATTGCAGCTGTATTTACAGTAGCCAGGACATGGAAGCAACCTAAGTGTCCACTGACAGATGAATGGATAAAGAAGATGTGGCACATATATACAATGGAATATTACTCAGCCATAAAAAGAAACGAAATGGAGTTATTTGTAGTGAGGTGGATGGACCTAGAGACTGTCATACAGAGTGAAGTAAGTCAGAAAGAGAAAAACAAATACCATATGCTAACACATATATATGCCCTTTTATTATAGATAAGGAAAACGAGATTCAGTGAAGTTATGTAACTAACCTATGTTCAAACAGTTTATAATTAAAAGTTAGGATTCAAACCCAGGGCACTTCATCTCCCAGGCCCATGCTTTGCTGACTGCCAGATAAGTGTGTCAAAGTTTAAAATATTTTTATTATAAAGAGCCTATAATTGAATCATGTATTTAAAAAAATTCATTCTTTTTTTTTTGATTGGAGTGTTTATTCCATTTATTTATATAATTACTGAAATAGTTGGTTTAATTCTTTCTACTTGCTATTTTTTTCTATTTATCCCATCTATTCTGTTCCTTTCTTCTTCCTTTCCTACCTGCTTTTGAATCAAGTATGAATATTCCATTTTCTCATTCATTAGCTTTTTATTATACATTCTTGGTTTTCTTTTAGCTTTCCACCTAGAGGATCAGTATATACCCTCAGTATATATCCAGTATATATTCACAGTATATATCCTAACTTAGTATTTTTGCCACTTCACAAGTAATTCAAGAACCTTATAACAGTTTAATCTCATTTAGACCCTCAAGTTCTCTGTGATATTATTTATAATTTTACTTCTACATTGTTATTTTGTCACAAATATTTCCTTATTTTTGTTTTATAAAGTCAATATTTTCAAATATTTGCACATATATTTATCTGCTGTAGTTTTCTTTATTCCTTCCCTAAATTTAATATTTAAATCTGGGATTATTTTCCTTTTGCTTGAAAATTTTCCTTTAGTAAATTTTATAGTGCCATTCTCTGGAGACAAAGTCTGTCAAGGTTTGTTTGTTGGAAAGCATCTTATTTTGGCTTAACTTTTGATGTATCTTTTCACTTGGTATAATATTTTTCTTTCAGCTCTTTAAAGATGTTAAAGCATTATCTTCTGGCTTCCATAGATTCTGTTGAAAAGTCAGCTCTCTGTCTTGATGTTGTCACTTTGAAAGCAGTCTATTTTGTTTTGTTTCCCCCCTTTGACTATTTTTTCTGTGTCTTTAACTTTCAGCACTTTGAATATAATGCCCCTAGATGCGGTTTTCATTGTATTTATTCTTCTTAGTGTTCCCTGTTCTTGGATTTGTGGGTTGATATCTTTGCTCAATCTTGGGAAATTCTCAGTTTTATATCTATAACAATTGCTTTTTTTCTAGTCCCTTTCTCTTCCTCCTCTGGGACTTCACTTATACATGCATTAGATCTTTTGTCTAGGTACCACATGTCTTTTATGTTTTATTCTGTTCTTCTCACTCTTTTCCCCTTACTTTTGTGTTTCAGTTTGGGTTTTCTTTCTTTTTTTTTTAAATTAATCTTGTCTTTGAATTAAATATACTGTGTTCCACATGCTATTAAACTCATCCAGTGAATTCTACAGTTTAGATATTATTGTATTTTTCAATTCTAGAATGCCCGTTTGATTTTTTTTTAGCAATGCCAATTCTCTGTTGAAATTTTAATCTTTTAATCAATTTCTCCTTTATTTTCTTTAATATAATAATCTTAATTATTTAAAAATCCTTTTCTGCTAATTACCATATTTGCATTATCTGTGGTTATGCTTCTATTGTTTTATTTTTTGCTCTTGATTATCAATCACATCTTCCATTCTTTTCTCATGTTAGGAATTTTGACTTGTAGTATAGACATTGGGTATTAAAAACAACACAACACAAAACAAAAAACACCAGAGAATGCTTGGCTGAAATCTTCTACCAGCAAGTGTTCCTCCTTTTCTCTGATAGGCAGATAGGTAAAAATTGAGCTGGGTGTGAGGTTGGGTTGCAGTTTTTAGTAAGTGTCAGTTCACCTCTGGTTTGTCCCTGTTCTTTGTAGAGAGTTCTTTTGGGCTTTTGATGGGGAGCCTAACAGCTCCCTGTCTCTTCAGCTCTAAAAGTTATGCTCTTCAGAAATCTTGAGCTTACAACGTAGACTTCCACTTCACACAGGTTCAAAGCCTGGCAAATGGTTTAAGGGGAAGAACTGTTGTGCATTCATTGCAAACCCAAATTTCTAGTTGGACTGTGTCTCCTAGGCACTGCAGACTGTAAGAGATTTTACTTTCTCTTTCTGGTTCAGCCCACATAAGTCTTCCCTACCACCCCAGAACATAAGAGAAAGAGCCTTGCATTTCTCTGTTTTCTAATCCATTATTTCAGTCTCACACATTCAACAAAAGTTCTGCTGTATTCTCTTTTTCCCAGTACAGTCCTCTGCTTGGCCTAAATCCAGTCTTCAGCTTGTACCCACAATGGACAAATATGCCTTGGGAAGCAAACAGCTGGTGATTGTAAGCTCACTTAGAAATTTTAGTTTATCTAATTCTCTTTGCATCCATAGCTCTTCAATGTCTTTATTGATATTTGAAATGTATCTGGTTTTTTTTTTTTTTCTTTTCTTTTTGCTACAGTGTGGTTGTTAGCCTGCTGTGACCTCCTACATTCTATCCAGGAGTGAAAGTCCCTCTCAGATGCATAAGTGGTTAGAAATTTTGGAGCTGGAAAGGACTTTGGCATTTACCAAATACAGATACCTCACTGGACATATACAAAAATAGATACTCAGAATGGTAAAGTGATTTATTCTAGACTCTAAACTAATCATGCTAGAAATTAGACCTGAGGTAAGCCCTGAGATGGGTCTCTTGATCCCAAGTTCAGTATTCAGGAAGACAAGAAGGAGAAAAGGAGACAGACATAAAAAGAATATACCATGGAAAATACTCCACCTGAAACGGAGAGCAATTTTGGAGTCTTTGCAGTAGTTGTCCAAGTGATCAGCCTTCAAAAATTCATGTTGGAAAACCTAGCTAAGGTCTTCTGAGTCAATCGTAAAACCTAACATTTGCTTATTTCTTTTCTTCCTACCTTGTTTGAAAACAGGATTTAAAATGGAGTGCCAATGTTAAGAGCTCCTCCAGGGAAGGTTACAGATGGGGCAAATAGGATGGACATGTGAAGAGTAGGAAAGGCTGTTATCAGAAAGCTGAGAATATTATCCTTGGCTGGGGCATACTGGTAGCTGATGAAATTTCAGCGTGTTGTAGGTGTTGGCAGCTCATATGAGTTACTCTGCTCAACAGAGTAACTGAGGCAAAGACTGGATTCGTGTCCTCAAAAACATAATAAGTGAATGTCTCTATCTTTTTCTGTAGGGAGAGTTTATCACTGTCACCTTTCTCCCCTCTATCGTTGTTGAGCTAGTCAAGGTTTGAAAGGAAGGAAAGAGAGAGCTGGATTAATTTCTGGAACAGGGAGCACAGAGACTCATTCCTTCCCAAGATGCACACATACACACCCCAGCTCCAAGACTCATGGGGAGACAGATTCCCTTTGACCCAATTCTGACTAAAGAGCTTCTGCAAAGACTTCTTGGGCAGAGCGTCAGATGCCAGGGACACAAAAGCTCCATGATAAGGATGGCAGACCTGGCAGACAAGTTTAGCTGCCATTCCAGCACTGTACTGGCTTCCCCAGGCTTCTTAACTTGTCATATGAGACAATTAAATCCCTTACTTGCTTTAAAAAAAGGAGCAAAACCCATCCCTTCCCACGATGCCCCTCCACTTCCACCAACACACCAAGCCCTCACCTCACACGTGGCATAGGAAGAACCATTTGAATTTACAGAAAGTCAAAATCCCGGGAAGATACTTTAAAATAAATGTGATTTTTATGTTTAGTCTTTAATATGGTAGTTGTATATTTATTTAACATTTGTGGTATTTTGTCCTATTCTTGATTGAAATTTTATATCTCTACTCAAGCCTAGAACAGGTGTTGCTAAGCAATTTAACAATGTAAATAAGTAACACAGTGGGGTTCAGAATCAGTGGGAAGTAGTATGTTCAAACTTTTTAGAGAAACACACTGTATTTAAGTATATTATCTCATTATTGTTTACATGCAAATGTGTGCTGTTTGTAGATGATTCACATTTCTTCATTAAGGAAGGACCTCTTCTTTACCATTCTTGTAGCAATTTTTGTGACAAAGAAATCCCCATTTCTTTAAAATTATCTACTATTGATGATAGCTAAAGTTTCTTGAGTACTTGCTATGCACCAGGCATTTTCCTAAGCAAGGAACACTTTCTACAAGCTATTGCATTTCATCTTTACAGTAGTTCTATGAGGTAGGTACAACTATTATTCTCCTCTTAAACTAAGGAACCTGAGACTTAGCAAGGTTAAGTAACTTGCCCAAGGACATCTAGTAAAGGGGAGAGTCCAGTTCGGTCTGACCCAAAAGCCCATGTGCTAATAATTTTGTACTTATCAGAATGATCTTTCAATAGCTCCAAACTAGTAGGTGCAAATCTTTCCTTATGAGTGATGGTCAGTCATGGTTGGTTCCTAAACAACAACTCCATTCCTTCTTCCTGCTCTCAGCGGGTCATGTTTTTGGGACCAGTCTTCTCTGTCAGATAGTCGTGGTCAAGCTGAGTTGCCTGAAGCATGAAAAAGAGAAATGAGCAATTTTGAGAAGAAAGACTGACTTGGTATCTTGTGTGTAGCAGCCCCCTTGCTGGGCTCCAGCACATCCCTTACTAATTGCATAATCCGAGGGCATTATCTTTGGTATTCCTTATCTGTAAAACTGGAACATTACCAATGTTACAAGGTTGGGAGGGGGCAGGAATGAAGTATTACAAGCACCTAGGTCAATGCAGACACATGAAAGTGTTTGTCAAATAGGAGTTCCCTTTCCCTTCCTGGTCCTATCATTAATACATCCTTGTGGAATATCTCTCTTCAAAGTTAGCACCTTGTCTAGAAGATTTTTGGAGCACATTGTTGATATTGACTTTGAAAATAACTGGGGGAAGATTGTGAGATGAATAATGTGAGGTCATCTTTAGGCAAGCAATTCTTCACTTCTTATTTTATTTGTACTCATAATTCTAATACAGTTGACTATTGAACTATGTAGGGGTTAGAGGCACCGACCCTCATGCAATGGAAAACCCATGCATAACTTTTGACTCTCCCCAGACTTGACTACTAATAGCCTACTGTTGACCAAAAGCCTTACTGATAACGTAGTTGATTAACCTATATTTTGTATGTTATATGTATATCTCTATATTTTATTTATTCATGTCATACTAACTTTTTTCTTAAGCTTTTCTGAAATTTCTAGGCTATGTGGTTTGTCTGTGAGTTTGTTCAAATTGCTGCAAATCTCCAAAAATTTTTCCAACATATTTATTGAAAAAAAATTGTGTACAAGCAGACCTGCACAGTTCAAACCTATGCTGTTCAGGGGTCAGTTGGACTTGCTTTGGGAGTAGTCCTCCACTTTAAGTGTTACCCCAATTTCCCCATTTGGCATAAAGATTTCCTGCTCTCCCTCCCCTTTCATCCCAACAGAGAAATTCCCTGATAACATACCCAGGAAGTAGAATTCAGGACTCCTTTTCTTCATCTGAAGTCGAACAGCCCTCCTTGAATGGCGGGCATTTTTCTCCTGTGATAAATTTGTCTTCTTGACAAACTCAAGCCATTGGCCTCCAGGTGGAGCTGCATGAAAGACAGAAAGAAGGGAAAAGAGGAAAAAACCAGGTTGGCACTCCAGAGATGCAGACGACCTGAGAAAGACACAATGAAACACAACAATGGTGCGTGGTCCTTAGGGGATTTGTGGGGAAGAGAGTGGTGAACTGATTCAGCAGTTTACTCCCGCAAGAATTTGAAGAGACTGCCGATTTGCTCAGCCAGCCAGGACAGGATGCAAGAGGAGTGAGACACAGTCCCCATGGAGCTGGAAGTCTGGGAGTAGCAGCACATAGACTTGGAGGAAGAACAGCAAAGTACCCATCACATTCAGTGGGAAACTGTGGTGCAGCTTAGGACATGGTTTCATAGGTGACAGAAAGGCTAGTATCAATTTTTTTGCCTGCTGTTCTATTCTAGGCACTAAATTATATGAGTTAAATCAATTGTCTCATTTAATTTAATCCTAAAAATAAACCTTTGACATGAGTGCATTTTGATGGTGAGGAAACTGAAGCACAAAGAGATTAAATAACCTGTCCAGGATCGAACAGCAAGCAAACTACAGGATTTCAACTTAGACCTGTCTGAATACAACACCCAAGCCCTAAGAAAGCCTAGAGCCTCTTGCCAGCTACATGACTAAGCCCTCCTAACTTTTCTGTGCCTCAGTTTTCTTTTCTGATGAGTGGAGATAATAGTGCCATACTAGGATTATTTGGGGGGTGATGCTTTGCTTGTACCTTCCTGTCTGGCAGTCTGCCTCTCACCTTAGACCCTGCTAATTGGACATCGTTGCCCTCTAAGCACATGATCCTGCTTCCAAAAGAAGTCTGCCCAGACCAGGTGGGCACTTGACTCAAGGGGTGGAAGTAGAGAGCGACAGGTCCCAGAACCACCTTAATTTCATGTGTCCTGAGGGTTGATTGTTCACTTTTTCCTAGATTCCGGTGAGACTGTGCTACAACTTTACAATAATACCCCCAGGCTCCATTCCTTCCTGTTTTCTTGGGCTGAATTGAGCTTTTGTTACCTGTGACCAATAGATACCTGACTAGAACAAATGTTTTCCTCATAGAGTTATTGTGAAGTATCCATGAGATAAGGTAAATTACAAAGGGCAAGATTGATAAGGCTGTAGCTATTTATCTTAGTGAGTAAAATAGCAATTTGGCCTTTATAATTGAGTCCTGAGATGTTCAGTTTATGGAATACTTCATTATGTCGAAAGGAGAATTTACACAAATTTCACTGCTGCTTTTCCTGCCAGGAGGAATCAAAGTGCCTGATAGTCATGTCAGACTAAAGATGTGCAGCCCCTGGGTTCTCTGTATTTGGGAGAGGATGGCTCCAGGCTGGTCATCTGGGAACCACTTTAAATTAGGTTTCCATTGGAACCAGACTGTACCCTGCGGAATCTTCTAGAGGGATTCATAGATTGCCTGAGTGAATGGGCTGACAGGCTGGCTGGCCACGCACTATCTCTACCCGTGTGAAGGTTCTGAGAGATGTGTGCACCTCAACTCCAACGAGTAGTTTCACCAAGGAGACTTCTTATTTGATCTGGTTCATTTGCATCAACTGGTCAGGTCACGCGCCACGGCCAAAGCAACTATATAGACATGAATAGGACCTGAGAATACAAACCTGCTTCTTTTAAAAATAAAATAAACTCTACTGGACATTTTAAGTCTGGGTTATTTAGTATCATAAGTGTTTTGCCTTTGGGCTGACGATTCAGTGGGTTTGAAGAGCTAGTCAGAAACAGCACACTTTGTGCTGCCGTCTTATTCTTCACAGGGTTGCACATTGCTTGATTCATCACGGACCTCGGGGTGCCAAGCCTTCCTTTGTTTCTTGATAATTTCAATACCTCTCCGATTAAGGCGAAGCCATTTTCACCTGATTTTCCTCCCCCCACCCTCTCAACCTGCACCCCACATTCTCCTACTTTCTCCGGGGAATCACATTCCTTCATTCACTGCCCCCCAGTCAGGCAGCAGAGGAAGCAATATTTTTTTCATTGAGTTTTCTCATGGTTGCTTTATTATTTAACTCAGACCGTGTAAATCACCAGTCGGAGGGTGACCTTTGGGTGAACCTCATTCTGAATGTCAGTTGACTGATGCAAAGACACTCAGTATATTTTCCTGCTACTTTTACGAATCTCACTTTTCTCAGCTTTTGCCCATTAGGATCAGTTATGACGCTTTAAAATAAAGTGTCTTTTGTTGATATTATGAAGGGTTCCATTCTCACTCCAGTAAAGTAGCGGGTCAGTGCATACTCTCTTTGGGAGAATTTTGGAAGAGGATCCGTGACAGCTTTTAATCAGATGATTCCTCAGAAGAGGATGCTGAAAGCTGCTTTGTGGTTGGTGTCCTTTAATTACCAACATCATCAGAAAAAGAAACCACACCATAATCTCCCATCAGTGGATTACATTGTGGACATCGGACAGAAATCCTCCTTTTAGAGTATCCCTCTCCATGGTGGGGAGTAGGGGACAGTGGTACTTGCCCAGTTGCCTTCTCTGTGTACTAGGATCTTGGTGGTAGGGTCAACCTAGGCCAGATATCTATCTATAACTATACCAAATGAGTTAACCTGGGACTTCATGAATTCAATAGTAAATGTTTACCATGCCTGTGAAAGATAAATATAAACAAATATAAAATAAAAATGAACATTGATTACTTACTGTAGGCCAGGCATGAATCCTACCTCATCCTCTAAGCAACACTATGAGATAAAATAACAGCTAAGATTTATTGAGCTCTCACTATGTGCCAGGAATTATTCCAAGTGTCATCTATGTACTAACTTACTTATTTAATCCTCCTAATAGCCTCATGATGTGGGTACAGTTTTTGGACCCATTTTATAGATGAGGATGCTGAGGTCCACAGAGAGGTTAAATAACTTGTCCAAGGTCATACAGCTGGCAAGTGGTGAAGCTGGGATTCAAACCCAGCAGTGTGATTTCAAATCCTGTGCGATAAATTACAACCATACCTGCAAAAGATACCTGATGGACCAGTGAAAACTTCCAGTCCCTTCTGTGACCGAGGGAATAGTGATGCTTACGTGTGGTCAGGACTTCTCTGCTCTCACCTCCTGCTGATCCTGGCTGCAGCCCCTGCGCTGTTTTCGTCACGGGCAGCCTGTGTGGGAATGGTGCTGGCTCCTTGTGGGGTCCTGCTACTACCTGGAGATCTTTCTCCATCTCTGCTAATGTAATTTCTCATCTTTCCCTTTAAATACAGTCTTTGTCTGTTGATTTCTATGGAGATTGGCTCCCTCAATACTTTCTGCAATATATCTGCCTCTAATTGCCAAGAAATACCTCTCTCTGGGTTTGTTTACATGGCACTGTGGCTCTGTCTGCTCCAACCATGCCCTGTCTGCGTTCCTCTCCTCTATTAGCATTCTCTGCCACACTGAGGCTGTGAAAAGAGCCATATTTCTCTGCCTTTGCTGGGAAGAAACATTTTGATATTGGGATTTTCAGCTAAAAAGTGAATGTCCCATTGAGCACCTCTAGGACACAATTAAATCTCACTCAGTCTTATAATAGCTCAGGAGTGTTCTGATGGGTTTTACGCATTTTTATATCCAATGTCAAGTAGGTTACCAAAAAAGTACGAGTCCTGCTTTCTACGTTGAGACGGAGCAAAGAGGAATGGACATGGACTTTGGAGTCGAGCAAACCCGGGTTTGCATCCCAGTTCTAGCACACACTGTCTGTGTGGCCTTTGACCACTTACTGAACCTCTCTGAGCTTTCTTCTTCTATGAAACAGATAAAACAATACCTCATAGAACTTTTTGAGCATCAAAAATGATAGTAGATGTGATGTTCCTGGTATAGACTAGGTATGCAATTGTTTTTCTTTTCTTCCATCAGGTTTCCTGTTCTGCCAATATTTGGCTGTTGACCTTGACCTCTTTGGAACTCATTTTCCTTATTAGTGTTTTTTTTATAAATTATTTATTTACTTTTGGCTGTGTTGCGTCTTTGTTGCTGCGTGCGGGCTTTCTCTAGTTGCGGAGAGCGGGGGCTACTCTTCATTGCAGTGCGCGGGCTTCTCACTGCAGTGGCTTCTCTTGTTGCAGAGCACAGGCTCTAGGAGCACGGGCTTCAGTAGTTGTGGCATGCAGCCTCAGTAGTTGTGGCTTGCGGCCTCTAGAGCACAGATTCAGTAGTTGTGGTGTACGGCTTAGTTGCTCCACGGCATGTGGGATCTTCCTGGACCAGGGCTCGAACCCGTGTCCCCTGCATTGGCAGGCGGATTCTTAACCACTGTGCCACCTGGGAAGCCCTCCTTATTTTTAAAATGAGGTGTTAGGATAAGTTGACTGCCAAAATCTCTTCCAGCTTTAAGTCTCTCCTATATCAGTCTCGGTAGAGGTGCTAAGTGCTTTCCTTATGTTATCTCATGTGATCCTCTTCACAACCGTTTGAGTCAGGTCCTATTATATTTCACATTTTACCGATGAGAAAACTGAGACTCAGGAAGAACGAGTAAGTGGTCAGCATTACTTAACTAGTGGTTGGCTAGGAAATGAGGATTTGAACCCAGAGCCTACATATTAGATCAGTGCCCTGAACTGCAGGGCTCAGAGCCACATGCCGTAGATCCTTATACAATGGCTTCTCAGCAGTTACTCCCAATGCCTTTGATCATGCACCACCCATGCTATGACGGGCGGGCTGTGTCCTGCCCAGTGGGTTTACTAACAGGGCACAAATCCAGAAAGCTAGGAATTTCCCTGGAATGATAGGACAGTGCCTCACACAGGACACGAATGGATGACAAAGAATTGCTGACTGATTGGGTAGATGGCTCCTCAGCCACCTGACCCATCGGGGCAGAGAGTGTACACAGGTGAACACTGTACAGCCTAAAATGACTGCTGGATGAAATAGCTGGCAAGCATGTCTGGGTCACTCTTTGGTGATATCAGGGCATCCTTCTTAGCAGTCCTACTCCCTTATCTAATTTCTTGCCTCTGATATGCCATGGCTTCAGAAACCAGCTAACCAAACGTGTTAGAGCTGTGCTTCGCATAAGAGTAAGTATACTCTGTGGAAGTCGCTAAGCCACACTTGAAGAAGTGTTAGTGCTTGAAGACGGTGACATTTCAGTGTCATCAGAGAGAAGGAAAAGCCGTTGAAAATAATTTGAAGCCTATCAAATGTTTATACTAATTTGCATACATAAATACGTAGATGTTTATATCTGCTATACCCACATTTGGCTCTGCTTAAATGTTCTGTTCCTTGCTGGGCTCAAATGCAGACTCAAATAGTAGCCATGCTCAACTTTCCCACAGAAATTGCCTAAAACACCAGGTACTGACTCCTGGTCATTTTATTGGTGTTTCTTTCAGGAACCCACATTGGCATTATAATTATCGGTTGGTAGGAAGCTGACACCTACTTTCCTGGGCTTTGTTACCTTTCTTTTTTTTTTTTTTCTTCTGGAGATATATTGGGTTATAGCTTAGCAATGTTACAGAGAAACTCACGTGCTTAGGTGATTGTAATGTGCTATTTTCTTTAACTTATTAAATAAAAACTCACCCATCAGCAGTGTTTCAGATCCAATTGAATTTTTATTTCACTTTAAAACCTTAAAAACCAGCAGGAAAATTGTGCTGTAAGACCCTGAGTGGCAGCCAACATCTTTCATCAAAGAAACTCAAAATACTTCCCAAACATTAATTAAACCCCATTACATTGTAGCCTAGAAATGTATGCTGCATTTTTTCTTTTTTTAAAAAAAAAAAATGAATGCAAGCAAGTAAGAAACAGATGTACATAGCAGAGGAAAATGAAAACTTCTTGAGGAAAAAATTTGAGTTTTCAAGTACCAAGGGCATCTACTCCCTCTTTTTTTTTTTTTTTAATTTAATTAATTTATTTATTTATGGCTGTGTTGGGTCTTCGTTTCTGTGCGAGGGCTTTCTCTAGTTGCGGCAAGTGGGGGCCACTCTTCATCGCGGTGCGCGGGCCTCTCACCATCGCAGCCTCTCTTGTTGCGGAGCACAGGCTCCAGACGCGCAGGCTCAGTAGTTGTGGCTCACGGGCCTAGTTGCTCCGCGGCATGTGGGATCTTCTCAGACCAGGGCTCGAACCCGTGTCTCCTGCATTGGCAGGCAGATTCTCAACCACTGCGCCACCAGGGAAGCCCCACTCCCTCTTAATAAAATGATATTCTAGTCCCCGATCGCATCTGGCTGCTCAGCTTCTTACATATAGAGCTGTTGATCCAATTTTCCTTTCTACAAGCATCATTCTCTTGGCACAGGCAGAAACATTTGCTTCTTAGTTTTATTGCCATCAGACGTGGTAAGGCTGTGGCCCACAGGGAGACTTGAACAGTTTCTAAAGCAACAAGGAAGTTGTACACTTTCCTAGTGTCACACCCTGTGTACCTGGTCCACTGGGAGCGGAAGTATTCTAAGCCAGGTTGCAGGACCTATAAAATGAGAGTTAGAGCCTAGCCCTGGCTTGGAGCTTTGAATTGCACCTTGAGGTCATGCAAGGAACCTAGCGGGACTGTGCACGGGGCGGGCTGGAATGCAGACAAGCCTGTACCCTGCTCGCTCTCCACTCCCATCACCACTCACCCCTCCAAGCCCCACAAGAGAATGCTGAATTGCTAAGCTTGAAACCGCAGAATCCTTTTCCCAGAAATCCTCTGACTCACCCAAGCAGCAGTACCACCCTTAAAGCAGGAGTTGACTGCCGGTTTGCTAGAATTTTTGGCTGGCCTTGAGTCCGGCTTAATTGCTCCAGTCCTCATCTCCCTCGACTCATCAGATCACGCCTCCTCGTGTCTTGCAGTTTCCATGCCTAGTGGATTCAACATCTGGGCTATGTATTCTTCACCAGTTATGATTATTTTTGCATCTAGTCCAATATTATCCCCATGAGTATTAGTTGTTGCTGCTGTTGTTATTATTATTATAATCCTCTGTGTTCTTGAAACTCTAGTAGTTTAATCAACAATTTTAAAGAACTAGGTACCATATATAACAGTAATAAAACTACTTTTCCTTTTAAAAATGTTTTCACAACCAGGATCTTACGTCTTGGATTCATTTCTTTATTTGCTCATTTACTCATTCATTCAACCAAGAGACTCCTATGGTCTCACTGGGGATAAAACGATAATTAAAATATGGTTCCTGGTTTCAAGGAGCTGACAGTGCAGAGCGGAGACGCGTACACAGAACTGAGAAGACAAGTGCTGTGCTTGAGCTGATCGACGTATATACCAATGAGAAAAAAGAGCCGTAGAGAGCACAGAGAGCTTCTCAAAGTCACACGGCTAGTTACTTGACGAATAAAAGCTAACATCCAGACCTTCTGGTTATTGAGCCACTGAATTTTTGCCAATTCTGCCACTCGGTTTCCTTTCGAGCTGTGGTTCTCAAAACTGTGGTCCAAAGACCAGCCGTATCAGCACCATCTGAGAACTTGTTAGGAAAGCAAATTCTCAGCCTCCGCCCCAGACCTACTGAGTCTGAAATTCTGGAAGTTGGGCCCAGAAATCTGTATTTTAATAAGCCCTCCAGGTGATTCTGATGCACACTGAAGTTGGAAAACTGTTGCTTTAGATCAATGCTTCTCAAACATCAGTGAGCATAGGAATCACCTGAGAATCTTGTTAAAGATGTAGATTTTGATTCAGTAGGTCTGGGAAGGGTTTTGGTTCTGCATTTTGAATAAGCTCCCTGTCTATGCCTATGCTGCTGGTCTTTGCTTAAGTAGCAAGAATATATAGAATAGTAACATCAATAGGAGCAATGGTTAATCCCAGCTGACGAATGGTGCTGGGGTGTCAAGTGAATTCAGTAAAATGATTTCCTGTCACCTAAGAGCTTAAACACTAGCACAGACAACGTTCAGATGGATAGACTTTCAGGGCACAAAAACTGTCAAATAACTACTGAATGTGTGCACGTGTGTGCATGTGTGTGCATGCACGAGTGATGCACATGCATGCGTACACACAAAGAGAACAGGTAAATATTTAAAGAGGCAATCTTACATAGCCGCACCTCTCTTATCGAGGGAGCATTTGAATATACTGGTATTATAACCAAACATAATCAAGAACCAAGAGGCCAGAAACATTTCTCTGAGTAGTCAAAATAAACAACACAAAGTCCATCATTTTTATGGATAGATTAGTCCTTCAAATCCTTATTTAGAGTTATCTATTTTTATTTTACATAAAATTCTTACATAGTCACATTAAAAACAGACTTAAGAGTAAATTGGATAAGCGAGGTCAAAATGCTATAGACAGGCATTCTGACAGTAAAGCAGTGCCAACTGACAAGAGGGGAAAAATTGTGTGTGTGTGTGTGTGTGTGTATACAGATACACATATATAAAACTCAGCAGATTGGAACCACTTAATATAGGGGAAACACATGGGTAAACATCAATAAAGAGCATTGTATAGAAAGCATAATGTAGTAATCACAGAACATGCAGAAAATAATAAAATTACAAAATGTTCAAGATATTTGGAAAACATATAAAACATTTGAGACAGTTCCCCCCCACCCCAAAAGGGTAGAGCTGTTAGATTTAGCAAATAAAAATATTTTATCTGGAAATCCTAAAAATAGTTAAAAATAAGAGGGCTTGATAATCTCTGGGAATTTCATTGATGTGGATTGCCATTTTCTCTGAAATGCCTGTCAAGCATTACTGTAGGGGAGGTTGCAGAGTGGTGACTGAAACAGGAAATGTTGGAGTTGTCTGCTTGGACAGGGAAAGTCCCAGGCAAATTTACTCTAGGCCTCTCAGTTGGTTAAGAAGGGTGTGTCTGTTGGGACTGTTTCTGGCTGCAAGTAACGAAACCCAACAAAAGATAGCTTAGACAGGAAAAGAGTTTACTGGTCTCATGCCGCGGAAGATCAGAGTTAGGCAGTCCAAGACTAGTGTGAATCAGCAATGTCATCAAGAGTCCAGATTCCGTTGATACTACTGTTTCATCATCTTTAACATTGTAAAATGGCTGTTGTACTTCCAGACAGTAAGTGTAGGTGACAGGCAAGAAGGGGGGAAAAGGCAAGATAAAGTTTAAAGGGCCCAAGAGCACACCAGCCAAAATTGTCTTTAAGAAAATTTCCTGTGCGTCGCACCCCGTGAAGTCCTTTTTCATCTCCTTGGTCAGAACGTGGTCATCTAGGGTTTCCTGATTGCTGGGAATCTGGAAAATTGGACACATACACCTTGGATAAATTCAAGGTTCAGTTGTTAAGGAAAAAAGGAAAGAATGAATGAATATTGGGTGGGCAATAAGTAGTGTGTGTCTTAAGGTGTTTAGTGAAGAGGTGGTATTTCAATAGTGGATGAAAGAAAAAGAGAAAGTCTGGGTGAATGATGGAGGAATCCCAAAGAGATTTGGAAACGTGAGTGAAGAGGTTGTATTAGGTTGGCTGTTCAGGAAAACTAATATATGACCTCAAGTGGCGTCAAATCACCCAATTCAAAGTAAACCTCCATTTTTAAGATCTGGAATATGTCATTTTGCCTGACCCTCTGTACCTCAGACTGTTTTGGAAAACAAGCTTAGTGCTGAGTGACAAGTGTTACATATTTATTTGACACTTACTTATTAGTAGACAATGTTCTCAGTCCAGTTTAATTTGAGAGACATAGCAGGCAAGGTCTCTGAGCCATTGATAATCTATTACAGGGTGAACCTTACGATATTACTTTAACCATCATTATAAGCAAAATGGGAACATCTTTGCAGTTTTCATAGCATCCTCTGACTGGACTAGTGGAATCTATAATACTGTGTAAAACAAATGACTATGTTACATCAGGAAAATAGTGAGAAGTTGGTGAAAGCTTTACAAAATAATGTTTGAACCAGACCTTAAAGGATGAGTAAGATTTCACTAACTGATGCAGACACAGAGACACTTCAAGACCCTGCATGGTTAGAGCACTGTTAAATTACCTTGAAAAGACATCTTGCTATGTCAGAAAGATCAACTCACCTATTTTATAAAGAAAAAATTGTAAGAAAGTGTAGGTGAAGTAAGTTTTCTTGAATGTTGCATTGGCCTTCTGCTTTAATTCTGATTCAATTATCCAGAAAACATCATTCCCCCCAAGTCCTTTGAAATAATCGACATTTTACCTGAATCCAAAAGCATCCTTCTTTTCATAGTGTGTTTTGTGAACATTTCCTTCCTTTCTCTCCTGCAGATATTGTGAGTAACCCAATTTTGTTCATTTCTTGACAGGTGAAAAGGTGGCAGTCTCTTATTTCACCTCCATTTAAGCAACAATGTCGGGAATTGTTCCTTCTGGCTTGATATTTGTATGTTGGAGGTGGGGGAACAAAAGGCACGAAGAACAAAATTGGGAAACGAGGGTAAGAACATGTCGCTGCAAACCCTGGGAGCAGTCAAATCAGGCTGCCAGCTGCAACAAGAATCTCTCTAATAAGGAAATTAGAGCATGATCATTTCTGGCTATGTGACTCTGATTCTAAATAGGTTTTACAAATAGATTGTGATTGAACTTGGAAACATAAACAAATTGGCTTTGTGGAATAAAGGCTGCACTACATTTTAGTTAGACAATGAAAATGCTTTTGTGGGAGGCTCTCTGGGAGAAGGGACAGCTATTTTAATGAGAGCGTATGCATTTGTGAAACACACCGGCTTTGTTGTTTTCTCTTTGGAGAGTCAGGTCCGATACACTCAAAGGAAAGTTTCCCAACAGGGTCCCTAAGAGGACAAGTGATAAAGGCAGGGAATGGGCAGTGTGTATTTGAAACTCCCCATTCAGTTGCTGGGAGGAGAGGTGCCATTTAAAAATAATAGATTTTAAAATATCAGTAGCTTAAAAAATTCTAGTCAGCCATCTCCCTTGGACATTTCTTTTGTCTCTTGGAGGTTTGGGGATAGAGGTTCTCTAAGCTCTATTAATATATTTTCACTTATAAATATTCAAGCAGTGTTCCTGACGCCTCCCCAACTGACTCAGTGCAAGCTCCCTACGCTGGCAAGAGCGTGGTGCCCGAGGAGATGCGAAATTTCTAACAAGGCCCCGGGTCAGCCTCAGACAACCCAGAGCCATTTGAAAACACCAAAGACTTTTCAGTCAGGATAAAGGGTTTATAAATGCCCGTGTGTCCAAGCTTATATTCCACATGAGAGGATTAGCTTCCACTCTCTGCAAACTCTCCCAGTTGGTATAAGTAGTCATGGTTTTGCGTGTTTTGTGTGAAGCACAAAACACGCAAAGGTGAGGGAACACATCTGCCTGATCGGAAGATGCTCTTTTTTATTTCCCTTTTTCTAAATCGACTGATTACTCGCTAAGGCCTAATACACCATGGAGTACAAGTCAGCAAAATCTCTCCGATAGTGATCAGTTCATATATTTAGAAACAAAGTGTGAGGCCTGGTGGGGACCATAAGGTCATTGGCTTGCTGGGTAGGAGTTTAGATCCAGCTCCCACAGAGTACATTCCGCTGTGTCAAAATGCTTACACTGTGGACATTCTTCCTATGATCTAATGATCTAAGCCTAGATCCTTTTGTGTCAGCTGTTCTCCCCACATCCGGGTATATTCCTAGGAAGTGGATGAAGTCTGGAGCTCCATTTACTCATTCTCCCTTATTGGGATATGGGGTCTCTCACATCCCTGGGGCCTGAGTGGGTGATTTCTCCCACTAAATGCTTTCTAGGCCCAAGTGAATCAACATACAAGGGCTTACATCTACACTTCATCTATGGCTCCATTGACACACACACATCCTGTAGGAAAATGAAATATTTTGCTAAAAGAAGCTTATATTGTCTCACATTTTCATTTCAGAGATACTTCATTTTCATTTATGATTCACCTTTAAATGGATGTTTAGTTCTAATATTTCAGTCCCCTGCTGCTGCTTTTTCTGTCAAGCATATAGAAATTTATAAATGAATCACCAGGTGGGCTTCTTATTTAAATGGAACTCAAATTAATTCATTGTAGAAATAAAATTTCTGCTCTCTTTAACCCACCCACTCAACATAAACAGTTTATTTTCATTACAGGGTATTTTCCCTAACAAGCAGAGCACAGCAGAAAGCACATCAAACTGGGTGTCCTGTGACCTAGATTCTAGCCATAGTTCTTCCACAAATGAATGAATCTGGACAAGTCATACATAAAAGATGGAGTTATGCCAGGTGCATTGGAGGATGAGCTTCTCAAACTTTACTGTGTGTATTAGTCTGGGTTTTCCAGAGCAACACACCAGTAAGAGGAAGATATATATAAAATATGTAAATATAACACATACATATATATATATATATATATATATAAGGTATGTATATATTTTTTAAGGAATTGGTTCATGTGATTATGGAGGTTTGGCAGGTCTAAAATCTGCAGAGTAGGCCAGCAGATTGAAGACCAAGGGAAGAGTTGCAGTTTGGGTCCAAAGATGGTCTGTTGTTAGAATTCTCTCTTCCCAGAGGAAGGTCAGTCTATTTTCTAGAAAGGTCTTCAACTGATTGGGTGAGGCTCACCCACAGTGTGGTGGGTAACCTGCTTTATTCAAAGTTCACTGATTTAAATGTTAATCTCATCTAAAAAAAATTTCTCTGAAGAAACATCTAGCATATTGTGTGACCAAATATCTGGATTCCATGGCCTAGCCAAGTTGACCCATAAAATTAACATTCATGCCATATGTATGAATCACCTGAAGAGCTTGTTAAACATAGATTCCTGGGCTCTGTCCTCAGATTCTGATTCTAATTTGCTATCCTTTTGCTGGGGGATGCTAATGTAGCTCTTTTAGGGGGTACTTTTTGAGTAGAATTGTTCTAGGTATGCTATTGTATGATCATGGGCCAGACTCTTCTACAGATGAGGAAACTGAAGCCTAGAGTTATGAATGGGCTTGTCCCAAGGAGCTCATTTAGTTAGATATTCTAACCTAAATCTTCAAATCTTAGTCCAGGACTCTTTTCACATAACATACTGCTGACATGTAGTGCAAATGAACTTTCTTAGGTTAAAATCTAGCCTTGTAATTGACTCTTTCTCAAAACCGAAGTGAACTAGTGGGATTTTTCATATAACTTGACAACCTGATCCTAAAATTCATGTGGAAGAGCAAAAGGCCGGGAGGAGTCAGGAAATTTTGAAGAAGAATAAGGAGGGAACACCCATACTAATGTATCTGCAGGTGTTTTATAAAACTATAGTAATTAAAGCAGCATAGCATTGACAAATAGACCACTGGAACAAATCAAGAAACCATTGTCAGACCATAAATATTTGAGATATGTATGATACAGGTAACATTATGAGAAAAAGATTAGCTATCCATAAATACTGCTACAAAATGGTTATCAATGTGAGAAAAAATAAACTTCCTACCCATACCACACTTAAAAAACAAATTCCAGATGGATCAATGTAGAAGCAACATTTAAAAACTTTTAATGGAAAATTTAAGATAATATTTTTTAATATCAGGGCAGATAAATATTTCTTAAATGAGACACAAAACACAAACCATAAAAGTAAAATAACAATAAGCCAATATTTATTGAGCTATTCTATGTGCACACAGTATTCTGAGTAAATTATATATGCTAACTTATGTAATTCTCATGAAAACCCTAGGAGGCCATCATTACTATGATCTTCATAAAAGACTGAGGCCTGGAGAGACTGTTCACTTCCCTAACCTGTGTGGTAAGTGGCAGATGTGTGAGTTGATCCCAGGTCATGTGGATCCACTCTAGAGCCACTGCTCTATACACTACCTCTCAAGACAGGAAAATGGGCCACATTCAAGTGAAAAGAATATATAATATTACATAAATTAATTAAAAGTACAAACCAATACTAGGAAGGTAATATTTTTAATGCATATAACCATTAAAGGGTTATACACACACAAACACACACACACACACACACACACACACACACAGAGAGCACACTTAAAACTCAATATGATGGGACTTCCATGATGGTGCAGTGGTTAAGAATCCTCCTGCCAATGCAGGGGACATAGGTTCGAGCCCTGGTCCGGGAAGATCCCACATGCCACAGAACAACTAAGCCCGTGAGCCACAACTACCAAGCCTGTGCTCTAGAGCCCACGAGCCCCAACTACTGAAGCCTGCGTGCTCTAGAGCCCGTGCTCTGCAACAAAAGAAGCCACCGTAATGAGAAGCCTGTGCACTGTAGTGAAGAGAAGCCCCGGCTCGCCGCAACAAGCAAAAGCCCGCGCGCAGCAACGAAGACCCAGTGCAGCCAAAAAATAAAAATAAATAAATATTAAAAAAGAAAAAAAAAAAGAGTTCAACAAATTGTAGAATAATTACATTTTGGAATACAAAGTAAGGTAGGTCTAGATATACCTACACAGATAAAGTTCAAAAACCTAATGTGAGTGAACGAAAGACGTTGAAAAACGTATAGCATATGATATCATTTGAGTAAAGTCTAAAAATCTCACAAAATAATGATATATAGTATTTTGGGTATATAACATTGCCATAAGATATGGATCAACTTCAGGATAATGATTACCTTTGTCGGGTGGGAGGTGGAGAAAAGGAGAGAGTGGAGGATGAGAAGAGAAGTTTAGCTATATCTTATTTCTTTTTCAATCTCAAGGAGACACGGATAAATATTCAGATATGTTAAATATTAAGCTGGGTACCCGAGAGTTTTGTTATTTTCTATATGTTTGAAATTGCCTATAATTACATGTTTTTAAAGAAATAAAAATGCTACCCCACAGTCATTAAGTCATTATTTTTAGTATACAATTGTATTCTTTTTTTCTGAGGACTAAAATACATAAAGTTTCTCCTTTCTGCATATTATTTTTTCCTTAGGTATCCTTTTCTACTTATTATAAAATCTTAGCGTTGGAAGAAAATTTAGAGGGTGTTTGTTCAAATCTACCTGTGGATTCAAATTATTGTTCCAAGTAAAAATACTTGGTAGAATTTTCTTTTATGCTTAATAATCTGGAAAATATGGCTTTGGTTAACTGGATATTTTGTTTTAACCGAGTCAAGTTCCATGGATAATGACTTTAAAAAGTAAAGCATAATAAATTACACTTAACTTTAATACTATACTAAGCACATAATTTTATCTGTAATGATACAGAAGGCTGTGAAGAGTCTCAGGATCATCATTATAACCATGAATTACCATTATTTTGGTAACATGTAGAAGTGCCAATCAAAAGAGATCTGGTTGGCAAAATGTCAGATAATATGGAATAAAAGGAATACATGGAGAGAAGGGAATTACCATTTATTGACATGTTGTGGGAGACGCTTTAGATACATAATTTCATTTAAATCCTGCAGCAACCCCATAAGGTAGATATTGTTGTTCCCACTTTTCAAATAAAGGCGTTGAGGTTCAGAGAGATTTGAGGTAATTTGCCCTAAATCCTGTTAAAAAAAATTATCCCAAACATGAAAATAAGGCAAAAAGAACCCTATGTGGAGCTTTATCTAATTGGAGACCCCAGATTAATTCTCTAACAGAATGTACCTTTGTTTGACTTACTATTTAGTATTGATTAGTACTAAATTCTGTGAAATTATAGGTTAATTTGTAGATTTTTATTTTATTTATTTATTCATTTATTTATTTATTTGGCTGCACCTGGTCTTAGTTGCGGCATGAGGGCTCTTTTAGTTGCAGCATGCGGGATCTAGTTACCTGACCAGGGATGGAACCTGGGCCCCCTGGATTGGGAGCCTGGAGTCTTAACCACTGGACCACCAGGGAAGTCCCAACTTGTAGATTTTTGTCTGATAAAAATACAAATGATTTTTGTCCAGTAGAAAATATAATTCCAGAGAGATCTTTCTTTCTTTCTTCCTTTTTCTCCTTCTTTCTTTCTCTCTCCTTTCCTCCCTTCCTTCCTTCCTTCCTTCCTTTCTTTCTCTCTCTCTTTCTATCTATAGCTATATATTCAGTCTCTCTTATTCTTGAACCAGTATTATAATCCTAATGCTTCCCTCATTCATAGATTAAATGAATTTTGACATGTGTTCTTTGTATGTTTGCGTGAGAGTCAAGCTTTTACCTTATTAAAAACCATACTTTGAGAGTCCCACAGCTAAAGCCAGGGCTTTAGCTCTGGAGCATGCATTCTTGCTCTCACATGCTCTTTTTGGGTGTATGTAGTGTACTTCATTACTGAAAACTTGTGCTTAATTAAGGAACTAGTCTCAGTTTTCCTTTAACTGAGAAGTGGAAACAACATGGAGGGACCCCGTCTCTGGATGTGCGTCTCCTAATATTATACATAGAGGCCTTGTCACTTGGGAGCCGTAGAGTTGCTACTTCCTCCTGCGCAATAAATAGAGGGATAGGATGGCTTATCCACAGTTTTGTACTATGTACTTTGTACATATGTATGTTATATGTATACATACATATGTATGTATATGTATATTTGTACTATGTATTTTGAACTTCGTAGTCTGGGTGGTATAGAATGTGTATAGTAATGAGTAGAGTCCATGGTCCTATTTGTAATTTCTATCCCCATCTCTACTCAACCAACTTCTAGCTCTATACTGAATCCCTATAACACAAGGCATTTTACAAAGATAGTGCTATTCTATAAACTCCAAGAACATACATTCACAAACATGTAACATGAAACCCACTCATTCAGTGTAATAAGGGAAGGTGGGACTGAATTAGTGAAAATACGGAATTATGGACTATTTCTAAAAAACTGAAGTAGCATTATTTTCAAGTACATATATGCTCTTATGTCAGTTATGAAACTATACCCTGCAACTGTCCTTGGGGACTTAATTAATGGGGAGATAACAGTGGTATGTAATCAGCTTATCAACAGAAGGAAGAAATGGGCATTTCTTAAGTGATTGCAAAGTTTGTTCTCTTAAGCAGCTAAAACAACTCTTAGTTTCTTTATAACCCTTTCCAGATTATCAGTCAACATAGAATAATCTTTCTTGATAAGAAAAAGCAATAGAATTCTTTCAAATCTAAAGCAGGGATATGTGAGCTAAGGAAGTTTCCATGCTTCTATGGATATATTTTTTTTCCCCTAGAGGTTAATTCACTAAACAAGCTAATTGGGCTTAGTCCACATCCCTGGTAACACCATCTTGAAGCAAAATGTTGGAAAAGGTCTCCTGGCAAATGGCAACTAGTGGCCACTGCCCTTTTGCCTGGAAAAAGGGGGCTGCTGTCGTACCTGGCAGAGCCCAGCGGACAGCGGGCAGGCGGTCTGGCAGGGATGCCTGCTGATGCTGATTACCTTAGTCCGGCGCTTCCTTTCTGGGGAAGCAGGAGGAGAGAAATTGATGCCAAGTTGTTGCACAAGGTCAGATGTTTCTGGAGGAAGGGAGCCAGGGTTAAATTAGCAGTCAATGAGGTAGGAAGCTGGGTGGAGAAACGCAGGCTGGGAGAGGGGGGAGAAGTCTGGAAATTCAAATAGAAACAGCAGTAAAAAGTAATTACTAACACATTTTCCAGCTTGGAAAGCCAGCCACATCCCACACCAGGGCCAGACTCAGAGCTCTTCTGTTCCAAGGAGGCTGGAACAGGCTCAAGGGACAGGAAGGGACTGTGCAAGCCAGGTGCCTGTCGCTGGCTTTGGAGCTGTGCTCCCCAAAAAGGGAAATTCGTCTTGAAAGAGAAAGCAAAGGACATTTCTGCTTAAATTCTCCATTCAGAATAACTTTCTCCATACATTCAATGCATCCATCCTTTTAGGACCTTTTAGGATTATTTAGCAAAAAATTATCAAACGTCAAAACAAAGTATAGGGAAACCTTTTAGGCAAATGTAAGCCTTTGTGAACCTAGAGTATCTCCCTTCTCTGCTGTTCAGCATCGCTGGAGGAAAGAACCTGTGGGAGGGACAGATCTCAGGAGAGGAGGAGGAGGGGAAATGGAAAGGAGAAACAATGGTCTCTGGTGTCAGGGAGAAATTCGTGATTGGATTGACTGTTTTGACAGTTGATTTTTATTATTTTTTTCCCTCCAACTTCAGAACCATGACAGACGATTGCTGAACATCAAATTGATGAGTGAATACTCCATCAGATCTGGTTGCCTTAACAACTAAAATAGCCAAAATGTTAAGGCAGTCAAATAAGACTGATTATTTTTGATACAATCTGTGTGTGGTTGACGCAGAAAGTCTCGGCCTAATCACACATATAAACACCGAGGCTATGTCAACAGATGCAAAAGCAGCCAGAGGACAAGCGAGAAATCCGTCAATCACCTGGATGCCTCATGTCTACCATGCACTGAACAGTGCAGAGGAACACCAGAAAGAGTCTCTGGATTGCTTCTGGCTGCTGGATGTCACAGGAGGTAGCCAACCTTAAAAGCTGGGAATTTTGATCCTTTCATTTTCTAGCAAAAAGGCAGAGTCTGGCTTGTAATGGAGAAGCAGATTTCCTCCAAATTGTTGTCTAGAGGTGCTGAATCATGCATGAATGTCAGCAGATGACGCCAACCATGGCATCATTTCACGGGGGCTTTATCTGGTGTGAACTAAGCGCATTCTACTTTATGCATTTTCTTTTATCATCCACAGATAATTGTTATGCTGTGTCATAGACCAAAAAGGAAATTAAATCTCTCTCATTATTGGATTTGGTATTTGCAGGCTTTCCTGAAGACAAGGAAAAGGAAATTCATTTTAGATTTTAGACAATTCTTAAATTAGAAAATTGCAATCACCATATCAGGAGCCTATCTGAACTCAACTCACCATGTGCAGAGGGATGTATGCCTTAGCATAATGGTTCAGGCACAAAGGTTCCTGAAGCTTTACTCTTGTTTATTTGTTTGGTTAGGTTTTTCTTTTCATTCTGAGTTCTAAAAAAATTATTAGTTAATAGCTCGATGGCAATGCAGTCTGTGTTGAGAAAAAAGGAATTGATTAAGAAGTGAGAGACTGTGAGAGACTGAACATGAGTGAAAAAGAAAAACCTACGAAACATTTACTGTGTAATTTTCCAATACAGATTTGAGTAGGTACCACATGCAGTTAGAAACAGATGCATTTTCAAGCCTTTATTATTGAACAAAGTATACTTTCTGAGTTTCCCCCTTTTTAAAGAGAATCCAAGAAAATATAATGCTAAAATCTATATATTAATTAGCACGGCATTCATTTGAACATCTAATTTCTTGAAATTTGAGAGTCAGGCTCAACTCTTGGAGGTCCTGATGTAGCTAGCACATAGCCGGATGTCAAGGAAAAACAGTAGCAGTAATCGTTCATGGAAACAAAATATTGATCTGCATATATCAGTTTGATAGATTAATTAGCAAGGATATTAACTTGACACATTGATACTTGAAAAGTGAATCTGTGGATCCATTTGAATGTATGTTTAAAAACGTAATATCACATCTTCTTAGATAACTTTATATTTTACAGTACCTTTTACTTTTCTTATTTTAATTGATCCACACCACAATTCTTTGCAGGTTGACATCTACATTGGACTCTGCTGATGAATGTACAGCCATGCCAATCATGGTTGCCTTTTCCTTC
The DNA here is from genome assembly GCF_028023285.1 of Balaenoptera ricei. NCBI lineage: Eukaryota > Metazoa > Chordata > Mammalia > Artiodactyla > Balaenopteridae > Balaenoptera > Balaenoptera ricei. The sequence continues at coordinate 106,661,258 of NC_082642.1, read as the reverse complement.
CAGCTTGAATTGCTAAGAGCTGAGCTTTCTTTATACAAGTTGTTGGTAAGTAAACAAGAAAATGATGTTACCCAAACACAGACAATCCACTTTGACACCAGCAAATTGTTCCTTTCCTGGGAATTTGAACTAGGAAATTCCTAAAGAATAAGACAGTGGTGAGAGCTGATGTAGAGAGAAGCCTTGATGTAGAGAGAAGCTGGAGAGGCCATGATGCTTATTTGGGTTCTAAGAGAGCAGAAACGGCGGGTCAGCGGAAGTGAGAAGGAAAGAAAGGACACAGAGACAGCAGAAGGTGAGAAAGGAATAGAAGGGAGAAACTGAAAGGTAGAGAATAGCCAAATGAGATAAATGCAAGAGCACTAGGGTGGGACTCCAAGACCTCCTGCCGCTAAGGTCACGAGGATTCACCTCCAGCTCCGGGGCAGCTGCTGTTCCTGCTCCTGGTTTTGTTTCTCCCGGCAACTCTTAGTAGCATGAGTGAGTCTTTGTTCCTTGCATCCAAAGGAGTTTGACTACAAAGCATTTTTATCTTCCATGTTGCTACTGAGCAGCAAAAAGAGAAAGCAAAAGTCCTTTCCTGAGAGGATGGATCGTATTATATTTCATAGGCACGCAAGTAGAAAGTGGTGGAGTCAACACATGTGCACAGACTTTTCTAAAATTGGTGCTGATGTCAGTTCATCACACTATGGCATTTTAAAAACATGCCCCCAAATCCTTTGACACTCCTTCCATTAAGAGGTGGTGTCTATGTCCCCTGCCCTTGAATATGAGTGGGAACTTTTGACAGCTCCAACCAAAGAAGAGTAGCAGAAGTAATGCTGCATGATTTTTGAGACTGGTTTAGAAAAGATTATGCAACTTCTATTAGGTTTTTTGAGAATGCTTTTGGACCCCAGGCACCATGCTGTGAGGAAGCCCAACCTGGTCCATATGGAGAAACTCTCTGGAAAGATCCTGAGGCAAGGCGGGGGGGCAGTGGGGGGGAAATGTATTGCCAGCTCTCAGCTGTTCCAGCTTTCTTCTTTCTCACTGGTCTCCACTCCTTCCCCCACCCCCCATTATTCTAACTTCAACCACTGTTTGACTGCAATACCTGAGAGACCCAAGTCAGAGCCACCCAGCTGAGAACTTTCTAGATTCCTGCCCCACAAAACAATGAATAAAATAATTATTGTTTTTATGAATAAATAATTTATAAATAATTAAGTTTTGAACATAGTAATAAACATTCGGTTAGAGCATTATTACCAAATGTGTAAGAGGCTACACCCAAAATCTGAGAGGCCTACCAGCCATTGTACTTCCTCCGTAGGGGTAGAAGGGGCTATTTATGATCCTTTGTTCTTTACCTTGAAGGGGATGTACCTGGAAGATTTCATTACTATGGTAGGTCCCTAACTCTTCTTTAGAGGTATCTTCCGCCTTCTGGAGTTCATGTGTCTTACCAAGGCCTCCAAAATACTTGGCACTTCTTGCTTATCTGATCTGATTAACATGATGTCATCAGTAAAGTGAAGAAATGTATGGTTTTTTGGAATGCCCAGTCAGGTCACTATATTATGAGAGGGAGAGAGTTAACATGGCCCTGGGGCAAGATCATAAGTTTGTACCGTTGTTTATCCCATATGCAGATCAATGATTGCATATAGTGTATTAGATACCAGGCTAACCTGCTCTAGCAAAGAAACCGTTTTTGGTACAACAGCTACAACTGGGGCTACTACGTGATTGAGTTTGTGGTAGTCCACTGTCATATCACAGGGTCCATCTGGCTTCTGTAGGTGCCAGACTGGTGAATTAAATGTGGATGGGGCAGTAATTGCCAACTCTGCATCCTTTAGGTCCTCAGACCTGACACTAATCTATTCCCAAAGGATGCAATGTTGGTTTTGATTTAATATCTTGTCCATGGTGGGAGGGACAGTATCAGAGGCTTCTCCCATTATGAGAATTCTTAACTCACAGGTCAAGGAACCAATATAGAGATTCTGTCAACCGCATATTCTAATTATACACTCAGAGACTGGAGAAATAGCTACTGGTTAGGTCCATACACTTAGCTGACCTACTGTGAGCCAGGAACCAATGTCAACACACAGTTCTTGAATGAGTATTGCACTTTCCTCAGTACATGGTTCCCTAAGTAGATGGTTGTAGATCCCTCTGGAGAAGGACTGGGAGAATCATTATGACAGCATTTGATCTTGCAGTGTCCTTCACTCATGAAACCCAGCCTTGCTTTACGTCAGAGGTCTTTGGGTTGAAAACTGAATCAGGTCCAGAAACTTAGTAAGGGATTGTGACATTTTATTGTAGCAGTAGCCCTTAGCCTTTGTTTCTTTTTGTTACACAGATTGAGAAATAACCTTGTTGCCCGCTCAGTCTTGACCCTGGAGATGCTGCGTTCCATTAACTATCTATCTCCACAGCACTCCGTGAGTCATGCCACTCCCCGCTCCCCAGCCTTGCCACTCTTTACAATAATTGAGCTCACTTTGCTTTTGATGGCTTAAGCGCTACCACCTGGCCTCTATTTTTTCAGAAGTCTACAAGCACTGTGCTATTTGAGAGCCAATTTTGCAATAGCATCCTCCAAAATCAGTCCTATTCTACAGAGGTTAACCACCACCGAGATTCTTAACAATGCCGGTGTCCCCTGCACATCCCCTGCTCTTTGGTAGATGGAATGTCCTCTGAACTCTCTCACGGAACATAATAAGCTAACAGGTTTTCTGACATTGCATTATGTAGCCAGTGCAATATGCCCACTTTCCTAGCCCTTCAATTCCTTCCTCCTTCATTTGCCCCAACAATGTTGGCATGTCTCCCAAGGTTCTTGCCATGATCTTAAATCCTGCATCAAGGGTTAGTGTTCCAAGATCTATAAACTATCCTTTATCCAACTTTATATTCCATCCCCTTTAATCCAGCACCTCCAAGAATCCAGTCCATTTGTATTCTGCTGGCTCTTGACAGTAAAATTTGGTTACATCTTTCAGCTTCTTAGGTGTATAATCCTTTTTCTTGCTTTGCAACTCCTGCACTCCCCCAGCTGGGTTATGTTGTGACTTGACCCTAAGTTATTCTTCTGGTGATTACAAAGGGAGGTGTGGTAGATTATGGGGGTGGGTGCACATAGTTTTGCAAGGTAGAAGCTTCTGTCTCATCTTCAAGTAAGGAGGAAGAACTAGCCTTTAACAAGAAGGAATGGGCCTTTTTTCTTGGCCCAGAGAGTCTAGCAGAATATGAAGATTTAGGTTACTCATCATAACTCTTAGGGTCCCACTCCTTCCCAAACAGGGCCACAATCTTAGTGTAGGTGAACTGTCAAGGTGAAATATCAACCTTCATGGAGTTCTGCTACTTTTATACTTAAATCCTGGCCTTGATCCTCAGATTTTTCTGCCTGCCTGCTGCAGGAGATGAGAGTCCTTTTAAATACTGCCAAGGAGGCCCCCTTCTGGCTTTCATACTTTGCTCATATTGATGGTTAGTTGCCTTCATTGACATTCTTTAATGCATGGATGGCTCTTAGCAACAGTCATTCAGTTTCACAGTCCTTACAATTAGCATTTACCACAAAACTCTCCAATGCTGTTTGCTAGAACAATTTCCTTCCACCGGTATTCCATCCTAGTTTGCCACTGGTAAAAGTTTTAATAATCGTACTGCAAGTACATGCCAAGGGCTATTAATGCTTCATCTCCCACCAGCGATGGAATCATCATTGCCAGCTGGCTGAAGTCTGTTTTTTTGGGCCCCTTCTGGTACTATATGACAGGTCAGTTTCTCTAGGAAACAGACTCTGAAATTCTTAGAACTGGGTGCAGGAGGTTTATTGAGAGAGTGTTCTTAGGAGGTGACAGGAGAAAAAGGTTGGACCTAGGGAGAAATTGAACTGTCGTGGAATTACAAAAAAAGCCTCAATCAATCTTAAGAAGAGTTCTGGACCATCATTTTGTCCTCCAGAGTTGTCATGCCCTGAGGCAGGGGTGTTGGACCTTCATAAACCACACCCATTCTCCCCAAGTCAAACATCCTGCCACAGGGTAGGGAGGGTGACCTTGATGGGTGCAGCTGTCTTTGGATGTTGCCAATTCTTGGAGTGGAGCTCAGCTGAGAGTTCCCAGAATGTGGGGGAATGAGAGTGTTGGTCCTGAAAGAAGGATCTGGTTGGTATACCACAACATCCATTATATCCCACACAATGATGTTAAAAACAAGACAACAGGCCCAGAATGGAGTCACTTATGCTAAGCTCCATGTCACCAAACCAAGACTTAATTTAATTACACCTTCAGCTCTCCTGGAAATGGAATCTTAAACCAGTCAGTCAGGAATTGCCTGATCATCACTAGTTAGGTCATCTGGCTGGTAGACCCTTGCCATCCCCTAAAGGAAAGTAACCTCGCAATAACCAACCTGCTTTTTTGCCTAGTGTAACTTCCTTGTATCTTCTCCCTTCTGCCTATAAAAGTCTTTCATTTTGTACAGCTCCATGGAGTTCTTTTCTATCTGCTAGATTGGGTGCTGCTTCATTCATGACTTGTTGAATAAAGCCAATAAAATCTTTAAAATTTACTTAGTTGAATTTTGTTTCTTAACAATGATAATGATTTTCCATCTATGTATTAGGACCTACCAAATATTCCTGATAGATTGACTGCGTACCCAACTCTAGACATAGCGAAGCAACAGCATGGGTGGAATTAGAGTCAGACACTGAGCGATAAATGCCGTTCCAGTAAGAATTCCTGGTCCTGACTTCCCAGCTTTCCTTAGGTAATTCTCTGCATTTGGCCTTACAATCCCTTAGCACAGAGAAGTGGTCTTGGAAAGGACATTCTGTTCCAGGTTTTCCACAGGTTCTCACATCAGATTAGATGTGTTGCACAAGTCCAAATAGTCTGTGAAGTAAAGGAAAGGGTACCTGTGAGATTGTAATTTATTAATATAATAAGAAATATGCATTTGGATTCCATCCACTGTTCCTGGCACAGAGCCCCTAGAACCCTTGGAATTTCCTAGGTAATGAAAGCAACAAAGTGTCTTTTGTTACATTAATGAGGTGACTTCTGGAAAGTCCCTAGGTAACCGAAGGATGGTAGTGATTAGAGGGTTGGAAATTTCAGTCCCAACCCCCAGGCCAGGGAAGGGAGAGGGCTGGAGATTGAGTTCAGTCACCAACGACCAATGATTTAATCAACCATGTGTATGTAAGAAAACCTCCATGAAAACCCAGAAAGACGGGATTTGGGGAGCTACCAGGTTGGTGAACACGTGGAGATTCAGGGAGACTGGCACCCTTGGAGACGGCATGGAAGCCTCTTGCCTCTTCCCCATACCTTGCCCTACGCATATCTTCCACTGGACTGTTTCTGAGTTATACCCTTTTATAATAAACCAGCAATTTTGTAAGTAAAATATTTCTCTGAGTTCTGTGAACTGCTCTAGCAAATTAGTTGAACCCGAGGAGGGGGATTATTGGAACCTCTGATCAATAGCACGGGCGACAACCTGGACTTTTGAGTGGCCTCTGAAGTGGGAGGAGGGGAAGTCTTGTAGGACAACCCTTAACCTGTGGGATCTGATGCTATCTGCAGGTAGATCGTGTCAGAACTCAGTTGTTTGGTGGTGTGGACAAAAACATATCAGAGTACCAAAGCAACAAGGTTTGGACTTTTAACATCATTTGGGCCATAGTCAAAAGGTAGCAGCAAGGGAAAATCTACTGCTCTTGGAACCAGAAAATACAAGGAAATTTAGATTCTAGTTCCAGCTTTGCCACTCATTAGCTAAATTATTTTGGGAAAAATCACTTAACCTCTCTGCATTTCAATTTTTTCAACTGTAAAATGAGTATAATATGACCAAATTGTGTTATGCTCATTTTACAGGTGGTTTTAAGAACCAGAGGGGCAATGTTTGTAAATATAAAGTGCTGTTATTGTTTTGGTTAAAGGGGAATTTCTTTAAGGATTGTAACAAGGGTTCTAAATTAACTTTATTTTTCTACTTCACTAGCTTTACATCACTAATGGGCACATTTTTTCCAAATTATACTTAATATTTTACCTGAAAATTGTTGTTTTTGCCTCTCTATAGGATTCTAAAGATAAACCCAAAAGAAACCTTGCCAGGTGTGAGCCATTGGACATCACTCTAGGATGCTTTGGTTTGGAAACCTCCCCTTGATGGTATAGGAAGGACCAATTTCAAACAAACCACTTAATAAATTGTTAATAAAATGAAAAAGCCCCTTTCCGCAATAGCAACCAGAAGCAAAACCACGAGCACTGTTCACCGAGTCTCCCAGGACAGCAATGTTTGGAAAGAGAGAGAGAAAAGGAAGACGGGAGAAATGATAATAATACTTTATGTTCATACAGATTTTTCCCTCCATTGGTTTCCAAGCATTTGGCAAACTTTAATTGGCTAATCCTCACATATCCATTTAAGGTTAAGTAGGCAGCAGGTATTATCCGTGATTTTCAAATGGAGGAATAAATGTACAAAGAGATTAAGTGCCTCCGGATTCCCAATCCACAGCCCAAACTCCAAGATTTCACTGTGCAGAATCGTTTGGGTCTTTTGTTGATCTCTCTGAAGCACAATCCTGGACAATTCATTTTCCCAAAGACAAAAGATATGGTATCTTTGTTCCTCTATAGCATTTGCTTTGGGTCAAAGGCAAAGATACATATTTTCAGGCATGACAAACTTTTTTACAGTTAAGCAAACTCAGTGTGGGCAGAAAAGAAGTCTTTGGTGTGTGTGTGTGTTTAATTTCCAAAAAGACATTGATGTTCTTTTCTGGGGCTGAACACTCTTTGAGTCCAACAGTGAGGCAGAGCTTGCGAACAAAACCCTTCCTATTCACTTCAAACTGTAGTATCTTTGCTAAACGTTCTTCGGAAAATTCCCAGCTTTGTTTAACAGATTACCAAGGCTTCTCTTCAAACTACCCAGCTGACCCCCATTCATCTAGTATCCTCGAGGTTGCCAGGAGAAACAGACTGTCCTCACCAGATTAAAGCTTGCTGTGGGATATAAGACAATTTTGCATAAAAGAAAAAATACTCTGATGAGAAGTGGAAAAGGCCTTTAGGTATATAAGCAGGCAGAAAATCTGTGAGTCAGGATGAACAGAATTATTTCACCTTAACGGGACTCACAAAACATTGACCATTTAGGGCCCAGGCATTATGTGGAGAAAATGAAATTTTCATCCAGATTCCATTCAGCTCTGAGACGCATTCAGGGCCTCATGCCAGGGGCTTCATCAGAGTCCTGATGAGGCCCTTCGGTTCAAGGTCCACGGCACCTATGACGCTAGTATGCACCCTCAAGGAATAAAAACCTGAGTTTCTTCCAGTGGAAGTGCAGAGGAAGAAAGAAGGTGGGGATTTCTTGGGGAGGGAGCAGAGGAGAAAAGGCAAATTGTTAACAATTTGTACCACAGCAAATTGATAATAATTCCCAAGTCTTGTATTGAAGTCAAACCATGTCCAGTTTCTGGTGTGAGTATGAATGTGTTCTGTTAAAAGATAAACTGAGGCATATTAAATATTTTAAGAGCTTATTTGAGCATTTATCCATTCCAATGGGGCAGTGCCAAACCTGACGAGGTCCAGGGAAAGACTTACATAAGGAAAGTGAGGAAGCAAAGAAAGGAAATGGTTTGATTTAAAGCCTACTTGGCTCTTTGTGGCCGGTTGTCCTTAGCGTTTTGATTTGGTAACCCTGAGACGTTTCCAGGCTTAGAGATGGGTTTGCTTACGTGCATGGAGGCATCAGAGCCCCTCAATCTACTGGCCTCCTTGTCAACAACAGGGAGTTAAGAGCTCCCTGGACTTGGCCCCAGAAGTCCTGAGTTGGGGTCAAGCTCTGCTATTCACTATGTCTGTGACCTTGGGCAAGGTTTTGGATATTTATGGACTTCAGTTTCCTCATGTCAAACAAGGTAACTAGGGGATTGTTAGGTTTATTTCTAATGGTCTCTGAATGACTAGTAGCCAAACAAACGACCACCCCTCCCCATCTCTGTCACTTCTGCCCTTGTGATCAGCTCTGGGCCTGAGATAAGACCAGGATTCTTTCTAGTCGGGTTGCATTTTAGGGCCTCCTCTTCTTTCCCGAGTTGCTGCCCACAGCTGTCAAGGTCTGTGTCTGCGGAAAGTGGAGGAAGCACCCTTGCGGGAGGGGAGGACCATGCTGGCTGGTGGCTCGCTCTCTCCAGCAGGCCCTGCACGTACAAATCTCATTCGCTCTTCAACCCTGAGAGGAAAATATCATTCAGATCACTTTACAGGTTGGGAAACCGAATGGCAGAAGAGATAAAAGGACTTGTTGAGATCACGCAGTCGTTAAATATAGAGTGAGGCCTGGCTATGCAATTTGTGGGGCCGAGTGCAAAATGAAAACACGGGGCCCCTCGTTCAAAAATTATTAAGGATGTCAAGACGGTGACGGCAGAGCATTGACCCAAGTGTGGGCCCCGTCTAAGCTCAAGCCCTCTGACTGCACAGGCCATAAGCCGGGTAGAGTTGGAGGACAGACTTCTCTCTGTGGACTGTCGCATTGTCTCCATTTGCCCCTCCAGACCTGCTCCAGACACTTCTCCACGTGCTCCGTGCCCAGGAGGCTGACCTCTAGGCTGTGCCCGCTGCCTCCTGGTTGGTGTGGCCAATGGGGGGCACGGACAGGAGGCTGGAGGCCTGGGCAGTGTGAGCTCCCTCCCCGCCAGGCAGCAGCTTGGCCGTTGCTGTGTTCTCCCCTCTCTCTCCAGCCCGGTGACCCATCTCATGGTCACAGCTCCTGTAGATTTAGCTAACGGTTCCCTCCCTGCCCCTTCAGGCCTAGGTTTCCCCTGTGGCCCATCCCCGTGTTCTCCTCCATCCCTCGCCACTGTCCATATCTTTGGAAACAGCCCTCTTTTAAAAAAGAGTGTCATCGGTTTCCTATGGGTTATCTGTTGGTTGACTTGCCCAACTCTCCCTTTTTCTTTTGGGAGCTGCAACCTGCTTTTTCTTGGAAGAACGGTCCTGCCGCCCAGGTACCCAGGGGTCATGTGAAGCAAGCCTGGTCAATCAGAATCCCCCGACCTCTCTTGCCACAGTGACTGCCTCAGGAATGCGCATGTCTCTCGGGACCATTTCTGCTGGAATTGGTGGAAGGGGTGAGGAACTCTTTCCCTTCAGGATTCAGAACATTTTTTTTGTGTGTGAAGGGCCAGATAGTAAATATTTTAGGCTTTGCAGCCCACGTAGGGTCCTGTCTCATAGCCTTCTTTTTTGTTGTCTTACAACTCTTTAAAAATTTAAAACCATTCCTAGCTTGCCATGTGTGGAGTTGGGGGTGTGCAAAAATAGGCCACCAGGCCAATGATTTGCTGACCCCTTAGGGTCATACAGGGGAAAAACAAGTCAAAGAGCTCCTTGCAGCCATCATCTCTAGTGGCAAAGAGGAAGCCAGCCTGAGTGTATGTATACACTCACACACACACACACACACCCACCAAGGAGAGAAATTCCTGGAAACATTGTATTATCTCCCATTAGAGTTCCCAACACCCTGGTCCTCAACTCTCTCTTCTACCTGTGAGCCACCCAGCACTCTTCCCAGTTACTAAGCTAACCTGAGCTGGTGTGAGTTGGGTTTCTATTACCTGCAAATGACCAACACCCGGCTGACATATCTTCAGAACCCACAGCCAGCCCCTTCCTTGATCCCACTGGTCTCAGACCAATTCCCATGCAGCCCACGAATTGCACAGCTCTTGGCCAAGAGTATGGGATGAAGGCCACTCCTGCTGAAAGTTTCACACAGTGGACATAAACATCTTTTTAGGATAGAAAATTGGAAGAACAGGAAATTTTAACCAAACATGAGTGAGATCTCTGTTTGCACACACCTTCAGAGTCACAGCTCACGGTCCAGGCAACATTGCTGATTCTAAACAGGGTCTCCATGGTGTCACAGATGGTCGGCAGAGGCCTCGCACCGGGAATTCGGGTTTCAGGAACGGCAGCTGCCTCTAATTCAGTGGGTCCTGACGGAGAGTTGCTGCAAGGATGCATTGTGGGTCACATTCAGAAATTGCCGTTGCAAATGGCTTAGTGTCCTGCATGTGCAAATGTAAGAAAGGGGCACTTAATAGGCAGAATCTGTGACATTCACTGAAGGGGAGGCCAGGTGGCCACACAGACCAGCTCCATCTGTGCAGCGACTGACCTCCAGAAGCCAGGTGGGAAGGGGACAGATTCCCAGGGTGTATCCGGTAGGGACTCTTTTTTTTTTCCTTAAAAGAAACGTTTTGGCAGAGAAGTGTATAAAAAGCTACCATACAGCCTCATCCATGACTCAGCTGGGGAGGTGGACTGTTTTGAAATAATTCTCCACCCTTTTCAGAAAGAAGAAAGCAAAATGGTTATGAAATGGGAGTTAAATATGGCTATGGTCAATCTCAATATCAAATATCCTGTCCCACTGACCCCATTAAGTCAGTTCATATTTGATTTGACCACGTGTCCAGGTGTGGGTTGTAGGAAGACTGTTCACCACAAGGAGAACACTCGGAGAGACTGTCCTTCTGAATAAAGCAGAGTGGGTGTGTCGGCCCTTTCAGGGAGGCAGGAAGTTTGACCACTAGACCTCAGGGCCTCTCAGACTGTTCATGTGGGAACCTCCTGGGACCTTGAGAAAACACAGATTCTGATTCCATCGTTCTAGAGTGGGGCCTGAGAGTCTGCATTTCTAATAAGCTCCCAGGCGATGAAGATGAACCAATCTACGGATGCAGTGTGAGTAGCCAGGGACAAGAGGACAACAGTGCCTTAGTGCTGGTGACATCTGGCCTCTAATACTTGCTCATAATAATAGCTAATAATGCACTGAGTGCTAACGACGAGACAGAAGTCACAACACTAGTAAGGAACGTTGCTAGAA